>NC_081563.1:55263828-55632244 GCF_022355385.1 Mustela nigripes | reverse complement strand
TTTTCTTGATTAGATTAGAGAACTATAGATATATCATGGTTGATTTTATAGCAGGTATGAGATAAATAGGTCTCATCATTGCTGGCGTCACCAGTTCTGTGACCTCTGATATACACATGTATTTGAATCTTAGTACACTTGAGAAAACTTGTCCTTTGGGGAAAGGAGTGTGTGATATACATTTATACTTTTCTTGATTAGATTAGAGAACTATAGATATATCATGGTTGATTTTATAGCAGGTATGAGATAAATAGGTCTCATCATTGCTGGCATCACCAGTTCTGTGACCTCTGATATACACATGTATTTGAATCTTAGTACACTTGAGAAAACTTGTCCTTTGGGGAAAGGAGTGTGTGATATACATTATATCATGAAAACAATAATAAAATCTCTATCAATATTCACAGCAGAGAGGCACCAGGGTGGCTCAGTGGGTTAAGCCTCTGTCTTCGGCTCAGATCATGATCTTATGGTCCCAGGATCGAGCACCGCATCGGGTTCTCTGCTCGGCAGGGAGCCTGCTTGCCCTTCTCCCTCTCTCTGTCTACTTGTGATCTCTCTCTGTTAAATAAATAAATAAAATCTTTAAAAAATATATTCACAGCAGATAGGGCATTATAGTAGTCTCATTTAACAGTAGAATAAAAAGTAAGAAGATTAAGTGACTTGTACAAGGTCATATAGCTAGTAAGGATTAAACTGGTAATCCAGATCCCTGATCTTATGCTCCCTCTAGCGCAATAAGTTGCCTTTAGTCTGAACCATAAATGGAACACATTTCAGAAAAGCTAATAATATCTGTAAATGTCATTATTGGTAAGTAATTTATTTTAGCCAATTTCCATTCTTCCTGAAAGAGATGTCTGTATTTGCCAGAAGGTAAAACAGTGGTTGTTCTACCTACCTCACTGGAACATGGCTCCCTGGAGTGCTAAGTTTAGGCATATCCGATAAAGTGGAAGGAGGTGAAGTTACACTAATTTTATATCTCCCAGTTGAGATAATGCTACTGAGAACCTCTCAGAGTTGAATAAATTGGACAAGTGTAGCTTTTATTAATTCCAAGGGATAAAAAAAAGTATGGCATATTTTTTCCTGAATCAAAAAGATAAATTGGATCAAAATGAAGATCCTATTCTAAGATATACTCAGTTTTATATTTATCTGCTGAATTTCGATAATAACTGAAGTATAATTTACAAAATCTATGCATGAGAATGATCCTTGTACTGGAAAGATTCATAAGTAAAACAACCGAGCAAATGGAACTATTTAAAACATACAGTTTCATATAATGTAAATTAATCTATTTTGATAGCTCTGGCTAACATTCTCCTACACATACCATGTGCCAGGCTTTGTGCTAAATAGGAGTTTTTTTGCTTTGTCTTCCCATCAACTCTATCAGGAAAGAATGAGCATTATCTCCAATTACAGACAAAGAAATTGAGGTTCCCTGAAGTGAAGGGGCTTGTTCAAGACTCTTGAGGTAGGAAGGAGCAGAGCTTGGAACTGAATGGTCCATGTATTATCACCATGGTTACTATTTCTTCATTACATTTTGACCCAGTACTCTATCCATAGACACCAATTTGAGGAGGAAAATAAGTTGAGCTTAGTTTTTAAAAGTTATTTTTTAAAACAACTGTCATTTTAAAACAATTAATTATGTAACTAATCTCAATTTTGATAACCACTGGTATGATCCTTCCCCACCATCAGGGAGGCTGACTACACCACAGGGTGATGGGGCCTCACCTCTCCACTCTCCCACTAGCCCATACTTCTCAACTCTAAGCCCACTTACCTCATCCCAGAACCAGACCAAAGAATGCCATGAGTGTAGCCCAAGGTGTTAGAAAACAAGATGAAGTGGACCCAGCAGAAAAAGAGGATGATACTGTGGAAGGGCAGGAAAGATACCAAACATCTACATAACTATCCCAGCACCAGCACACCAGACCAACATTGCTGTCCTTTCCTAAACAAGCCTTCTCTTCTTACCTGACTATGATTAAGTCCCGTCTATCTGCATTTTATCTCAATGCGGATGATATTTACCTTTATCCATTCCTTGCTCAATCATTCATTTGTGCCTATATTTAAATTTCTGGCACTAAGCTAAGGATACAAAAGTGAATGAGATGCCTTCACCTAAACCTTCATAACCCAGAGAGAGTGACATATGATCAGAGTCTAGTGTGGAGAGGTGGTGAAGGAGGTAAGGAGAAATGACTCTGGGAGCACAGAGGAAAAGCAGCAACTCAGTTGAGGTGGGGTGAACTAGTCAGAAAAGACCTTATGGAGCAAGTGACTCATGAACTGATTTGGGTTCTAAGAAGTGACCATATTACTGAAGGAAAGGAGGTGAATGGAGGCCTGTGTTATGGGCAGAATGGACCTCAGGACCGAGAGTAACCTGGTCTGTCTAGTAATTCACCATCTGTAGTATTAGTAATAGATCTAAAATGAGACAACTACTTTAAATCCTGAGAAAAGTAAAAAAAAAAAAAAAAAAAAAAATAGAAACTAAAGGGAAGAACCTTCATGGTAACACTCCCCTTTCCATTCCTGTGTTTCTCCAAACCAGTCCATCTTCATCCAATTCTCTACTGTGGATATGGCTACTCAGCTGTGGGCAGGATAGCATTAAGAAAGCAGTGCTTTGGGTCCAAGTTACAGACTTTAAAAATGAGCAGAGGTGCCAGCTCCGCAACACTGAAATGTGTGTACTGTGCCTCTGCTTCTCCCTCTTCCATCTGTGTCTTCAAGGAACATAATCACTCCAGAAAGAGCAAGGAGGACATAGAAATCCAAACAAAGCTTATGTTTTCTAGGCAACACAAGCCTATTCTCTACCTTGTGGAACAACAGTATCAACAACTCCAGCAACTATAATTTATTGAAAGCTTCCTATAAGTCAAGCTACCATCAGCTCCCACCTGAACACTCAGGGGCCTCCCACTGGATCCACTTGTATTCTCTCTCTGGCCCCTTCTGATGTCTTTCTCCATACACAGTCAGGGTGGGCTTTGTAAAGATTATTTGCAAAGTTGATTCTCTCTATCCCCACCTCCTACTGCATACACACAAGTCCTCACACACACTGCCCCTCAATGGCTTTCTATTCCACTTAAGATAAAACAAAAATTCCTTCATTTGATCTCTGAGTTTCTTTCATGCTCTGCCCCCTCTCTCCCTCTCTCTCTCCATTCTTTTTTTGCACCATCCACCTCCAAATACTACTCAGAATCAGACCTTCTTTCATTTTCTTGGGCCTGCAATGCTTATACATGCTTCTCCCTCTGCTTGGACCACTCTTCTACTCTTCTTAACCTAGTTAACTTATAAACACCTTCCAAACGGTAGCTTGATTACCACCTCCTCAGAAAAGCCTTCTTGATCACCCTGATAGTCACAGTATCATAATAAAACCTCTTGAAGCAGCATACATCTTCATTCAGTAACCAAAACAATGATTTTGCATTCACTGGGTAAGTATTTGATCAATACTTGTCATTATTCAATAAAGAAGATGCAACAATGAGCACATGAGCATGGGAGGATAGGAGCCATTGAACTGCCATATATGGCATCAGCTGGAAGCAGTTGGCTTGATGGAATATTGGAATATCCTATTAAAATTTATACCCGAGAGATCAAAACCCACTAGGATGCGAGCTCAGGATTCCCAACCCACAGGGTTTGGGTAATATGCTTCAGAATGTAGTGAATGTAAAAACACTGCATCTGATATATGGTGCTGTGCCACAGTAGCTAGAATACAGAGGTGTGCAATCTTGGTGATCCATCTATGGAATTTGTGTGTCCCATCACCATCACTTGAGATTTAATCAAATCAGAGGTTCCCAGTAGGGGTCCCAGTACCAGTAGAGGTCCTACTGGGACCCAGTAGGTGGTGGGGTAGGAATGTGAGGAATGTTTTCGTGTGAAGACACAGTAAGGAGTTCTGTAAACCGAAAGCAATGATTACTGCTTAGTTATGTTGGGCTCCTCATATTGGCGAACAAGTGGACAATGAAAGAGTTTACCATAATGACAAGAGTCATTGACTGGATTCATCATGAGGAGCTAGTGTTGCTGCTTCATACTATGGGCAGTGAGAAATGTGTATGGAGTTTGGGAGACTCACAGGGTACCTCTTTGTACTGTCAAGACTGGAAGAAGAGTAAAAGGGCAATTATAGCGATTACAACCTGACAAAGGCTAGATAACCAAGGGTTAGGTCCCTTAGAGAGGGAGAGAAGGGACCTCCAAAAAGCCAACTAATTACTTGGGTAAGAGTAAGAAAACTCTAGAATGAGCAGGAAGATAACAAATATGACCAGCTACAGCAGGTATCTGTCTCAAGTCTTTCTGAAGAGTCAGAGACAGAGTGGACCTAATGTGGGGTATCATTGTCCCTGAGTCGGATAGGCTCATCTCACATTTCTACTGCAACTCTAATGAGCATTTATTTCTATGCACACAGGTAGTGTTCCATCTCAAGTCCCCATCATCATCTCCTTACTTTTCTGCCGCTAGAATTTTTCTAAGCCAAGGCATCCCTAGCAGCCTGAAATTTGATCTGGAGTTCACTTATCTTGGACTTTGTTAAGAAAATAGTATGATTTTGACTGAAGTAATAAAAAGTATGTTTTATAATTGTTTTGTTTTTCTTTG
This sequence comes from Mustela nigripes, assembly GCF_022355385.1. Lineage (NCBI taxonomy): Eukaryota > Metazoa > Chordata > Mammalia > Carnivora > Mustelidae > Mustela > Mustela nigripes. The sequence goes on along the minus strand of NC_081563.1, from coordinate 55,627,555 downwards.
TTTGGTACACATATTTTCCCCTTGTTTGGTACACATTTCTGTCATGTGTCATGGGGAATAATGGTCTAATATTTACAGTTTCACTCGGGGATACTGGCATTTTTGTTGTTGGACAAAAGTTGACTAAGGAGGAATCTTGCTGATAAGCAGCTTCATATTCACTTATTTCTTGCCTTGAGAAATTGAAAGTGTTCAGATAAAACCTATAGCAACTATAGACTAGCTTGTTTTTGAATACTCCAACATCTTAGAGACACATGTTAGTATAATAAACACACTTTGAAAACTACTGGGGTAGGAGCACCTGGTGGCTCAGTCAGTTAAGCATCTGACTCTTTATTTCAGCTCAGGTCATGATCTCAATGTCGTGTGAGCAAGCCCTGAATTGGCTCTGAGTTCAGCAGAACTCAATCTCAAGTCTGCTTGAGATTCTCTCCTTCTCTCCCGGCTCATGCTTGCTCTCTCTCCAACACAAATAAATCTTGAGAAAGAAAAGAAAGAAAGACTGTTAGGGTAATCATATGGGATCTGGATCTATGCTATCTAATATGGTAGCCACTAACCACATCAGGCTATTGAGCACTTGAAATGTAGCTAGTCTAAATTGAGATGTTTTGTACATACTGGATTTCTAAGACATAGTATGAAGAAATGAATGTGTAACTGTATGGGATGAATGTACTGTTTCATGTTAACTATTTTTTTCCTTTGAAGGATTTTTAGACTTCCCAGTTTTTTGTTATTACATTTATGCTTCAGTGCTTGCAAACATTTTACTTCATCAAATCTGTGCATTGAATAGTCATGGTGCAACATGGTGCATACATTATTGTTATTCTTTTTGCCCTTAATGAAAGGTTTCTAGTGTTTCTTCATTATGAGGTTTCCTATAGGTTTCTTGTAGATTCTTTTGTCATGTTAAGAAGACTTTCTTCTATTACTCTAAAAGCTTACTTATGAAGGGGTATTGGATTTAATAAATGGTTTTCTCAGGAAAAAAAAAGAAATGAATGTGTAATACTCAGTAATGTTTTGTATGATTTTGTACATATTAAAATATCTTAGCTATATTGGGTTAAATAAAATATATTACTAAAATTATGTTCACTCTCTTTTTTTTAATGTTGCTAACAGAAAATGAAAAATTATCTATATGGCTCATGTTACGTTTTTCTTACACAGTGCTGGTTTAGAGCTTTCCAAGCCAGCTTTCTTCTAGTGGAGAAAATGAAAAATCTTTATAAAGGCAAGCCCAATCAGATAAAAAAAATTGATATATACTCATAGAAAATGAACTATTATCCCATAGCTCATCTGATAATATTCCACTGACTTCAAATCCCAAATAACAAGGAAAAAATAGCTTAATAAGTCAACATCTGCCTATTAAACACTATGAGAAACTGAAGTTGAGTCTCATGACTAAAGGCTTAATCAGCCTCTCTTGCTCCTTTTAAAAGTCTTAAAATATTGCAACAAAATTAGTAAGTAGTCCCTCCCTGACCCCATATAATCATACCTTGAAAAATGAACATGGTTTGAAAAATCAAAATTGTTGATCTAGCAAAAGAAAGTCATAAACCAGAGGGTACCATATGAATAGTTGCGTATGCCAAGAATTTACTTTATGTAATACCACACGACATTGTTTGATCTCTTTTATCTCAGCAAGGATAAAGGGCCAGCCACAAGGAGACATGACAAACCCATGCAGTGCTGTGGAGGAACTCCGTGGCTGCTGAGGAAAGAGCATCTTGTTTACATCCACACACCATGGCAGGAAGAAAGGAGTGAGACTGTGGTCCCTGAGGCATAGAGTCTTTGCCCTGATGGTCCAATCCAGGGCTAAAGCACCTCTATCAGACATAGTCCTGAGCATAACAACATGGGAGATCAGTTGTCCTTTCTGTGAAATTGTCATTAAACCATTAGTAATTTGGCACTATTTTCTGCATGATTTGTCCTCTCCGAAAATGAGCAGACTCAGGCCTGTGAAAATAGAAATTGATTTACTTTCTATTCTTCTTGAGCTCATCTATTTCAGGTCTACTCCTTCTGAGATGTGCTAGAAGACCGCACTGCTTTCAAGTTGTGGAAATTTCTTTTAGTAAAATGAGAAGGACACTTGGAATGAGAATGCACTTGGCTAACTGATTTCCCATCCAGCATCACACCTCTTCCTAAGTAGGGAGAATCAAGCCACTGTCAACTTGGCTAGGCAGTAGCAGCTCTATGAGTCACCCAGATAGTTATCCTCTCCCTTCCTCAGCTGGATCCAGTCCATTCTATGTATTTTACGTCTTTAAATTAAAGTATATATTCTCAAACAATATTCCTAAAAACAATGTCAAGCAGAAATAGTACAATGGCATGCTAAATTTTAATAATGATTGTTCAAAGGTAAATTGCAGAGCTTTGGCCCATTTGGGGGAAAATGTCATTAATATTGTTGCCAAGGTCTATTGGCACCAGCACCACACACTAACCATTTGGTTTCATGATAAAGTGCCACTGTGATCCACCACAGCAATACTATCCTTTTAGGTACCGGATTAGAATCCAGGCGAGTCCACAATATAGCCTTTACACATCATCAACTTCCACACAGAACATAAATTGCACTAATATAGTAATATACTGAAATCTCAGACCAACTGTTTGTCATCGGATTAGAATGTGATGACACAAAATAAAGATGTGAGGCGGAATCTGTGCTGAGGTCTAAATTCACATTGGAAGTCTGGAAAGAAAAGACTGTTTATAAAATTATAGCCCAGGAATTGCTGCCAAAGTCAGCCTTTGGTGCAGCTGTAAGTCGGATGGAATCCACCTCCCGGACATCAGACCCACCCACTGGAATGCTGCTTCTCCGGCTAGAGCTTCCCTGAGTGGAAACATGTCATGCTCAAAGTAGGAGCTGTCATGCCAGTGCTACTGGCCTGTTTGGATCTTTACGGTGGGTAGTTGCTTTCCCTCTTCAACCCAGCAAAAAAGCCATCACAGCTCTTGTGGTTTTAGCATGCCCATTTGTTATTCCCAGGTTTTGAGTTTGCTCAAAACCACCTGATTTCATGCAACCTTCACCTTTGGTGATGAGATGCCTGTTCTCGTTTCTTCTTTTGGTCATTCTCCTTCCATTTCCTTCTTCTTCAGCTTCTGTTCCCAAGAAATAATGACATTGTTGATTCTGCTTCTATAAACACTGTGCTTTATCATTTACAAAACCCACATATATATTTTATTTTCTACTGTTGAGAAGCATTTGTGCCATATGTAAAGATACCAGGGAATAGGTGTTTATGCAGAAGTTTTGTGTGGACTTGAGAAAAAAAATAAGGTTTGATATAGCTACTTATATAATTCTGAAGCTACTAGATGACTATCTTAAAAGTTTTTAAACACATAATGTTTGGAGTTAAGGTCACAATATAAGAATATTTAAATAAGTTTCAACCTCTTGGTTTAGGGACAACAAGATGATGAGTGTAGTGGGCAGAGAGTTAACTTAAGATTTGGCTGTTTTATATACACCATGTAAGGTGATCTTCATAAAACCAATGTGAGGCAGGAAGACCAGAGACTAATTCAGTTGCATATAACACTCATTACTCATTACATCATGTGACTTCCTTAATGTCCACCAACCAGTTATCTCATCCCCCCATCTACTTCCCCTCCAGCAACCCTCAGTTTGTTTCATATAGTTAAAAGTCTCTCATGGTTTGTCCCCGCTGTGATTTCTTCTCATTCAGTTTTCCTTCCCTTCCCCTATGATCCTCTGTGCCATTTCTTATGTTCCACATAAGTAGGCTCCATGCCCAATGTAAAGCCCAGTGCAGAGCCTGAACTCACGACCCTGAGACCAAGACCTGAGCTGAGATCCAGAGTTGGATGCTTAACCGACTGAGCTACACAGGTGCCCATAATTCAGTTTCATAAATAAGAAAATTGATGTTCAGACATGTGAGGTGACTTGCCCAAGTTACCTCCTAAGCAACAGAGCCTACATGACTAGAATCCAAGTCTTCTGACTCTTTGAATCCAAAGTTCTACCTCCCAAATATCATTTGAATGGTCAAGTCTTCTACTTCATTGTATTGTAATTGAAATTCATAGATTCAGAGCAGTGGATTTTAACTGACTAATCTTTCTATCTCACAGATATGGCTGGTCCATATGCAAAACTGCCTTGCTAGTCTCAACTACATCTTTAGAACTTAGCAAATATGCCTTTTCCATATTATGTAAACTTCTACCTGCAATAGGCAGTAAACAGATCATAATTATGGACTGACTTGCTAATACCTATTGACCATTCTTTCTTGAACACTTGTTATGTGCCAAGCTTTCTGCTAGCTTATAAGCTGTTATTTAATATAGTATACTTCGTATTGGAGCATCATCCCAGATGCTCTAAAATAAACTAGGTGTCAAAAGTTTGTTTTTGTAATTAATTCTTGGTTTTCAAGCCCAGTGGAAGGACATAATGAACCTTAGGGGATCCACTATTTAATTCTGGGGTGGGGTAGTAGGTTGGGTCTCCTTTACAGCATCAATATTGAAATGGAGTAGCAAAACCTGAAACAGGAAAAAACAATATATGACAGATGTTTAAGGAGATAACTTCAAATCACCTGGCTAGACTTAAGTGTTTGGGGATTGAGAGATACTGACTTTGAACAGGTGTGTGAATTTGGGGAGCAATTTGAAATTAAGGACAGTGGAAATTCTTAAGAAGGCAATGCCAGTGCAGATGGTCCACTCAAGGCCACAGCAACAGTATAGCAAATGTGACCTCAGCCATAGTGGTGTTGTTCTAAGACTCTTCAGTCAAGTGATTTTTATTGGTTTCTAAGACACTGTATTATGAGCCCAATTCTGACTTTCAGATGTTTGTTTTGAAGGATAGTCTTAGGAAAGAAAAAAGTTCTATGGTGTAAATTATTACAATAAAAATTACCTCAGTGATCTTCAGTTTTGTTTCTTTCCCTAGAATTAACTATTAGCTTAAGATCTTTCTCAAGATGCTACTGCTCCATAAATTCATCTCCTTTTCCCAATCTTCAGATGTTCTTCTGTTATAATAAATAGGCATGATATGTGAATTCAGAAATTTTAAAAAGCTATTGCATGCCCTCTGTGTGCTTTTAGAATGTGCCTTTATAGAATTTCTCTTTAAATAGGTTATCTATCCCCACACCACATTTTTGCCCCAGTTCTTTCCAAGATTATTATTCAGAAAGCTAAACCATTATAGTTATGGTGTCTGCCTCCTTGAGAGCAACAGAGATACAATATTTTTTCTGTTTTGATGCCCCAATAGATTATTTGACCAATTTCTTCAGCTAATCTGATTACTATTGAGAACCAAATAAGATGATTCACAAGAAAATAATTATCTTGGGGCACCTGGGTGGCTCAGTGGGTTAAAGCCTCTGCCTTCAGCCCAGGTCATTATCCCAGGGTCCTGGAATCGAGCCCTGCATCAGGCTCTCTGCTCAGCGGGGAGCCTACTTCCTCCTCTCTCTCTCTCTGCCTGTCTCTCCACCTACTTGTGATCTCTGTCTGTCAAATAAATAAAAAGAAATCTTTAAAAAAAAATAAAATAATTATCTATATGTACTTTGTGCATATGGCAACCTGTGGAGTTGATCAGTAATCTGGTTCACTTAATCACTATATATATATTTCATAACCCTTTAATCATACTTCGTATTATGCCATAGATTAAATACCCAATTTCAGAATTTATTTTTCAAAAGGTGCCTTCTTTGACCTTAGCTGTATGAAATGGAAATGATGGAACTAAGAAGCATAGAAATAAATGTGACAAGTCCTCTTCAGCCAATTACACAACTCTTAGAAAAACTGCCCTGTCCTATAAGAGAAGAGGGCTATAGGGAGAGTACACAATATGAGAAGACAAAGCTACTCAAACCAAGGAGATTTTGAGGGGGAAAATGTTGCCCCCAAACTAAAACAATTCTGCACATGTATTACAGAAAATGGGAGTGTACCCAGTTTGTCCCATTATTTCAACTTCTCTGTTTGCTTTATAACAAACTATCCCCAAATTTAAGGGCTTTAAACTACAATCATTTTATTTGGTTATGATTCTGCAGCCCAGAAATTTTGCCAGGGCTCAGTAAGGCAGTTCTTCTGTTCCTATGGCATCAGGTGAAGTTGGGATGTCCAAGATAGCTTCCATATGGCTGTATCCAGCTGAAAGCTGAGAAAGAAAGTTGCAAAAATTCTTCATGCACATGTCTGGTGTCTCAGTGCATTTCTGTATAGTCTCCCTTTCTCTGTGGAGCTAGCTTGGGCTTCCTCACAGCATGGCGAACTGAAATCTTACACACTGGCTAACTTTCACAATGAGTGAAAGAAGATCTAGATCTCTTGAGCCCCTCTCTCCAAAGTCACTCAGCATCACTGTAGTCCATTGGTCAAAATCAGTGACAAGGCTTGGACAACCGAGAGTCATGGAGGATAAACATGGAGGATAGACAAACAGACACCTCCTCTAGGAGCAGAAGAGAGATGAAAGGAATCCAGAACCATGTTTGGCAGTCTGCTGTACCCTAGGTTGGTGAGTATCATCATTCATCAGGTCAACCCTACAGCCTCAAAGTTTAACACCCTTTCTTATCTTTGAATCATCTTCTCTGCTTTCCAAGAGACCTGAAACGTGAAATCCAAACAGTTTAATGATACCAAATGTTTCAAATTAGTGTCTGTCTTGTTGTTGCCGGTAATTGGGGAGGGGATCGATATTAATGAAGAGAGAAGCAGTAAACATTGCTAATGAGGATGAAGCAGAAGAGACCCGGCTACTGTGGGGATACATTTCAGCATGCAGTGAGTAAAAGGACACTGGCTATGAAAGCCTGAATCTTTAATGCATCCACAATAACACCACCACCAAAGTTAGCACTGTGGATAAATTTTAATAGATGATGTCTTACAAAAAGCTCTTTGCTTGAAATGCAGCCGAAAGACTAAATTAGAGTCAAACCCCAGTCAGTTAACTGTGCTACAACATGTGAAGAATTGATTTTCTTATTTTCAGCTGTCAGACCTGCTACAAAGAATGAGTTTTAATTCTGGGGATGTTATTAAACTCCTTGCTTAACTGGCAGAAAAATGGAACTGCTAGCCGGGTGACGGTGGAGCTGCTGTCGGATTGAATGACACCTGTCAGAGTATGATGAATGACCCTCTCTTCCCCACAATCCCCTGTTCTGTCACTCAGGTGAGGCCCATTAATCTTCATCGTGGTCCTGTCAGGCTAGGCACCCATGACGACAAAATGTCTTGAAGCATTTACCCCCAAGATGCATGGAACAATGCGATCTTCTCATTGTCAGAGCCACATCAAATTAGCATAATTTATTATGACTCCCATCCCCCCTCACTCCTTACCTCTACCACCACCCCTCAAAAAGCAAGTGGGGGCTAGATGGGATTAGACAGATGGAGTGTAGGACCAGACTGCCAACTACCAAGCCCCCTGCAGTGCCTGATGAGGTGGGGGGGAGCATCTCTACAAACCAATCAAAAACCTGGCAGTTCAATTACAGAGTAATAAAGGGACATTCATCATTCAATTAGGCACCTGTCATGGTTTCACAAAAGGGAAAACTTCTAACCTGAGACTCCAGGGAGAAGATGCTACAACCAGGAGACAGGGAAATAAATGAAAAAGGGGACAAAGTCAATTACAAAATAAGGGGAAAGTTCTCCCTAGGCAAAAATCAGAAAACTTCGATGACCTTACCCAGATTAAAAGGGGCTAATATTAAAAGTAGCATGGTGCCCTCTTCTACAGTACATCTCATGATTGAATTTTCCCCCTAGAAGCTGCCCAGGAAACTGAATTTTGTAACAAAAAGAAATCAGGAGGAAAGAGTAACTCTGTTACTCAAAAGCATTGTTCTTTAAATGACTAAGAAGACATGAGGGCTAAGGGAAGAAAGCCTAGGCTGACATTCCACTCTGATGCTTCACCATGTTGCAGGGGAATGATCACAAAAGGTGTTTCAAAAATATAATACCCTGCTAAGTGATTGGAAATAAGAACTGACAAATTTGATTTCTTAGCAAGTGTATGTGCTGGTAATTGAGGCCAGAAAAGGGTTTTCAGAGGAAAAAAATTCACATTTTTTAACTAAAATTTATTCCTATGATCTAACAGCTGTTTCCTACGTCACTCTTGCTACAGCTTCCAGGCTTTATAATGCAAGATAAGCAAATGAACCACAGAAGGTTAAAGCTAAAAGTAATGACAGCAGTAAATTTAGGCAGCCCCCTCACAGTTTGGGACACACAGACCCAGGACTGACCACCATGGGCTACAATTCCCTAAATTACCCTGTAAGTCCCTCACTAGGATTGATAATCACATGTCAACTCTACTTCTGTGTACATTCCATGGCTCAGCACTGCTTCCATATGCTTTGAATTATTTTCCCAAAGATTTTTTTTAAAACAACAAAGAAACACCGTAGAGGAAGAAATTAGCAAAGCTCCTCACGTTATGAAATAGTTAATAGGTAGAATCAAGTAAAATACAGTATTTCTATTTTGAATGGAAGTTTGGGAACACTCATTTTTATGGAATTGATTATTCACTCTAATAACCTCTGTCTGTCTATAGATTGTCAAGAGAAAGATTTATAATATATACACTGTTTCTTTTTATGGTGGTTCAGGCCATAGGTTTCAGTGCAATATTCATCATGTGTCACCTGTCCAGGTATCAGGCTTTCAGATGTGATTTTCAAAGGCCCTTAGATTATTATATTATTGCCCCTTTGTTTGATTATAGGGAAGAAATGTTTTTCTTTTTCCTTCTTCCTTCTTACATGCTTTGCTTATTTTAGAATAAAATAAGTTCTTTGTTAACTTTCAGTTTTTTTAATTTGAAAAACACTTGACACTTGCTCCAGATAAACCACACAACCAAGATGAAATTCATTCTCAGAACAACAATCTAAGGAAGTATAAATTTCTATGTAAAGAAGAAATCATCTTAATTGAGACTTTTGTGGAGAAACCAGATAATGGTCTCCTTTTTAGACTTTAAGATCCCTTATGAAGGAATAAAAATCTGTGTTATATTATATTCATATGTGTGCACATGTGTACATACATGTTATATCACATATAGTCATACAAATACACAGTGTGTGCACACATACACACACTATGAATAACTTCCTTTCAATTTTAGTTTTGAAGCCTCATCTGCCGCAAAACATTTTTTAAAAAGGCAGAGTAGACCTCATTTTGTTGAATACTAAGATACATTGACAAGCCCTCTCTATTCCTTTTCATAAGCCCTTAAAAATCATTTCTGAAAACCAGAAAGGTGGGGCATTCCATCCAGAAGGTATTTATTTGGCTAACAGGCCTCTGTAAACGATGTTGTCAATTCCACTGCAGGGGGTGGAGTAGGGAGGAGAGGTAATGACTATTGCTACCTCCTCTCCCCATCTCTACCCTCTTGGTTAGAGTCATGTTGCTGAATTTTTAAAGCCAAGAGAGACTGTTGCATTTTTCCAGATTTATGTTCTTCCGGGCTTCTGTACATACTTTGGGAAAATAGAAATAAGAATAGAGAAAAGAGGGTGAAAATCACCAAGATGATAATTATTTAGAAGGAAAAATTTCTGGGACAGAGTCTTCAGTTAAACCCGGGATTAATGAGACCCTACCCAGTGAAAATCCTCACTAAATGCTCATCAGTGCTAAACGGGACAAAGATTTAGTAGAAGAATTAGATGTGATAAAGTTTCATGCATTACCAAAGACACAAACAGTTCTATGTTTTGTTTATACGAAAATCTGCCCAGCAAGATGCATGTGTGACAGTAGCAGGATACCCCTTCGGGTACAGAAGTTCCAGTTACTGCCCTGAACAAACTATGAGAGCCCAGGTAGCCATTTCATTTGGGCTTTAGATTACTCATTTGTGAAATGAAAGAACTGAACTAAATCATCTGATATAATTTCTACATATAATGATTTGATTCTGTAGTTCATATCCTAGAGTTATATTTTCCGAATGACCCACTTTATTTAATGAAGACAGAGGCAATGATAGTTGAAGGCCAGTCTCTAATTACACCTTCAAAAATAAGAAAGGCCGGTATTCTTTTCAATATCACAGATCATACAGAAAGAGCCTATTACCTCTAACTCTCTAAGTGCTTCCCAAAGCTCCCCAAGGGAATGACAATGCTGGATCCAGAGTCCACCGCTTACGTAAATTCCCTGTGCTTACCCTGCTTTAGAGGACACAGTTCGATTACATCTTTATCACGTAAAGCTAAACTGAAATTAGATGTAAGTTAATATACAACAAAGGGTAAATTAACTCCAAGTTTGCTCTTTTTGAATGCAATCAATACTTCCATTCTAATAATTTTAAAGTTGTTAAGTTGAATTGAAATTATTTCTTTACCAGAAAGCTTGACTGAAGAAAAACAAAAAAATCCAGGAGCATAAAGCCATTTTTCTCCATGTGGTTCATACCATGGCACACACAGAAATTGCTAGAAGCTAAAAACCTGGTCACCAAAAGATATACCACCATTTTATGTCCGCTAAGAAAGAAATAAAATAATTTCTCCCGCCAGTAAGAGCAGAGCTTGGCTTCTGATAGGTTTCGTCTATTGATGGGCATCTTCCCTTTCTCAGACTCATAGAGCACTTGTTTGTTCATCCCTCCTATGACATATATTGCTTCAACAGTATTACATTTACATTCACATCTCTGTTCCCACGCCTCTCTGCGCACATGATAACTTTTTTGTTTCAGTGTTGAATCGTAATGTGTTTTAGTGAAGACACTTTAAGGGAAACTCAAACCAGGGTACACAGTACAATGATGTACATCGCTCCATTAAAGTTAGGACAAGATGAACAGCTGCAACCAAGCTTAGTCAAGCTATATGCAGGCTATGAAAACTACCTCATTAAGGTTATGTGCAGACTCTGGTAACGACCTCATCACGACCACCTGGGCAAAAACAATTGCAAAGTATTGGTAAGGAAAAACATGTGGGTTTCAGAAATGTTAAATGAGGAAAAAGAGGTACATCTTCAAATCCATAAACTAAGGACTAATGAGAAAGGCTTCTCTCAGTCCTGGGGTCTGAGGACCCCAGCAGATCAGGCCCACCTAGGCACCTCAAGGAGAAAGAAGAACAACAGCTCAAGCACACCCATAACCCATTCTTCCCCTGGCACACTGATAAGAAGACCCAATTTAGAAATTTCATGGAGAGAACTTCCAAACAATATTTCTCTTAATATGGCTCTGAAAATAGTGACTAGCTGAGATATAACAAATTAGAATGCATTTGGCCAAAATCACTACTACTTGTCTTTGGCTTTGTAATCTACCTACCTTGACAAAGCTGAGGATTTATATCCATGTCTTCTCATTTCTCTATATTCTCTCAGGGAATTTGGATTTTTGCTCTTTTTTTCTAGTATTTGGTTCTGTTTGTTTGTTTATGTGGTTGGTCGGGTTTTTGTTTGGTCTTTTGTTTGCTTGTTTTGTCTTGTCTGCATCAGAAGGCCATTGCAGAGTCTTGGGAAAGCAGTAACATGGCATTTGGAAAGGTTATTTGGTGGCAGAGTGCAGATACATTGCAGAGAGTGTAGCTGAGGCAGTGAGGCATGATCTTACATGCAAGCTGACCTGGATATTTGAATACTAATGCTGGTTGGAATAGCAAAACATTTCTCATACCCATCTCTGCCTTTCCCTTGATTGGTCAACCTGCTTTTCAGGTAGTACCACTTCTACTGTCCATCATCCTACCTGTCCAGGACAAAAGGGAAGTACTTCTAGTCCTTATTGCATGAGATAATGACTTTGGTCTGGGTTATACCCGCTCCAGCATTCTACGTCCTGAGGAGTAGAAACCGCCTTCCTTGGTTTTCTTGTTGACTTTGAGTGAGTGAAACAAATAATAGACTCTGGGTATAACTCCCAGTCCTTGGCCTCTGTCCTGCTCCAAAGCCCATGCATCTTTATGGGTGTTACTGTGAAAGCTCACTGAAATTCTTTTCACAATCATCTAGACATCTAGACCATGACAGCCAGTCCTAGTTAAACACAATTTGTTCCTAAAATTACATCTAATTTTAATAAGTAATTTCTAAAAGAAATTAATAATCATATGTAAAACTGGGTACCAAACAGACTTGGGTCCTTTGCCTCAAGCCTGCAAACAAGTCTTCCCCTACATGATCCAGACTATAAATGTAAAGTTTAATTTTGTTTATTTTCCTGTGAAACATGCAGGCCTCCACCTCACAACCTGCTTGACTATAGATAGATGGTGCGGAATTTTAGGCATGATCCAGTACCCATAATTCATTCATTCCTTCATTCACTCATTCACTCAGTCATTCATTCAACGTCATGTGTCAGGCATTATGTTGGGAATTGAAGATACAAAGATAAATACAACTTAAGCTCTGTTCTCCAGAATTCACAGTCTTGTGAGGTAAGAGTCATAAACAAACAGATGATTATAATACAGTTGATAACCCTACTGTCAAAGAACTGTCAAAGATAGGCCCAGAGTATTAGGGAAGCACAGAATCAGGGGTGCCCTAATTCCCTGAGACTCAGATCACTTCTGAGAGTTCCCTCTAATAGACTTCCATCATCATGTGTGATATCCTGGATGAGAACTAAAAAGAGATGCTGTTTAAGAAGAAAAGGAAATTATAGAACAGAAGGCTTTGTTTACACTCCAGGTAAGGAGATTGAGGGTTAAAAAAAAAAAAAGTAATCACACCAACGCAAAAAGAGGAGGAAGACTGCAAAGTATCAGGAATGCAGCTGGATGAATAATTGATGAGCTGGTGGCCTAACAGAGAGTCTCATTAATATAATCCTGCAGTTTCATTAAGTACTGTTCCAGGCTTGTCTTGGAGGGGGCCTCCTGAGTCTTGATTAGGGATTGTGTGGCTTTTGCTTTGACATCAGAACTTTGGGCCTTGGGTTTTGACAACTGCTTCCTAAGCTCCTATCCTTTTACCCCAGCACCTTTTAGAAGCTCTTCTCGATGCCCCTCTCACTAATCATGGGCCCCTAACCATGACAGTCAGTCCTAGTAAATAATATATCAAGATAAATGATAATTGTTCTGTTTTAAGTGTCTCCTAATGAGCATCATAAATTAAAAATTAATATTGCAAAGACTGTATGAATAGCATCAAATCCATAAACAAAGCAGCGGGTATCACGCTTGCAAATGAAAGCTAAACACCTCCCATGCCCTCTTTCCCATTTCCCACCTCGTTCTGCCCTCCCCCAACTCCTTCCCCACCTTTACCCTCGGTCTACAGGTCTGGAATTTAGGCTACAAAGAATGATGCTGCAAATGACAATACTAGAAATTTTTTCCTTACAAGTTATTTCTGGTCTGCTACTTACCTACTTGGCTTAGTGTGATTTAAAGACTCAATCCAGAAATTTTATTTCTCATTTTTCTTTTTCTTGGCCAGAGACAGAGAAGGTAGAATTAAATTACAAAAAAACTTTTATGTAGGTCAGATGATCTAGGTCAGATCCCATACAAAGGATGAACAAAGTGCCATTTTTATTGGCATCAAATAAGTTCTGTCCTTTCGTCTTAAAGAATGGCATTTCAAACGGGGCCATATTTAAGGGAAAATTATATACCAAAATACTATTAAGAGATGTCTTTTTTTTTCTTGTCTGCATAGATTATACTTATTATTTTATCTTTTTTGGTGCTTTTCTGAATGTTGTAAATATCTACAATTATTATTATTACTTGCACAATAGAGGAAAGAAAGAAAATATCATTGAGAAGTGAAGAAGAGTACTTGGTGGAACACAAAAGCCCTGTCACAAAGGTTACAATAACCAACATTTTAAAGCATTTTTATAAGGCACCAGACACTATGCTAGGTGTGTGTTTCTCTATCATTCACAGCAGCACTGAGGGTAGATGATATTCTTCCCAGCATCTAATTGCTGTCTAGAGGAAAAGGGGGCTTAGCCAACAGGCTTAGAAGTATTCCAATTTCTTTCTTTCCTTCTTCCTTTCTTTCTTTCTTTTTTTTTTTTTAAGATGGACACACAGACTGTCTTGGCCGTATGGATTGAAATATTCCACTTATGTAACCGATGCCCCTTCTTCGAATGACAAGATTACTGCACAACCTGCTGGTTATATTTGGCTTCTGGTGTGGGCTGTCCATGTTGCGACTACACACATGTAAATATTCTAGGCCACATGGCAGTCCTATTTCTCACTGTAAGTGAATACATTGGCTCTGTTCTATATAAAATCAATTTGACAAAAACTTTGATTCAGTGGCTTTAGGACTGAAGGGATAAAGATTTCCTCAGCTGTCAGTGATTGCCAAGCTCTCTATGCCAGATTCATATGAGCTCCACATCCCTAAACGCTATCTCAGTTGATTCGCGTGTTTTACTAATCTAAGCCTTCAGATGTTCACACAGCCACATATGCAGAAAATATTTTAAAAATTCACCTTTCCTGGCAAATGAGCTACATAAGCAATAAAGGTAGTATCACTTTCAGGCTGCTACCCAGATTACTTTAACTAAAGTTAGCTGAGATGCCATCCCCGTGCCCCTGAGACTGCAGAACAGGCACTGGCGAGGGCGTTACTGCCACTGGGATTCTCTCTCGCAACTAGAGGCACTACCTCCGCTGTAATAGCATGACAATGAAAAACCCAAACTCTCTCTCCCTGGGATACCCTAAACCCTACAACAGTTAATCCTCTCAAAAACCAAAGTGCACATAAGTATACAGCGCTTTAGATAATTAAATCCATTGCAGAACCAGGAGAATTCCAGGAACAGCAGTAATACATTTTTATTTTATAAAAATGCCCCCAATGAAACAGCAGATCTGAATGCAAATGTAAAACTAAGCATTTGATAATGTTCCCTTTCACATCTGTCAACATTTTAGAGAAACTTCAAATGGAATACATTTGTGGTTCTAGAAATTCTTAGTTTATGCGTAGAATACATTTGAGGCAACTTTATTTCCACAGGTACCCAGTTTTCAAATAAAAAAATATCATGAAACCACAGACCTTTGAAGCTGGAAAAGATCATGAGAGTCACGTAGACCTACCACCCCCACCCCCAGCATTTAACATGTGTGATGAAAGTTCAGAGAGGTTGAGACATGGCTCTAGGTAGCTCACATGATTAGATTTCAGGAAATCTAAAGGCTAAAGAGAAATTGGGGGCAGATTTCCCATTGTACCCTTAGCAGTTGAATGGCAAATGACTCCATCCATGATCAAGGGCTGAACCAGACAAAATTCACTGGCCATCTGACCTTTTGATATTTTTACAAGGAAAATTAAATAGAGAATTGAAACATTTGCCCAAATTGCTTTGGTTCATTCATTGAACTTTGTTTAGTTTAAAAAAAAAAATGAAGTAGAATAAGCTGTGTAACACATCTTGTAGTGTTTAAATAATAGTAAGGTCACATTTGATGTAAAATATATTATGTTTATTATATCCTACGAGAGTATTATTTCATGAAACTTTTCATGTTTCAATTACAGCTGACCCTTGAAAAACACAGGGTTTAGGGGTGCTGACCCTTGCATGCAGTTGAAAATCAGAATATAACTTTTGATTCCCCCCAAACTTAACTACTGTTAGCCTACTACTGAATGGAAGTAACATAAACAGGCAATTAACACATATTTGTATGTTACATGTATTATATATTGCATTCTTATAATAAAGTAATCTAGAAAAAAGAAATGTTGAAATCATAAGGAAGAAAAAATACACATACAGTACTGTACTGTAAAAAATCTATTTGTAAGTGAACCTGCACAATTCAAACCTCTGTGGTTAAAGGGTCAACTGTTTGTTTATATGTATACCCAGGGTATACATATGCTGGGTATACATATTCTTACTTTAGGTCATACCAAAAAGAAAGAAATTCAGTTCAATAGGAATTTTACTTTTGGTCCCACTCAACCTTCTTTAAGAAAAAAAAAAAAACTAAGAAATCTAAGTTAGCAAAAAAAAAAAAAAATGGGGATCTTTGTGCTAAATCGTCATTTTTTTTAAGTCACTACAGTCTAAAATATTCTTACCCTAGAGCATACAGTGTTCTGTAGATTACTAATAAGGAAACATTAAACGTAAGGAACTAGAAAAAGGACAAATGCATAACAGATGAAAAAGGAAACAGAACATTCCTTCATGGTTTTAAGGTACATTTTTTTTCTTTTCTAAAATCCTTAGATTAGGGAAAATCCTTAGGAAAAATCCTTAAGAAAGTTTGAAGTGCACAGCAAATTTAATTTACTCAGTTCTTGGCACATAGTAAATGTTTCACAATATGTGTTGAATGAATGCTGAACCAGAGACAGAAGAGTCAACTTGCTGTGCAAAGCTAGGCAAAATTCTTAACTTCTCTGAGCTCCAACTTTTCCACTGGTGAAAAAACAAATGATGGGGCAAAAGCAGTGCTTCCTCCAGGGACATCTGCAGAACCATTTTCATGGAATGTTAATAGATGACCCTGAAAATAATCTAAAACTGATAGATAGATTAATAGGTGGTCCTTTCACCAGGTATTTATGTCGCCCATCCTCATCTATGTATTCCTAATCATTTAATGAGTCCTAAATTCCTAGCTCAGAAACAGTGACCTCTGAAGAATTAAATAAATAAATAAATCCAAAAAAAAAAAAAAATACCAGGGGAAAAAAAAATCACTCTGGGTTTTTTTAAGTAGGAAAACAAAAAAGTACATCCACGTACATAAACACAATTCTATTTAGGTCCCCTCAAACAAAGGAACAACTGTTCTGGCTGTGAATAGGTGATCTGTTTTATTTTCCGTACAACCTTTATTTTTATACATCTGACCTTTCACAAAAAGGACAGAGAAACCAAAGGTATTTCGGGCTCAAATCGGTATCTTGCCCAAAAGACACCACAGCAATGGGCACTCTGCATCATTCATTCAGGAATGGTTCTATAGCATCAGCACCTACTGAGAGGCCTGGAATTATCAAGAGCCCCACCCACCTGCTTCTGTGACTCTGGGATTAAAAAGAGCCAAATGAGCTCTAGTTCTAGAGTTGTACCCGCCATCACCTATAGCTGCAACTCTGGCTTGCTAACATTCATGTCAAGAAACAAAGATAACCCTCTCCGTGAAGAAGTTCTGACTTTGGGTAGCCACACAGCATGCTTTGTCTGGAGACAAAGTGAAATAGTTAAATGCATAATGTTAAATTAGGCACATTACTGAGAACTCTAAGCTTTAATTTTCTTACACAAAATAGAAATAAAACCAGAACCTACCTTATGAGTTGTGGAAGGAACTGAGTAAGAAAATACATTTGTAGGACTTGACCCAATACCTGATACAGAATAAGTGTTCAATAAATGGTGTCTATTTTTATTATGGTATAACTGAATCCAAACCATGATTAACAGATCAAGGATGAAGAAATCTTAAACAATGTATTAGTGTAGACACATTCTACTCTGATGTAGAAGACATTAGAAAGATGCCAAGAAGGTATTCACATTGAGTTGGAAACCAGTCCTACCTTCATTGGTTCATTTTGTTCACCTAAACCTAGCAAATGACTTAGAAGTGCTCAAGAAAACCAGCTGTCTACCCCTAGATGACTACCAAATCTTGTACTTAATGGGTAAAATCGTAGCCAGAAAAGCATCAGTTTCTCAGGAAATACCCTATTGCCATAGGTTTCCATTCTTTGTTTAAAATAGCAACACATTTTGGACCAAAAATGTTGAGCATTTTGAAGCCATTTTGCCATCCTAAGGCTTGTAGATGCCAACCCAAACCTCCTAGTTATCATTACTAAGCACTGATTTTTCATGCTGCAAGTCTCTAGATATCTTTATGTGGTCAAAGATGGCTTCAGTTTCCTCACAGGACAGATTACTGGATGTACCCAAAGGGTCCATTGTCTGCACAAGGGACTGGACTACCAGATCCTTAAATGTGGCAACCAACAATACGGTAACACTAGCCCTTAACCACCCCACCCAGCATGCAAATCTGGTTCACACTCACTCATTCTCCACAGCTGCTCGGGTGGTGAGCACAGGCCTCAATTTTTCTGGGTGTCTGTACTGCAGAAATGGTTGACAGGCTGAAACGAGGTATATTTGGGGGCAGGGGGAGGGAAATAACAGTAAAGACTTAATTAAAGGACATCTAAAGAAGGCAAAAGAAATTACCCAACCCATCTGCAAACCACACACTGGAAATGAATGGGTTCTTTAGTGTTTGGGACATTTTAGTGTTATAAAAATGTAGACTATAGAGCTATTATATCAAGTAATTTATGGGATGAATATTGTAATTCATTGAATGTCACGACTTATCTTTTATTCATATAGTTACTATTCCATTACCAGAGAGGGAGGTTTGTCAAAGGTTAATTATTTTAAATTGCTCTAGCAAATTTATTTTGATTTGTACAATTTTTTTTGAATAATCACAGGTCTATATATTCATACATCTTTATGAGGCTTCTTTTTAAAAAATAATATTCTTTGATGAGGCAGTTAAAGCTAGATAAATGCTTTAGTGATGTCTTTAAAATATATTCCCTTTAACTCTGGATGTGGATCTATAAAGAATTATTATATTATTATTATTGTTGACATGATCAGTCTTTTTTAGAACTTTCTATTTTTTTCTGAGAGAAATTCCACTTTAAAAAGTGGCCAAGAAATTGAGCCTTGACTTTCTGAAGGGGTTGGTCATGATTCATAGTAACTTTTAGCCCTGGGTCACTAGCTGGAATAGCCCCAGTGTATGGGGGAAGAGGAAAGCTGTCACAGCTGCTCTCTGGTGTGCCCCCACCTCCATTTCATGTGAGATTGTCCCTGGGCCAGGGCATACATCCTCAGGACGTGAAAACTGGTCTTTGTGGGACAATGAATACAAAGATAGGTCAAATACTTGCAAAGTTGGAAAAATCATTTTGAAGCATAAACCTAAATTAGAAAGAAAACCAAAAGCAAACAGAGGAATTTGGAAAGCTACAATACATGGAGTATAAACAATATAAGGATTAATTCAGCTCTGTCTCTTTCAAAACCTATAACCTCTTTGAGGAAGCCTTTCTGATTATGCTTGTTTTCTTTATATTTCTCAAACACTTATGTATCAGGTCTAGATTTCATTAATATGGTCTTATTGTTATGCAGCTTTTTAATTATTCTTAAATCATTTGAGAGTTAGAGACATATAGTGAGAAAAGGTTTAATTGAGAGTCCGAAGACCTAGACTCACATTTAAGCCTTAAGGTTTACTATCTCTATGGGCTTAGATAGGTTGTTTGACTTGTCTGAAACTCAGTTTCTTTTATGTTAAAGAGGAACAGAAAACCTGCCTATGTGCTTTGTAGAGCTGATAACATGCTACCTAATAATTACATACTTCTCTGGGTTTATAAAATTCTTGCCTATTTATCTCATTTAATCCCCAATGACAGAATAAGATAACACTATTACTCATCTATTTTTATTGAACTGTGTGAAAATACTATTTTTAACAACATAAATTATTATTATTTTCAGTCTGCAGATTTTATATCATCAATTTAATATTAACAGCCCTAAGATATAGGCTGTATCTTTTATTTCTTTTTTATTTTGTTATTTCCTCATATCCCATTCTTTTAGGTGGCTTGATAAACATATACAGAACACAGATTTTTCCAGTACAGACAGCAAAGTGCTTTGTAAAATAAAAGCACAATAAGAGTATATCTGTATGTTGCCAGAGTAACATAATTTTACTTGATGCCAGAAAGAAAATAGTAATCTACCATTCGATCGAAATTTTTATTTTTCTTAAAGATCTTATTTATTTATTTGACCTAGAGAGAGAGATCACAAGTAGGCAGAGCAGCAAGCAGAGAGAAGTAGGCTCCCTGCTGAGCAGAGAGCCTGATGTGGGGCTTAATCTCAGGATCCTGAGATCATGACCTGGACAGAAGACAGAGGCTTAATGCACTATGCCATGTAGGTGGCCCCAAATTTTTACTTTTTAATCACATGGTAAAATGTTGTTGGAAAGCACAAAAATGCTAGAAGTACAGAAATAAAATGCACATTACTCTATAATGTTGTAGCTAACACAAAGCACAGTACATGATTCTAGAAATCATGAAGAGTGGCTCAGGTATAGAGGCTGTCAGGGATTTCCTAGTTATGGGTAGCCACTCCACCCAAAAGAATGTCTGATTTATTCATAATCAATAGTTTCATATAGTTTCAATAGGTTCATAATTGGTACTCAATAAATATTAGGTAGGTATAAAATCTTTCATTATACTCATGTAAGTCAAACCTTTAGAAGACTATGAAACTTTAAAGAAACTTTAAAGACTATGAAACTTTAAAGAAGCACTTGGAATTCGGAATTCTGATGTGGATTCAGCAAAGAGAGAGTGTTAAAAATGGGACTCACTAGAGAAAGTTGAAGAAGTTATTAGTCCCAATAAGGAAAGTTAGTGGATATTGCAAGCATCGTACAGCTTTCTACAAGATACCTATAGTGGAGCAGAACATGCTGGCAAAGGGATCCTTGTTTCTGCTGTGAAGAGAAGCAGCAGAAGTATGCTCAATTGTGCTACAGAGGATGTGCTTTAGTAAAAATAAATAAATGTGTAAATATGTACATGTGTGCATACATAAAATAAACCTTCATTGAGGAGTAGTAGAAAGTTAATAGGGAAATTATAGCATTAGCTCTTCATTATTGAGCATTTGCTATGTGTCAGACACAGATATGGTGTGTTTAAGTACTTGTTTTACATTGTCTCATTAAACAAGTTCTCTGTGGTAGATATTAGCATAGATGAGGAAGCTGAGGCTAGGAGTAGTTAGTAACTTGTCCAAAGTCATCAGTAGTCAGCAGAGCCTTGGAACTAGTGTATATTGGATCCAAGTGGTCATTTAAGATACCCACCATATGCAGTCTCAACATTAACCAGCTCTACAGTTTTTCCCTCCAGGGAGCCCAGTTTCTATTTTGTTTTTACTTAATAGACTGCATGAGAGCAAAAGCTGATGGACAGCCATGATAATACAATACAAAACCTCTATTAATGATGCCTACAGAATTAAGAAATATATATATACTATATAACATATAGTATATATTACATATATATTTTACCTAGACAAATATTTTACTATTACTAAGCCTCTCTTACCCAGATTTCAAGTAAAATTAGAGCCCAGTAAGATAGATTCACTGAATTAGCAAGTAAAATGATTTCATCTTCAAAATGGGATACGTGGCCCTAAACATTTTTATTTTCCTGTCATCTACCTATATATCAATAAAGGATGTACCAAATTCTTTTTTATTGTTAAGGTTCGTTCGAAGTTTCACCCATTAATTGGGTGTGTGTGAATCAGAGGGTCTGAGGTGAATAGTGTGGCAAACAATTTGCATCGTCATTGAGTTATTCTGAATTGAATTATTCTGTATTGTTGCCTAAACTCAATCAATTAGTCACATAATTGTCAAATGGTCAAATATCCAAAAATCTATTGTCTAAAGTGAGATTTCTGTGTGAGGAGACACTGGACCATGGTGTGAGCTGCATTGGCAGCAATTTTGTGACTGTAACAGCCCCAAGTATGGCCATAAATCATCAAGATGGTGGAATGAAAGGTAGGCCCCCCAGAGAATATCATGGCAACAATGAACCCATCCTTTTCCCAATTCTATTTAACATCACCAGAGAAAAGTGTTCTGTATCCAGTTTCTTTAACCAGGAACAATCTGATTGTTTCAGTCCTGTGGGTTGGGATATTTCCATTTTTAATTCTCCTTAACAAAGACTTCTATGTCCAGAAGCTTCCTCCAAGGCCTGTGAAGTGCTATTCTGATCACCCCTTCATGTTTCTAAGCTGCTCTGGGATAATGTTGTAGAGAGAAGGGCCCCAGGGGAACAGCTGATTGGATTCTGGCAAGACGGACCAAACATCTGCTTCAAACAAAAGACATCTGCATATTTCACATTTATTTTTCATAATTTACAGAAGCAACCTGCCAAAATTCGGCAAGGGAGAATACACAAGCACGTAATTAGCTTAAAGTTTGCTTGCTTTAGAAGTATGAGCATGAAGCCCAGGAGCTCACCTGGGAGGACATCAGGAATGGTGGAACTGCAGTTTGATTTCTGGATATTCAGTTTTAGACCTCATTTGCCAGGGCAGAAAACCCAGCACTGCTAGGTTTGCAAGGGAGAAGTAAATATGCCAGAGGTGACACTAGCAAGTTCTTTTGTCCTCACATCACATAAAAGGGTTTCACACCAAAAGGGTGGCCTAAGGTAATATTATTTATTAAATAAGATTTGATTAGGCAGAAATATTTTACTTCTACCACTTAGCTCTGCAATACCTATGTTAAATAATGGTGCAATGCTACATGATTTATAATTTAAAATGTGTATATCATAAGTACCAATGGCATGGTGAGAAATTTTATGTGGGTGTTGCATTATTGTTCAAAGCATCCAAAAGGATTCAAACCAAAAAATACTGGAAAATATATTTGTTTCCTATGTGATGAAAAAAAAGAGAACAAGATAATGGGTGATATGATCAGTTTTAATATATCCCAGTGGAAGGGATACAACAAATTATCTGCCTTCTATGAGCTGCACCTTCCCAGTCAGATTTCAAGCTTTGCAAGATCTTTATTGTGTGAAATAACTACAGCTTGCTTAATTGGAAAACAAAAGGTGAAGAATGGATTTTGAGAGTGTGTGTGAGAGAGAGAGAGAGAAAGAGAGAGAGGTTTTCTGTTGTACTTAGCAAAGGAATTTCAACCCTGTGTCCATATTTTTAAAAATACTAGTTATAAGATCCTGTGGGATTTCCCCTGATCTTAACTCCAGGGAGAAAGCATACTTAAGGCAAAGTTTGCAAAGTATTGGATGCTGTTGTCTTGAAATACTCAAAACAAGGCCTCTGGTGGGAAGGTGAAGTAGCATTTTGATTTTATCAACTGTCTATTATCTTCTAGTCTTAGTCATTGCTTTACAAAAGCGATTGTGCTCCTGATTTAGTTGCAGGCACAATGCTGACCCTATACAGATCTCTGCAGTAACAGTAGGGCAGTTCCAACGGATGTAACATCTAAGTTATTTAAACTATGTAAAAGCAACATGTTCAACCCAGGCACCATGAATAATTCCTTGGTAACTCCCAGCCTGTTCTATGGAGTGACTTGGTTGTGGTCATTCCAAATATCACCTAGTATTAATTTCTGACATCTGATTTAGCTTGTACACCAAACTGGTTTGAAATATGAAATCCCAAGTCAAAAGAGCAGGTACTTTGAAAATAACAATTTGTAATTATACACTAACCCACTGTTTGAGATTTACCAGTTATTCTTAAATATGTATTCTTAAATCAGTATATTTTAAATCAGTATATTATACACATGAACCTCTTATGTAATTATAAATTCTCTTCTCTTTTGCAGTGGGCTCTTAATAGAGGGGCAGTTTGTTATAAATGGATGGATTTGATTTGAACCAAGACCTCAGACCTAGATATGAATCTTGATTCAACTATATATAAAGCTGGGTGACCTCTGACAAATTAAACTCTGAGACTTATTCTTTTTTTTCTGTCTCCTAGGGGAGGTATTTTTGCTCTAAGGGTTAAATGAGGTGGCTTGTGTTTATCACAGCATCTCATCTGCACCTAAACTGATACTTTAACTTGCCAAAGATTTGAACTTGCTCAAATTTATGTGTCTTATATACTGTAGAGCTCTTTGAAAGAAAACAAAGGGGAGGGCATTTAGCAAGAAGACAACTTTGAAAATAAACCTGGAGGTTGATTTAGAGCAATAATACTAATGTACTGGTATTTATCATTCTATGCACTTGTGTGGAAGATGTAAATAATCGAAAGTAAAAATTGAAAGAACTATTTCTGTAAAATTTCTACAACACAGTGGGGAACAACACATACACTTTGGGGATTTGCCTTCCTCACTTCCAGGGCAGCACTGTGGGGAGATGTCAATAGCAAGTGGCAGTATGTTGTGGAAGCAGTGGATTCTGCTGAGAGTTGGCAGCAGTCCCCAGAAGTAGTGGTACAGAAGAATGGGACGTTCCCAGCAGAAGTAGCTGCCATGTTCAAAGAAAAAGCATTTACTAAAAACTACTCAGTGGAAGAAGTGGTGACCAACAGAAGTGCCCAGGAAACACCAGCTTCTGTTGTGCTGTCCAACATGATACTACTAGTCACATGTGGTTATTTAAATAGAAATGAATTAAAATTAGAAATTCAGCTTCTCAGTCTCAGTCACAGATCCATCATCATAACAGTTCTGTTGCCCAACACTGGACCCATAGATGACTGCTTCATTCCAAAGTACATGTGGAAGAATCCTCAGGGGCTTCCCAAGTGCCTAAAGACTGAGGCAGTGGGAAAGGGGAAGGAATGAGGTCTTGAAACAGCAGTTATGAGTAAGACTTAGTAGAAGTTATTCCCTTTAATGTGACTTCTTTCCACCCAAGGTGAAAACCAGGAAATTCAGTGCATGCACGATAATGGTCTAGTACCTTGCCTTGAATGTAACAGACTTCAATAAATATAAACTCTCTTTTGCTTAAGATCTCTGTGCTGACATTAGGGATTTCTAATATAACTATCATTCTGCTATTTGAATGATCTCCCACCATGTACATTAGATCATCAACCCTTTTGAACACTGCCAAAGAGTCTTTGTTGAATAAAGAACATGGTACAAAGTCCTGAGACCCATATCCTACCAAAAAGAGCACAGACACTGGAGCCAGAGAGCCTGGGTATGAATCCAGCTCTGGTGCTTGCTGGCTGAGATGCCCCATTAGTTAATCTCTCTGAGGCTCACGTTTCTCATTGAAGATTGTATTAGCACAGACATCATTAGGTTTTTATGAATGCCTGACACATCATCAGCACTAGAAAAGTGTTTGTTAAATAAATATTTCTATTCCTCAACACACTGATCTTTAATCACATATCAAATCAGTCTTCTACTATTGTGTTGCCCCCTCTCTACATTTCAGCTGTGCATTATTCCCTCAACTTGACTTAGATACATTATCCTCTTTTTATATTTATTGAAATCCTACATACACATCTTCTGATAGGTACCTTCTAAAAGAATTTTTCCTAGATTAGTCCTACTGAAGCATGTCCATAAGCTATTGTTTACCTCAACACTTTAAGCTTTATTTCATCCTACTCTGCCTTGTTCTTTGGAGTTTGGTCTTGACATATCTGCATTCACTCTAGATTATAAATTCTTCCAGGAATTATTCATGCTTATAGTCCCCAGAATACATGTCTAAAATAGGTGCTCAATAAATTTTCATAAGAGGGTGAGAAGGAGTGAGGGTATGGCATGCCTTTCAGACCAATTCATAAATACCTACTTTGTCCAAGTGCTATATTTCAGAATATACCCATAAGTGACTTCTCAAGTTGTCTAAACACAGTATCAAACATAATATTCTTCAGATGATGAGGGAAAAATTTGTTAATCTCCATTAAATGTTCTGCTTAATGCCAGATACCTAGGTTTCCTTGAATATGGCAGCATGAAAGGACAACCACAACCTTAGAGGACTGAAAGCAGTGACACTAGATCCAAACACATAAGCAGTCCATTTATCTTCTTGGTAATTTAATATGTGATTATTTCTGCAGTACTCTCTGGCTATATCACAAGGATTCCCCACCAAGGAGAAGAGCCTAGAATTCAAATGCTCCTTTGTGGATACTGCACTTACTGAATAGTGGCAGACTCAGGAGAGCTCTGTGATCAAGTGGACCTGTGTTTTATGAGCTGTTGATTTCTAAGAATTAAACGTGACTTCACTTATACAGACATAAAAGAAGGACAGACATCACATAGGAAAATGATAAAATGCTGGATCATGAACAGATATTTTCAAAGCTATCTCCCAAAGGTAAACCTTCGACCAAGGAGGATGATGAACAACAGAACAGCACATTGGTAGTATTCCAGGAAGGCATACCACTGAACAAAGAATCAGATATGCATAGAATATGTACACCTAGATTATCCTTACATTGGATAATTTCCCCCCTGGCCTATCTTGACTCTGTAATGGATCAAAATTTCTACTCACAGAAATTATTTTGAGTAACCAAGACATGGATCATATCATCAATAAATTGTCATGCTCACATATCCCTATAATTCTCCCTTTGGGAGGCAGTGGCTACTATTTTTAAAAAATGTACTCACATAAGGGGTTAGTATCCAAAATCTATTAAGAATGTAACAAAGTCAAGACCCAAAGAACAAATAATCCAGTGAAGAAATGAGCAGAAGACATGAACAGACATTTCTCCAAAGAAGATATACAAATGGCCAACAGAAACATGAAAAAATGCTCAACATCACTCAGCATCAGGAAAATACAAATCAAGACCACAATGACATACCACCTCACACTAGTAAGAATGGCTAAAATTAACAAGTCAGGAAATGACAGGTGTTGTTGGCAAGAATGCAGAGAAAGGGGAACCCTCTTACACTGATGGTGGGAATGCAAGCTGGTACAGTCACTCTGGAAAACAGTGTGAAGGTTCTTCAAAAAGATAAAAATAGAGATACCCTAAAACTCAAGAATTGCACTAATTTTTACCCCAAAGATACAAATGTAGTGATCCAAAAAGGTACTTGCACCCCTGTGTTTATAGCAGCAACATCCACAATAGCCAGACTATGTAAAGAGTCCAGATGTCCATTGACAGAAGAATGGATAAAGAATATGGGCATATATAGTGAAATATTATTTAGCCATCAAAAAGAATGAAATCTTGTCATTTGCAATGATGTGGATGGAGTTAGTATTATGATAAGCAAAATAAGTAAGTCACAGAAAGAAAAATGCCATATGATTTCACTCATATGCAGAATTTAAGAAACAAAACAGAGGAATATAGAGGAAAGGAAGGAAAAATAAAATAAGACATAATCAGAGAAGGAGAAAAATCATAAAGGACTCTTAACCATGAGAAACAAACTGAGGGTTGCTGGAGGGGATGGGGTGAGGGATGGGGTAGCAGGGTGGTGGGCATTAAGGAGGACACCTGATGTAAGGAGCACTGGGTGTTCTATGCAACGGATGAATCACTGAGCTTTACCTCTGAAACTAGTAATACTCTCTATGTTAATAAACTGAATTTAAATTTTTTAAAAATGTACCCACATGCTCAACATTTATCTACCCAATCATGGCCACTAGGGATTTTTGCACAGGACCTTTTGTTCTCTTCACCCAAAAAGTAGATCAGTAGAGATCTACTAAAGGAAATCCAATCTGATTCAAGCATTATCTCTGAATAATTTCTAGGCCATCTCTTTTTTGAGTTTTAAAAACCACAGGAATCACATATGTCTTTCTTAATTTTGTTTTCTAATGGATCAGTGGTTGAATTTTGGTTGATACTCAGTATCACATAGTATGCACACATCTTGGCCAGGGCTGCTGGGATCTGTGAGGGGAAATTCCCTTCACCCAGAGCCCCTCACTCTCTCTATATTTACATATAATTCCTAAGATAATAAGCACAAATAAGCAAAAAGACCCTACCTCCTCTTAGCCTCAAAATTTTCTTGAGTAATTTTATTTCTTTGTTAGAAATATAAAATGGAGCTTTATGAGTCTTTAAAAGTCTAAAGAAAATAGCTACTAATGGTATCTTTTTATTGCCTACAATTCATCCTGCTGAAAAAGGCAGTAATGTTCTTAGAGTTGATTATAGCTCAGTCTTAAATTTTCTAATTGTTTTAGATTTTTCACTTATTTTAGACATTTTCACTTTGCCCCCTTGAGTAAATTAAGATGAAAGGTAAATTAAAAGAGAGGAATTCAACATAAAGAGAATAAATAAATAAAACACAGATTGCAAAGCAGGAATGAAAACAAGGTCTCCCAGACCAATCTGTTAAAGGAATGCTACAAATGTGAAGTGTTTACTATTTTAAACATTAATCATGTACTCACTCTGTTTATTTAGCTATCAATGTTTTTCCTGTAACTCTGACTTGAAAATATGTAAGCTGTTTATAATTAGGACTCAAACTGAAGCCAAATGATATTTTGATTATTTATATTGCATAGCTTGTCTTGAAACTTCAGAATTTGCAGTCTTTTCATTTCAATTCACACCTATTTTAAAAGTCATTATTATTTGTATAATGTGATATCTCAAGTAACTTTTATTGCCACCCATTACCATACGCCCAAGTCACAGCCATTAAAGATAGGGGAGCCTGAGTCCTCCATCAATGGGCCTATTCAGAAAATTGCCACCATCTTTCTTTTACTTGAATCTGTGCAGTGATCCCAAAACACAAGACTAGCTTAGTAATCAGAATTAGGAGTTCCAAAGAACTGTAAGTTTCTCAAGTTTCTGGCATTATTTTCTTGACAGATATTATTTTTAATAAAGTTTAATATTTTGGATCTGCTTATGGAAAATAGCCACCAAAGCTACCATAGACTCATCATGAAGAGGAACCTCTCATCTAATCGCACAAAATTATAAGTCATGTTAAGAACAGAAACAGATCACATAAGGTTGATTTATAATTTTTCCTTTTTTTTTTAAGATTTTTATTTATTTGACAGAGAGAGAGTGAGTGAGTTCAAGAGAAAAAACACAAGCCAGGGGAGAAGGAGAAGCAGACTCCCCACTGAGCAGGGAGCCCAACATGGGGCTTAACTGACTGAGCCACCCAGGCATCCCTATTATTTCTTGCCTTTAAGAAAGTGAGGGAAGGGGGCACCTGGGTGGCTCAGTGGGTTAAGCCTCTGCCCTCGGCTCAGGTCATGATTCCAGGGTCTTGGGATCAAGCCCCGCATCAGACTCTCTGCTCGGCAGGGAGCCTGCTTCCTTCT
The DNA here is from genome assembly GCF_022355385.1 of Mustela nigripes. Taxonomy (NCBI): domain Eukaryota; kingdom Metazoa; phylum Chordata; class Mammalia; order Carnivora; family Mustelidae; genus Mustela; species Mustela nigripes. The sequence continues at coordinate 55,598,515 of NC_081563.1, read as the reverse complement.
CTCTCTCTGCCTGCCTCTCTGCCTATTTGTGATTTCTCTCTCTGTCAAATAAATAAATAAAATCTTTAAAAAAAAAAAAAAAAGAAAGAAAGAAGGAAAGTGAGGAAAGCATTCGAATTTTCTCCTGGAATAAAGATACGTTATAATTTTTCCCAACAGAACACCTAGACAATGACATGGACATGATCTGCAAAAGTACATATTTTCCTTGAAAATTATTTTTGTCATAAAAATTAACCATACGACTCAGAGGTGCTGGAAAATTGTAGCATCTTTATTTTCTATAGCTAACATAAAATTCCTCCAGTGTCCCACCCCCTATCTTCTAATTTGAACAGTTCAACCTCTGTGAAAGCTGTTTCTTCCCCCACTCGTTCCTTTCCTTAATTGGTGTGGGAGTGTATTGCCTCATGGCAGATCTCCATATGGTTCTTGGGCTGTTGTCTGCAGCAGGGTCTCATTTGGTACTTGGTGGGTGTTGGCTGATTCTAACATGTTTTATATTCAGTGTTCTAAGGATACTCAGCCTCCTGTGCTAATAGGTCAGCCCATGCCTGGGCTGGCATTCTGCTTCAGCCTACTTGAGGAAACTCAGAAGACCAGCCCCAACCAACCTCTGACCTTCTCTTCACAGTCCCTGAGAACCAGAAGTGTTTCCCTTCATATCCCCCTTTCATTCAGGCCATGGGGATATTTTCCTGCTCTATCTCATTACCCTTGGAAGAGTAATACTTGCCTTCCCCATTTCTTGAAGGCTATGAGAACAGAGTAGCTGTTGAGGATAGAACATAATTTATGTGAGAAAAATAAATATTTTATCAGTTTGATCGTTTCTAATTTGCATCCCATTAGAGTTATGTAGAGGATGATAAGGACTCTAGGTCATAGATTCTTCCCGGCCCTCCTCTCTGTATCTTTTATCACCCTCCATCTTCAATGGTAATTCCATTCCTGCCCTTTGGGTGCTCAGTGCCCTCAGAAGCTATTCACCTCTCTCAAACTAAACATTTCTGATAAACTGGCTCATAGACATTCACTGTCTGATATGACTTTAGGTATTACCTCTCTTAGAGGAATTACAAAGGACTAACAATTGAGCCAAAGCAATGAATCACTAAAAATGGAATTCTGATAATTAGTGGTTGAAGAAGAGCATTGAGGGCAGAAAAGAAGATGAGATGATCTCATGATGGTTTTTCCATTTATATGTTCAACAATGGAGGTACACACACTGATATATGTGTGCACACATACACACAAATTGAAATACCAAGACATGTGAACATGAGATTAACAAATATGAAAGAATTTTTAAAACTAATAAATATTTTATAAATATATAGTGTTAATGTGTATCAATTCATCTGATACAGAGTTCCTTAAGTAAAAAGCAATCACAGAAAAATAAAGAATTATAGGAATGACATAAACTAATCCAGTCAAATCCCAAATAATCTAGTTGGTTCCAGAATCACCCAAAGAACTGACTTTTAACACAGTGGCTTTTTTTTTCTTATTGACAGAAATGGTCACAGGTACCTTGCTGTGACCAGTAATTGACAGCAATATCAACTTTCCTATTTTGTAAAGGATGTTATTTCAGACAACCTAAATATGTTTGCAAAAGCTGATTTTTTTTTTATTATGGTCTACAGGAGTCTGAATTACTCGTGTTTTTAGTAACCACAACAAAAACAATTTCCAGTATTTTAAATGCATGATAGTTCTTAGAAAATATGTGGTAACATTTTAATCATTTTGATACTTCCCTGGAACTTCTGACAAGAGAAAAATTTTTGCAGCATTTGGTGGATGTGCTTCATCTTGGCCTGGCAGCTCGGTTTATGCCTCATGATCATATTTTGAGAAACAAATCTGGATTTGCCTGGGTATACCTTGATGGACTTTGTTTCTAGATGTGTCTAGACAAACTTCAGTAATGGGTTTGTTAAATGTGTTACTTCCTGGAAAGATCAATAAATCACTTTTCTAATATTCAGTTTGAAACTTCAGTCAAATCCCTTGCCTCAATGGCTAACCTTTTCATAAGTACCCATGAGTGTACCAACCCATGTTGCTCTGAAGTGGAAAGGCCTCCCTCTTTGAGTGGCAGTTGGCTTTACAGGATAGATCTTCTCCTTTAGGAAGGATCATTACCACATTGCTACTCAGCCTTCCTTCACTTACAGTCCAAAGTGTGCCTGTTTGTTATGTCACTAACATTGCGTCGAGATGCTGCACATCAAGGATGCTCAGATATGTCACCACGTTAGCAGTACATCAGCTCCCATGGTTTCAAGGTCCTCCTCACATAATAGGGCATCTACACCTCACATAATTCTCTGGATGAAAAAAACAATGCAAATGTTAGAACCTATGTCCCACAGTAAGCAGCAGCATCCCCTTCGAAGGAAATCTGATTGCCTGCTACTACAGAAACGGTTTATCATTTCTTGACTTCGATTCAGGTAGTCTCTCAACAGCCAGATTTTAATATTAAGTTTATATATTAGAGTAATACTCTATTTGGGATCCACAGTATGTGTTTGATTTCCCTGTTTTATGTTTTAGTTAAATTATCTCCAAACTTTCAACAATCCTCTGAGAAAGGTGTTCTTTATTTTGAGGAAATTTAAGTTCAGAGAGGTAAAGGGATTTGTCCAAGTTCATGCAGTCAGTAGTGGTGTAGGAATTCTGAGTTCTTGTCCAGTGCTGAATTTTTTTTTTTTTAAGATTTTATTTATTTATTTGACAGACAGTGATCATAAGCAAGCAGAGAGGCAGGCAGAGAGAGAGGGAGGAAGCAGGCTCCCTGCTGAGCAGAGAGCCTGATGCTGGGCTCAATCCCAGGACCCTGAGATCATGACCTGAGCCAAAGGCAGAGGCTTTAACCTACTGAGCCACCCATATGCCCCTCAATTTTATATTTAACAATGTGGAGGCACCACCTTCCATGCTTTCAGCCTACCTCCGATACCCGCCGCAGTCCTGGCAGCCAGTCTTGCAGAGAGATGACCTGCAGTGCCTCCCTCAGTCATCGCACATGTCCTGGAGGTCCTCTTACACTGAGATCCCAAGTGACTATCACACATGCAAATACCTATTACATGCCCAGAAGTGTCAGGAGTGGCTAAAGGCTTTTCCCTTCTGTTCTTTGAGACAATTCTGAAGCATGCCTGCACAGCTTCTCAGAAAATGCCAGCAAGATCAAGCATAGAAACTACAATGGTGGGCTGCTCAGTACTGTGCCCTTGAATAGCTGTACTCTTCAAGTCTCATTTCTTGTTCCCTAGCACCACTTCTAAATAAAGAAGTCTGTCTTGGGTTCTACTCTCCAGAGGGAATCCAGGGTAAACCAAGGGCATCGTGTCACACTCTGAAAGTGGTAGCAGAATGTATCTAATGGGAGAATGATGTGTTTTCTTTTGAGAAAACTCCTTAATGGACTTTATTAGTTTCCAAAAGCTGGTCCAGAAGGAAAGCCATCAGCAATGGGAAGTAACCAGCAATGTGGTTGGGGGAGGGGGTACTTGAAGCCTATAGACCAGAAAAGGGGGAAGGAGACAAACAGGTGAGGGCATGGGCCCCCTAAACATGACAGAAGATGTGGGTCTAAGGAAAGAAATGGTCAGCAGGTGACTGTCCATGACAGATCATGACCAAAAAGCCTCATGACCTTCAGTGTTTTTTCCAGAGTTGTCTATGCTGTGTGGCTCTCATGATTTCCCCAAATCCTCAGCAAAGATGCTTAACCATAGCAACCTAAAGCAACTTTTATGGCAATCAGGGGAACAGAGTTAGAGGTTGTTCTGTACTCGGGGAAATGTCGAGAGGAGAAAAAGCTATAGCCTCCTCAAGCATTACTGGAGAGCAAGTGGCAATAATAGAGCAGTTTTGGATTAGGCCCAGAATGAGAAATGATAGACAATGAGTGGGACATCTAGGCACCTACCAGGAATCAGCAAAATCATCCAGGGATAGGTTTTCCTATAGTCAGTTATGTAAGAACTAATTTCCTATAACTATATAGGTTTGAATTGTTTTATTTAGACATTAAAGATAAAGACAAAAGAACCTGGGAGTACTTGGGCAACATATGAAAATATAGAGTTAAAGAAATGGGTAGAAAACATGCCATTCATATATTTTATATAAGAATGAATACTCTGAACATGTATTTGTTCCATAAATATTTGTTATATACCCATCATGTGCCAAGTACTAGTTTAGACACTGTGGGAGAAAAGCAGTGAACAAAACAGAAAAAAAAATTATTCCACTAGAGGGAAATATAAAAAATTAGTAAAAATATGAAGTATTGGACAATAAGTTCTATAAAGAAAATAAAAGAGGAAAGGAACATAGAAATGTTTGGGAAGTAGAGCAATGCGAAATGTTGGCACTATTTTTATGATTCTTGCAAAAGAGCAAGTTTTGCGGACTATGACAACCAAGGCCATGTATCTATGCTTAATCAAACACTTATTTAATGAATGTCAAATGTTATTTGATTACTTGCTACAGGCAAGGTGCTGAGCTAGGCAACATGGTGAAGACAAAGATGAACAAGAAATGTTTTCAAGAATCTTTCAGGCCAACAAAGATGTTTAAGTATTTACAGTCTAGCAGCCTTTCTCCATCAGAGTCCCACAAGAGAATTAAGGCCTAATGCCTTTAGGACTTCACTTTAAGTAATGAATAACCCTCTCTCCTATGACATGGAGTGTTAGTGTTGTGAAACTAGTTACTCAAATCACTTTCTGTTTTCTATGGTAGAGATGAGGAATGTCAGTTTCTATGGTAGAGATGAGGAATGTCAGTTGGGAAAGGCAAAAAGGTATGAATTTTTTTAAAAAAGATCCTTATCCTTTTTTTCTTTGTTTTATTTTTGCTGGCAATTGTTTACTTTTGAAAACATTCAACCCAACTATATTTCTGACTGTTGTTATGGGATAAATATACTAAGAAAGAGCAAGGCAATTTGGCCTACAATTTGTTTGAACTAAATATTTACCTTTGAAGAATTATATTTACAACATTCATAAAAAGAGATATGACTGCCACCTTGTTATCTTCCTTGGAATTTTACTTGAGGCTTGAATGAGACTGAAACCACCTAGATACCACTAGAAGATACACGAAGGAACGTAAAGATGAAGGCCATTCTGTTCTTGAGCCTCTATTTTGATTGAGTCATTTGGTGTTGAGTCTTTGGCTGCTCCAACAGCCTGGAGATTTTCTTGTTGCTTAATGCTGGCAAATATGCTTTTGAAATTTACTTGAGAATGTTAAATAGATCTTACAAGCTTGTCCAATGGAATTATATTGTTCAGTTGTTCTGTACTGTTGTATTATCCCTGTCTAGTGTCTTTGGCTATTTCTCAGGAAGTGTGACCAAACTCACTTTCTCCTTTTAGCTGGAGTAGACGTCATTCCAAACCATTTTAGTACTCTCTAATGAAATAGTGGGTTGAGGTAGCTTTCATCCATAGCTGCCAAAATCAGTAGGGGAAAAGTTTATGGGAAATTTTATAACGGAGGGATCGGGAGGATGATCTCTAAGGAAGCCACTCACTGAATGATTAACCAGATATTATGTATTGATGAATATGATGCAATAGGAAAGACAGAGCAACTATTATGAATTCTTCTTGGCCAAAAAATTTGAACCAGGGGTGCCTGGGTGGCTCAGTGGGTTAAGCCTCTGCCTTCAGCTCAGGTCATGGGATCTCAGGGTCCTGGGATCGAGTCCCACATCGGGCTCTCTGCTCGGCGGGGAGCCTGCTTCCTCCTCTCTCTCTCTGCCTGCCTCTCTGCCTACTTGTAATCTCTCTATGTCAAATAAATAAATAAAATCTTTAAAAAAAAATTGGAACCATAATCCAATCAAATTTATAGATCTAACTAGTATACCAGAAAAAGAAAAAAACAGTTAAATGACACTATGAGAAGGCAATAAACTAAAGTCATTCCTCAGAATAAAAATAACCAATTACTCAAAGTAAAAGTAGGGGAGGGAAGCTATTAAAAGGAAGTTAACATAAATAACAATCAAATACAATCATGGTGTAGGTTCCACAGAGTTCTGTTTAAAGGGAACAGTTCAGACACAGGAGTGGCAACAAATCTGCGCATGCCTTACCAAACTAAGGCTTCTTAGCACCTTTTCTCCCCCAGAAGACATGTCTTATCTAGTTCTCCGTAGAATTCTTCTGCTTCTTGTCTCATAATCTCTCTTAGCTAAAACTCTGATCATCATTGCGTGATTACGTAATCTTTGTTGTGGATATATATACAAAATGGAATACTATGCAGCCACCAAAAAAACCTGAAATCGTGCCATTTGCAATGATATGGATGAAACTAGAAGGTATTATGCTAAGCAAAAGAAGTCAATCAGAGAAAGACAATTATCATATGATCTCACCAATATGAAGAATTTGAGAAACAAGACAAAGGATCATGGAGAAGGGAGGGAAAAATGAAACAAGATGAAGCCATAGAGGGAGACAAACCATAAAAGACTCTTAAACTCAGGAAACAAACTGAGGGTTCCTGGAGGAGGGGAGGGAAGTAGGAGGGATGGAGTGGCTGGGTGACAGACATTGGGGAAGGTATGTGCTATGGTGAGTGCTGTGAATTGTGTAAGACTGATAACTCAAAGACCTATACCCCTGAAATAAATAATACATTATATGTTAATTTTTAAAAAACAGCTTCTTGTGATGAATAAAATAAGCATGGACAATAGCAAGACTTCATTGCTTCAAACTTGGGAGAAAATGCTGTAGAACTGGCCCAATAACACAGTTTCTAGGAAAACCCCAAAATGTCTCAAAGCATTTTCAAACCTTGGTAACCAGATTAGGGCTTTGGAGATTTTAATACACGGCAGCCATACCCACATCCAAATTCATTCCAGCTCCGTGTTCAGAAGTCTAGCTTTGAGTTGGCATCAGAATCCTGACTTACCACCTAGCCTCATGCCCATGAAATACATGTTAAAGATTAGTAATTAGCCACTGGACTCTGAGTAGCAGCATTTTTACTTTCTGCATATGGATTTGATCATTCCCTACCAAACCTAAGAAACTTGAAATGTTAGTGGTATTTCACAAAAATTATACTCTTAAAAAAAATTATATTCTTAGCATGACTGTATTCACCCCACAATTTGTGCAAAGTTGTCTGAGACAGAAATGTATCAACGAAGAGTCTAATGCATAGCTTAGAATGATTGATTCAAGACTAAATCAGCAAAGCTAATTTCTTGCAATGCTAGTTACATATGGTTGCATTAATATTCCCTTCTCAGAAATCCAGCTGAGAATCATTATTTAATGAAAGGCTTACAAATTGCATCCTATTTAATGGCTTCCATTGAAAATTCCTTTGTAGAAATGCAAAAAACATGTAAGTGACCATGTAAATTGTATGCTGCAGTTGCAATGAGCTGGGGTATTTTATGTACGCATACATGAAATATATACGTATGTATGTATGCACATAATACATATATAGGCATATATTACAGACAAATCAATATATATATATAAATGGCACAAATATTCAACAAATAATATGCAATATATATTATATGATACATACATAAAATATATATAATATATGAAAGTATGTATCAAGATATTCTCATCCATAATCTAAATTCAAAAGTTTAAGCAATAGATTGTGAAAGATTTGCTGCAATTTGAGTTTTTATATCAAATTGTGTTAGATTTGAATAATGCCTACACCATTCATTAAATGTGTGTCCTTAACCAATTTTATTCCCTAATATTCAGTTTCCTCATCTTTAAAATAACAATAATAATATCTACTCCCCAGGGTGTGGTTATAAAAGTGAAAAAAATTCAGGAAAAATACTTAACACGTTCTCTCACACAGACCAAGTACCCAATGAGCATTAGCTCTGTTTCTAATGTAAAGATAACAACAGGAGGAATCACAATTCATTGCTTTAGATAATCTATGGATTTTTAGCTGCTGAAGAGCTGAACCTAAGTGGGAAGATGAACCAAAGATCTGTGGATAATCTAGAGACACACTGTAAAGGGAACAGAGTTTGTAGAGGAATTCACATTTAACTAATAATTATTGGATTTTCCTTTCAGATTAAGATAAGCCACCTGATTCCTATATAGTATATATGTATTATCATATATGTTTCTTATATGTAATTACGTGTCTGTGTGTATATATATACATATACATGCACATATTTCCTTTACCACTTTGTTAACTAAAACTAAATATTTAGCCAACTAAATAGCAAGCTTTCAGGTAAAACATTATGACTTGCCTAACTCCAGATTTGCCTTACTTGAAAGATTTACAGAAATTACAGAAACATTATTCAGGGCCTCCCCAACCCAAGTCTGTTGACTTGGCTCTTTTCTCATTAGGAAACAGACACAAGGAATTTTACACAAGCTGAATCATGAATTAACTAGCTGGAAGTAGTCTTTCAAAGTAGCCACAGAAAAGGATAGTCAAAGATTATGCCAATACATCCCTCTGGACAGGATGCCAAGAGGAAAGACCCCATGCACTCAGTCAAAAAAGGAATCACCAATTTCTAAGATTTCTAAATGAAGCCATGGTCAGAGAAATTCCAAGCAGTGTAATCCTTCTTAATGTGAGAACTGTGGCTATCCTGACACCTGGTTACTTCATTAATTATCTTTACTCACAGCAGATTTTTTTTTTAAGAAGAGAGTTAAGTGAATTTTCATTGAATTAATTTTTGTTTTGCCTAAATATTCTTAGTAATTTTAAAATCCACTTAACAACATTAATAAAAATCATAGTTTCATCTATTTTGTAGAATAGAATGTTTCACCAAGTGTTGTATCACTTACTCCCTACAACAGACTTCCAGCTGCATATTGCTGACCTCATCTTAAACTTGAAAGTGAGGCTGAGAGGTCACATGACTAACCGAAATTTTCATAATAAGCAGCAGCTCTAGAGATACCCCTACCCCAAAATCTCATCTGTGTAGAAGTGTTGAGTGTTGTGAGCATGCATTCTTCATATATTAGGTATTTTAAAATCATATGTGGGTCAATGTCAGGCTTGCTTGCTTTAAAAAGAAAAAAAAAAAAGAGTGGTTTACAATATTCTAAATCTAGGGGTAAGAAGAAATTCCCATTGAAAAACCACTACTGATTCTAACACATGCTTAATGGACCTGAAATGAGCTAAATCCAGGGAAGAAGCCATGAGCTCTCCATTCAAACCAGGGTGTCCATCTCTGCTGTCAGAAATTTGAAAAATACGCATACTTTCCATGTGCTTTATCAATAGCTACCTCAATATTTCTAAACTATCTGTCATTACAGTGCCGAGGTAATTAGGCAGGGGTGCTCAGGCACTGTATTATTTCAACATCATTTCCATGGAGCAAAGTTAGCTTGTAACATTTATCATTATTTTGAAGGGCTTCTTATCACTTAATAACTAGAGGAAAAATTACAATTTCCTCTAAATTCATTTTTAGTTACTTTCACAAATAATGTTTGGCCACAGTCATCATATTGAATATTGGCAATGTGTCAACTAAATCTTCGGTGATTATTTCAGTGTAATTGATGGTCTTAGTTAATTTGCCAGATGCTATTCTGAGAACTCTTTTTCCCAAGTATTTTTTTAAATGTTGGAAATCACTTCCAAATATATTTATTCTATTGACTCTCTTTTTCAAAGAAACCAATTGGTGCTGTATTATCTTTGATGTATTATGTCTGATATACATGAAGAGAAAAAAGACTCTTGGGTGATCTTGAACCATTGTGATTAGGTCTTTTGGTCTGATTTTTGCATAGCCACTAGAAAAGGAAATATGTACAATAATTTCAGGATGTTTAGAGTAGGGGTTGGAAATCTATAAATCTACATCACCAAATGGTTTTATAAGTAAAACCGTTCTCAGCCATGCCATGCTCAGGCATTTACATACTGTCCATAGCCATTTTCATCCTATAATGGCAGAGTCAAGTATTGTGACAAGGATTATATGGTACACAAAGCTTAAATATTTACTAAATGTCCCTTTAAAGAAAAAGTTTGCAGACTACAGATTTAGGAGTAACTTTGGTTTCTGGCAATAGTTTAAAAGAATCAAAAACAGGAAAAAAAAGTTTGTCTTAGCTGGCCTTCTTTTAGCCAGAAATCCAGTATTTCCTCTCATCTCAGGGCTCATAACTGATGGTCATAGTGATATCCTTGAAGCACCAAAAACCTTGAAGTACCTTTTGAATCAGCAAAGATTAAATCTCACTCACTGTGGTCTCTGTTATCTAGATTCATAGGCTTAACACTGTTAGAGAATTTCAACATCATCTTTCAAAAACAGCAGAAACCTCTTCTACTACATGCTTTACATGTGGTCTTTTAGTCTCTATAGACCCAATGAGAGGGAGCACACAACTTCCCATGATACTATTTTGTGGCACTTCAGACTCATTATTCTTGCTAAGTGATTTTCACCTCACGCTGAGTTATTCTCTATTTTCTTCCCATTCACTTGCCCTATTCTAATATTTTGCCTGTTAGTAAATTATAAATGATCTATCTGTAACTTCTTATTAACCAGAATACTAATTAAACAGAGAACTCCATCCTTCTATTCTGCCTTATCATAGTGGATAAAGGAGGTTCTGGGTAACAGGTGCTGATTTGGGACTCAGATAGACCTGTGTTTAACTTCTGGTCTCACCATTCAAAAATGGTGTGGCCACAGGCAAATTTCTTTAACTCTTCTGAACACCAATCTCCTCATTTGCTAAGTGGGAAAACATGAGAATTTGAAAGGAGATATACAAAAGTTCAGGGTGGTACCTAAACACAAAAGGAGCTCTTGTTGTAGTAAAAAGTAGCAGGCATTTTAAACAGGCTATGGGAAAAATGAGGAAGTTCCAGAGCACTCCAAGCTGGGGAAAGCACTGGGAGCATTTTTGGAACTAAAAATCATCCCATATTTAAGACTTCTTTAAAGAAGCAAACAGTACCTCATGTTTGTCAAAAATGTTCCAGAACAAGAATTTATCTATCTAGTTCCCTATGTGCCACTATGCAGAAATAGGGGATTAGAGCTTGATTTTAGCTCACGAAGATCCCCAGCGAGTAAACAGTATAAACACTAGACATTCTACATGTAGACAAAGGAATATTTCACCTTTTCAATCCAGAAAAATAAATTATGCAAATTGCTAACCCAGCAAGGGCCAGATTATGAGTGTCTGTCTCTTTTAATCGGAATCACTGTGTTTTGAGAAATCTAGCCATGTCTGTAGTATCCAGTTTTAATATGGCAATTCTCTTCTATTCTAGCTTCTTCTGTTTAAGGCAACATATTGAATCTCTTGGGAGAAACTCATCCTGTATCTGCTCGATTGAAAACATGAGGGTGCACATTCTGAGCTACATATGCTCAGGTCCAAGTTTCCAAGGAAACGAGGGACTGCTCGTTTATCTGCAGAAATGAACTGATGAATCACTTTCAGCCTGTTACAAACCTTGATTCCAAATCAAATTCCAGTGCAGAGTCTGAAAAATGCCAATGTCTTGTCATATCTGCCTGGCAAGCCCCTGATGCTCTAGAAGCTGGCAGCTGGGCAGGCATTAGTTGAGTTATATCACTACTGTTTCCCTCTGAACTTTTGGTGAAATACTGTCAGTGATAGCCATCTCCACTGCATCTATGTGTGAATGGCCTTCATGTGTTTCTATCAGTAAACCGGAAGCTATGTACATTTGGGACGTCCCAGACCAGCCATATGGAAAGGAGTACTGTGGTCCTCTCAGCTCTGTCAGATAGGGCTGCCAGCAGTCAGGTCCACACACTAGACCAAGCAAAGGCCACAGGACATCCCACCTCCAAACTATCAATGGCATTCAAATCCTAGTGATTGATAAGCATTTCTGAAATTCTTGACTATGAAACTTCCTGACCATTCTTTAACATTTACTGGTCCAACTACTTTAAATGCGTTACTTTGTTTAATAATCACAACAAACCTTGAAGTAGATACCATTATTTTCTCCATTCTCTAGAAACTGAGGTACAGATAGCTTAAGTGGTTTCTCCCAAGGTCACATAGTTTGTGAATGATAAAACTGGGATTTGAACCCAACCTGTGTCTCCTCAAATTGATACCCTTAACACTTGATTCCATCTTATAGAACACTGACCATTGTGTTTTTCTCTAAGTTTCAAATGAGTGTGCCCATTCATTTCTTCATTCATTCGTTTATTCAGCAAATATATACCAGACACCTACACTAAGCCCTGTGGCTACAGTAGCAAATGCAAGAGACAAAGTCTCTCATGGAGCGCACACTTTGGGGAAGAGACATATAAAAACAAGTAAACAAATACAAACAAGACAGAAACTGTCATAAGATGGCAACAAAGGAAATCAATACTGTGGTTTGGGATGATGACACTGGAAAAGATCATAGCATATTGACGGTACAGAAAGGGGACAAGATAGAACAGAAGTAGAGATGTCCTAGATCATCCTGGACCTAAGAAGGGAGATTGATTTTTATTTTAGGTGCTGTGGTAAGTTATTGAAGAGTTTTAATCATATTTGAGGTAGAACTGTCCTATGTTCCTACTGCAAAGAAACTACACATGTAGGTATAAAACACATCTATGCATCAGAGGTAGAAAAATGCATTCAACTCCCAGCTCCAATTCTATTTTTCTGGAATGTCTTTAATTAAATATCCTGAACACATTTCAATATTCTTAAAAGAGTAAAATTAGTTTTCCTATTATTTATTTACTTTTGGTTAAGGAGAAAGTACATTGAATAAGAAAGTATGCTAACATGCAGGAGCGTAGCTACACAAGAGGCAGGAAAAAGCAATTTAAAAGGACTGTTGAATGAGCACAGCCTAAAGTGAGTATCCATGAGTAGACAAAGTATGGGCCTTTCACACTATCATCACACTTGGACCCTCCCAAAGAACCCAACCCCCCTGTATGGATAATCCCTAGTACCCAGGCTCCATGGAATAAGGCTTTGCTTTGGTTCACATCTATATGCCTGTGCCTGACACAGTATTTTATTTAGTGTAGGTTCACCATAATATTTATGGAAGGAAGGAATAGAGAGAGGAAGAAGAGAGACGAGGAAAAAGAGAGAGAGGTAGGAAAGAAGGAAGGTAAGAAGGAACTGGCACTCTTGGCTACCGGCTGACAACTTTACTTCTTGGTTTTGCATCTTCTTGGCTGTTTCTTTATTCTCAGCATTCCCTAACCCATCTTCCTGGGATTTAAAAAAAAAAAAAAAAATCCAGCATGACACTTCCAAGATTAATATTTTCATTTCAACATTTCTGAAAGTATTTCAATGAAATTGCTTTCAAATGGTTTATTTTATATTAGATCATTGAAAGATAGATTAATGTCATAAACGTAGGTACTAGCAAGCAATATTTTTGTCTCCTATGTGCATATACGGTATATTTCATAACCTCTGATAACTTAAAGTCACTAATTTAAGTCAAATTAGGGAAAGGGCAGTATAATAATTGCTATATTTCTGCTCCTTCTTGATAACAAATGAGGCTTTTTTCCCTCCACCAGTTTATAATAGTGTGCTTTTTCTTTGGCTAAGATATAATAGCACTGCTCTACACAAACAAAAATATTTTTACTGGCTATGTTATTACTGAGAAATGCATTGGGAAAATGTAAAAATATTTCACCTTTATGTTGAAGAAAATAAACACAGTGGATTAAATAAAATTTTCACAGCTGTTGACACGTGCCATATGTAACACTTGGTAAACGTCAAAGAGGCTTTGGCTCCTTCTGAGAATCAGAGACTAGAATTGGAGGGGACCTTGGATATTTATTGATCCACTACCCCCACCCACCTCAGCACAAAGGAAAATGAGACCTAAAAATGTTGATGGACAATCCAAAGTTTATGTAATTAGTTGAAGAACCAGGACTGGAAGACTGCTATCCAAGATCCAGCCCAATGTTGATCCCATGACAAAATCTACCCCCGCTACACACACACACACACACACACGCTACACGCACACGCCTCAGTGCACACTATTGGAAGTCAGCATTAGGAACAAGGAGCCATGACCCTGAAATCAGGCCAACTGAACTTCAAGTCCTGACTCAGATTCTGACTACATCATTGAGCCGGCCCAGCATATTTTAACCTATGCAAGCCTGAGATTTTTCCATTAAAAAAAAGGAAATTTAATAGTGCCAACCTCAAACATTTGGTGAAATAAAGTACTAGTACATTGTAAGTGCTAAATAAATCTCATCTATTGTTACTAATATTATTAGTGTAATTATTAAGTATTATTATTCAAGCATGTCACACATGAAACCCTCAGTTCTGATAACTTTTGATTGTATTCATTCACTAAAATGGGAATTCTAAGTTTTTATATACACACATAAAACTCTGCTCAGAAAGCTTCTAAATGGGGCATCTGGGTGGCTCAGTTGGTTAACTGACTGCTTTTAGTTCAGGTCATGATCTCCAGAACCTGAAGCCTATTTCTCCCTCTGCCTGCACCCCAACCCACTACCACCCCTCTTTCCTTATGCTCTCCCTTGCTAAACAAACAAACAAACAAATAAATAAATAAATAAAATCTTTAAAAAAAAAAAAAGCTTCTAAGTTAATCGTCTGACCTAATGATCCAAATAATAAACATGCTTCTCAACAATCTCACAAATTCAAATAAATTCAAAAAGATGTTACTAAGGCAGTACATGCAGAAAATGAACAGGAGCTGGACCTTGCCCTCAGAAACCTAAGCACCTAGTGGAGGAAAAAAAATATAAAGAGTAACAAATGTATATGGTATAAAAGATGTGACAAACAGGGGCTTTGGGAACAGTGCAGGAAGAAGGAATTCAGGCCAAGAAAGAAAGAAAATCGTTGAGGAAGAAAGAGCATTTGGTCTAAGCCTTGAAAGGATGTGGAAATTAGAGGGAATAGTGTGGTCAAGGAATCAAGCTGCAGGTCTGCTCTGTTCCAGTCATGTCTAAGCTGTGTTTCCCAGCATATCTAAAAGCCTATGGTCCTCAGAAACACAGATTTGGTAAATGCTGAAGAGTACAAGGACTGAGTCACAGTGTGTGGGGGAGACAGGATTGGAGATGAGTAAAAATGAGGCTGTAAAAGTGGGCTTGAGCCCGAAGAGCAGCATGGTGAAACATATGAACCTTGGCATGAGAGACTATTAAGCGTCCCAGCTCTGCCTCTCAGAGTCATATGGCTTTGGCAGATTGCTTAACCTCTCTGCGCTTCAGTTTCCTCATTGATAACATGTGAGAAATAATAATGCCTACTTCATAGGGTGCTTGTGACAGTTACATGAGTTACTGCCTACTAAGTATCTAGACTAGTGTATGAAATAGAGTTTGGTCATTGTTAGATCATTATCACTGTCGTTATCACCACCATCATCATCATCATTAAAACGGGATATTTAAAGTTTTTTTTTTTTTTTTAATTTTTTTGACAGACAGAGATCACAAGTAGGCAGAGAGGCAGGCGGTGGGTGGGTGGGGGGGAAGCAGGTTCTCTGCTGAGCAGAGAGCCCGATGTGGGACTCAATCCCAGGACCCTGATCATGACCTGAGCCAAAGACAGAGTTTAACCCACTGAGCCACCCAGGCACCCCAAAACAGGGGATATTTAGATACAATTTTGGAGATTGAAGATCTATAGATAATCATATAAAGATGCATCCTGGATGAAGAACTACTTTAGAAAATGACTCTGATAGACTGCATACACTTAGTGATTTCATGTAACAATTGTATATGACTCTTAATTATCACCAAAAATATGGAAAATCTGGATTTCAAAAAAGAAAGATCAATTTTTCTGGTAAGTTGAGGAGCTATATCACAGTCCAATACAAATTTTGTTCACAGTTTGTTTGTTGTTTTTTTAACTATATAAGCAGCAGATAAATGCATTTTGGTTATAAAAATACAACCACTATAGGAGTAAATAAACAGGGAAATTTCCTTCTAATCCCTAGTCTCACAACTACCAGGATCACCCCTGAGAGTGACTTCTGACTTTAAGGACTTAGACTGGGATTCCAACTTTGTTTCTATACACTTACAAGTACACATGACCTTTAAACTTCTTAAAATTGTACATTTTTCAATTTTCCTTAATTAAATACTATGTTTAAAGATCTTTACATGTGGTATAATAGATCTATCTTATCCCTTTCAGGTGCTGCATAGTATTCCAAATATTCCTATTTCTTCTCTTCATTAATCATTCTGCTCATGAACATTCAGGTTACTTCCTGTTTTGTCCTTTTATAAACAAGGTTACATTGGGCTATCTACATTTTTTTTTTAAGATTTATTTATTTGACAGAGAGAGAGATCACAAGCAGGCAGAGAGGCAGGCAGAGAGAGGAAGGGAAGCAGGCTCCCTGCTGAGCAGAGAGCACGATGTGGGGCTCGATCCCAGGACCATGAGACCATGACCTGAGCTGAAGGCAGAGACTTTAACCCACTGAGCCACCCAGGCGTCCCTCTACATTTATTATTGTGCACATACATGCTTAAATATCTCTGTGGGACAGATACTCATAAGGGAAATTGCTGATTCAAAGTACATATTCTTAAATTTTGAGAGATTTTATTATTTGGGTCTCTGAAAAGTTGGTACCCATTTATATAACTATCAAAAATGAGTGAGAGTTCTTTCATAACTCAAGTTTTAAAAGTAATAATCAAGTTTTTATATATTACAAATAATAATCAAATCCATGACTAATGGCATAACTGAAAAATTATTCCAGATCAGTGACTCTTAAAATTTTTGGAGTCACACATCTCTTTCCAGATCTGATAAAAGTTATGGATTTGCTCCAAAGAAAAGAGTGTGCAGACACAGATATACTGAACTTTTACATTTTAGTGGTTGCTTCATAATCTCCAGAAGTTCAACCCCAGATTAAGGACCTCTATTCTGGATAAATCAAAAGTTATGCATCTGTGGGTGTGATGAATGAGTACTAGCACCCATCCAGCTTGGAATCTATGTATACGTTGCTGAGGACCTTTCTTTAGATCCTCTTGATTTGCCTAAAATAGGTGGCAGGACCCTGGGTAAAAGAGTTGTCCCTTTACTTACTGTACCTTCATCTGACAAGGAAAAATCTACTTTCACATTCATCTTAGTCAAGTGGTTTTGTTCTTCAGTCTTCAGTGAGCATGTGATTTGTATCTGTGCATGTATGTGTGTATTTGCTCACGTACAGGTGCTCACATCCATTCTTTGCAGCAAGTTAACATGGAAACAGGCTGAGTGGATTCAAATTCCTGATTCTGACACTAACTAGCTCTGTGACCTTGGAGAAGTCATTTAACCATACAGGTCACCACTAGCCAATAGAAGTCACTGTGATGACTGAAATGTTCTATAACTTGTGCTGTCCCTTACATTAGTCTCTAGCCGTATGTGACCACTGACCATTTTAAATGTTACTACCATTATTGAGGAATAAAGCTATTAGACAGTACAAATCTCGTGCCTTTGTTTTCTTGTCTGCCAAATAGGGAAAATAATGGTTTCTACCATGTAGGAATATTATGAGAAATAAATAAATATATGAAGTACTTAGGGCAGCACCTGGCAGATAGCAAGTGCTACGTAAGTATGTGCAGTTGCTATGATTGAGTACCAACTACATGTAAAGTGCCATATTAACGTTATTGGGAGTAAAACAGGTATGTGGCTCTCACGACCTCAAGAAATTTAATATCTCACTGAAAAGACAACATGTTCGTGCATGCAAGTGGAGGCAGGGCATGGGGAGAGAGATACTAACACAAATGTTAAGTGATATTTCAAGTAAAATACCTGTGCAATGTGTGCAAAAATTAAAGAAGAGATAATAAACTGAATCCCTGTGTGGAAGCATTGTGAATTGAACTAGTGAAATGAGCTTTGAGCAATATATAGCAGTTTCAGTTGGAAAGTGAGGAAGAAAGTTTCAAACACTAAAGCTGGGGGGGGGGATATGATAAAGGGTCATCAGAAGATGCAGAGTGGGCCTGTATGGCAGGAAGGTTAATGGAGACGTCTAATGAGCATTAATACTGGGTGGTACAATTGGAATCCGATGACCAGAGGTCTTCTGATGGCAAAGTAAAGAGATTCAAGTTCATTCATCAGACAAAAGGAAAGCATTTGAAGATATGAGGGTAGGCATGGTAGAAGCTTCTGGACTCAACAAGCAGGAGACAGGAGAGGGCGACTTACAGACAACTAGAAGACATGTCAGAGAAGCAGGGTCAGGCAACAGGAGGGCCAGGGGCTGGCAAATGGTGTTTGCTTGTTGTGAGGATCACCCCTAAATTTCTTCCCATACAGTCTTTCCTCATTTCTCCTGCCAGATATAAAACTTTTCCTACCAACCTTGTCCTCAATCATCCTTCAAACCCCTCCAGAGGCCTTGCTCTACTCTTTTATATCTGCCCTCAAGGATAGATCTTTTTTATGTTTTTTTTTATTCCTGCTGTTGTTCTGTTGTTCTTATTATAAAAATAATAAGTACTCACTATAGAAAATCTTTGAAGTACCGAAAATGTTAAAAATGCAAAAAACATACACACACCAACACCAATTACATTTTCAGTCTGATCTTTCCATAATTTACAAAATTCTTCTTGCATTTCTACTGTATTTTTCCCCCAAAATGCTGGACCAGGACTGTGCCTTTCACAACATACCCCAAATGGTACCTTACTACTGACACAAGTTTATTAAGTGTTGCTTTAATGAACAAAGAATAAATGGAAAGTTAATGGGAATTTTATATGCCCCACAACTTTCTTAAAAGTATGACAATTCCACTCTATGATGAATCACTCTGAGAAATATAAACCTATTGCAAACACTTTAGAATTTCTTCCCTAATATCTAAATTATGCCAAAACTTTGGCAAATAAATACATAAAGATAGGTGAGTAAGGATACCCACATGCTTTTATTCATGCCAACTAATCAAGCCAGGGTCAAAGTGACTTACAGGATACCCAAGTATTGACAAACATACACTCTCTGTAGATAGTTCTAGAAGCTCTGTAGAGTTTGACTCTACAGAGTTGGAGGCTATTAAAAATCACCCAATTAGACAAGTCCACCAAAACAAGGAAGATCATTGATAGGTCTATAGCTATATATGGCACTAAACTCAAACCCAAGATGTTTCCTGTTGCATTCAAGTTAAAAATACTAGAGGATTAGGTCTTGCATTCTTGGTCACAAATTCAAGGTTACAAGTTTGGTTCTGCCCATGGGTTTCTGTCACCCCATAAAACTGGAATGGATTTGGAAGCACTTTGCCCTATCAGGGATTTCAATCAGCAGACCTACCTACACCTGCAATAATTTTGTAATGACTCTCAAGAGGGCAGCTAATAAACAAGATAAAATCTTCCTTTTATAATATTCAATGGGTAATATAGTTGAAACATGGTGTTGCATATTAATAAAGCAGTCACTTCACTCATTATACAGATACACCAGATTGTCACAGCAAACATTAAATATGATAAAATCAACAAACTAAAGGATTTTAATCATTTTTTTTGCAGTGAACTTCATCATCTGTGATTTAAAAAAAATTTTTTTGACTAGCTTTTGAATAGGCAGAAAAACAGTTTATGTTCCTAATTCAAACAAGAGGTAACATGACTGAATTTAGTGCATTATCATATTATTATATGGGATCACATATATATATATATATATATATATATATATATCACACGTCATATATATATATCTTATATGTATATACACACACACACATATACATACCTATGTACAAAATTGTAAAATGTATTTAACTTACTTAGATTGGCCTTATTCCATTTAAAGAGGTTCTGTCACTTTTGCACTGTAATTTTATTTTCATTTCTGACATTTTGTAGATTCTCTTTTTTCTACTTTCAACTTATTGAACCTATAGTGATTCCCTATTTCTCTGTGTGCAACCCTTTATAACATTTTTCTGAATCATTTTTAAGGCTCCTACATAACCTAACTACAACTCTACTTCTAAGCAGCTGTTTCATTTTTCCCAAATTACAACCTGATACAGTCAAGGCTCTCTTACCTTCCACCTTTCTGGCCTCTTTAGGACATAGGAACTTTCTATTGTCAAAACTTCCATTTCCCATAGACACATTTTCACCCAGTTAATTGTTTCACAGGCTTTTATTTTTCTGTTTCATTTTTTTGTTTGTTTGTGTGGGGTTTTTCTTAATATTTTATTTATTTATTTGACAAAGACAGCGAGAACAGGAGCAAAAGTAGGGGGAGTAGGAGAGGGAGAAGCAGGCTTCCACCACGCAGGGAGCCCAATGCAGAGCTAGATCCCAGGACCCTAGGAATATGACCCGAGCTGAAGGAAGATGCCTAATGACTGAACCACCCAGGAGCCCCTTGTTTTGCCTTTTTAGAGATATAAATCACACACCATACAATTTGGTTTTTACTATATTCACAAAAATTATACAACTATCATCACTATCAATTCCAGGACATTTTTATCATTCCATAAAGAATCTCCATACTTAAGAACAGTCACTCCTCAATCTGTCCTCTTCCTAGTCTCTGAAAAATTACTTTCTGCCTCTAGGAATTTGCCTATTTGGGAGACTTAATATGGATGCAATCATATAATACTGTCACCTTTTGTGTCTGGCTTCTTTTACTTAGCATGTTTTCAAGGTTCACCCACGTTATGGCATAAGTCAGTACTTCAGTCTTTTATGGCTGAATAATATTCCACTGTACAGAAATACCACATTTTGTTTATCCATTCATCAGATGATAGAAATTTGAGTTGTTCTCATTTTTTGATTATTATGAATAATGCTATCAACATTCACAAAGAAGATACTTTATGAACCTATGTTTTAATTCTTTCTGGCATATACATAGGAATAGAATTGATGAATTACAGGTAACTTAAACATAGTTACTTTCTAAGGAAATATGAAATTGCTTTCCAAAGTAGCTGAACTACTTTATATTCCCACCAGCAATGCATGAAGGTTCCAATTTCTCTACATACTTGCCAAAATACGTTAATGTTTATCTTTCTGCTTATAGCTATCCTAGTGGGTAGAAGTAGTAGTTCATTGTGGTTTTGATTTTTCATTACCCTAATGACCAATCACACTGAGTATCTTTGGATATACTTATTTAAACATTTACATAACATCTTTGGGAAAATGTCCATTCAATATTTTGTTCATTTTTAAATTGGGTTTTCTTTCTTCTTATTGTTCAGCTATAAGAGTTCTTATGTTTTCAGTATACTAAACTCTTATCAGATATATGTTTAACAAACATTTTCCCCCATTCTGTGGGTTGTGTCTCGCTTTCTTGATACTGTCTTTTGAAAAGTTTTTAATTTGATGATGTGCAATTTATCTACTTTTTTTCTTTGGTTGCTTATGCTTTTGGTATTTCATCTAAGAAACAGTGGCCTAATCCAGGGTAATAAACATTTACACCTATATTTTCCTAAGAATTTCATATTTTTAGCTGTTAAATTAGGGCTTTGGTTTATTTTGAACTAATTCTTATACATGGTGTGAGACTAAGGTCCAACTTCATTCCTTTGTATGTGAACCCAGTTGTCCTATTACAATTTGTTAAAACAAAACGTAACAAAACAAAAAAACTATTTTTCCCTCATTGAACTGTTTTGTCATTCTTGTAGAAAATCAATTGACCATAAATGTTTATTTATGCACTCTTAGTTCTGTTTCACTGATCTACTTGTTTATTCTTATCACACAGTCTTGATTATTATAAGATTTGTAGTATGTTTTTAAATTGTGAATATTAGTCCTCCAACTTTGGCTCTTTTAACCCCATCTTTGGCTATTTAGTTCTAAACTGCAAATATAAGTCTTCCAAAAAAAATTTTTTGGCTATTCTGGATCTTTTATGTTTCCATATAAATTTTGGGATCAGTTCATCAGTTTCTCCAAAAATGACAATTGGGATGTTGATAGGGATTGTGTCTGTAGATCATTTTGAAGATTACTGCCATCTTATTAAGTCTTATAACCCATGAAACAGGGATGTATTTGCATTTATTTAGGTCCTTTTTAATTTCTTTCAGCAATTTTTATAGTTTTTAATATATAAGTCTTATATTACTTTTTTTAAAGATTTTTTTTTTAATTTTTTATTTTTTATAAACATATATTTTTATCCCCAGGGGTACAGGTCTGTGAATCACCAGGTTTACACACTTCACAGCACTCACCAAAGCACATACCCTCCCCAATGTCCATAATCCCACCCCCTTCTCCCAAACCCCCTCCCCGATTTTTTTTAAATTTATTTATTTGATAGAGATCACAAGCAGGCAGAGAGACAGGCAGGGTGAGGGGAAGCAGGTTCCCGCTGAGCAGAGAGCCTGATGCAGGGCTCGATCTCAGGACCCTGAGCCGAAGGCAGAGGCTTTAACGCACTGAGCTACCCAGGTGCCCCTATTTTCCTTTTTTAAAAAAAATTATCATGGACTTTACTTTTGAATCTATAATTCAGGTTTAAGCTTTTCCATGGCAAGAACCATAATCTTCTATTCCTTCTAAACCCACTACACAATCTTTAGTTCTTACATTTATTTTTTTTAAAAATTCAAGATAAATACATTCCATCAAAATAAACAGCTTCTTTCTAAAATATGGCATTCCATACCCTACTTTATATGCTTTCCTATCTTCATGTCTTTGCTTACTCTTCTTCCTATTTAAAATGACTCATCTCTTCATCTTTTCTAACCATCTTTCTAGTTCCATATGTTAATCTATTACTTCCAAATTAAAATTGTTCAACTTGTGTCTATTGCATGAATCTGAATGATATTCTAATGTCTAGATCATAGATCAGTAAATCAGTTCTTTTTTAAAGTTTTAACTTTTATTTTACTTTATGTACAGTTATTCAAAAATAGGTAAAAGACTGTTAATTACAATTTTAAAGTTGCTTCCCCTGCCCCACAAGAACACATCTATTATACATATTTGGCAAATAGCTTAGAGCAGGCTGGGCAGATTTTCTTTTTCTATAAAGGACCAGGTAGCAAATATTTTAGCCTTTGTGAACTATATTATCTCTTTTGTATCCACTCAACTCTGTCATTGTAACTGTACTCTAATATGTTAAGTAGACAATATGTAATTGAATGTCTGTAGCTTGGGCCCAAGAAAACTTTATTTACAAAACATATGACAGGCCATATTTCACTCTGGGGCTGTACTTTGTCAACCTCTGGGTTAAACCATGAAGAACTCTGCCCCAGCACATTACTGACTTGTATTGGGCCTTTTATTTAACTGCATTATTGATATAATATTTCCCCACTACAGAGTAATGAGAGTTATAAACCCTGTCATGGAAAATATGTTCAAGTCAAATTTCCAGTAGGTTTTGCTTTGTTTTGTTTTGTTTTGTTAGAAATGGGATAGGAATGTTACAAAACACAACAGAAAATAAAAATGCTTAAGTTGCTTATTAGACCAAATATGTTCCATTTGGGATATGAACCAGGAACACAAAAAGTAAGAATAAGAGCTCTTAGCTCTGTTTTCCATTTGGCAGAACAACACAAATGACTCAGCCAGTATACCAGCAATGCTGTAGCATGCTTTACTAAGGTAATTTCCCTTCATTGGAAAGAAAGATTAATACCAAGAACTCATTTTAACATGAATTTTTATAAATTAATAAAAAATTATTCTAAGATGTTGTGATATTTTATTTTGTTCTGTGTTTTTTAAAAGGCTGGTTTTTTTGTTCATAAATTTTCTTTTTCAAAATGGCACTTTCCATGTCCCCAAGCAATGGATGGCAGATAAGTTTTCACCAGCTCACAGAGGATTTAGTCGCTAAGGGTAGACATCCAAACTGATTCCAGCAGGAATATAACACTGGAGAGGAAATCTTCAGGATGACTGGCACACCCTAAACCAATGATCCCAACGAATAAATACTTTACAGGGAACTCAACAAGACTCGGGCCTCAGAAGCAAATCTATGTCATTTCATGTCCCTGCACCTAGCATAAGGCAATAAGCACCCTATGCATGTTTGGTAAACTAGACCAAACCCCAGTTTTTACATTTAGTATGTCAACATATACTGAAGTTCTCCTAAGTAAAAAGCTCTTTCCAAGGCCTGGTGAAAGAATAAAAAGTAAATGCCTTTATCCAAAGGAAATTATAATCAAAGGGTACAGAAGAGAACAACACAGGAAGACACTTCATACTAGTAAGTAAATGCATTGGCTTTTCTAAGAATAATTACAAATTGTGAATGATTATTTTGTAGATTTTAAGGCACTGATGCATATAGTTCTTAATGTTTCCAAGAAACTATGAAAAAAAGTCTGATATTACTGAATCCATGGAACCATTAATTCCAGAGCTAGGATAAGAAATTGCATGATTTTTTGCTTTGTCTTTGCTTCTTGTGTGTGTGTGTGTACGTGTGTATGTGTGTGGTTGGCCCTTGGTCAACTGTTACAAATTCTGCTTGTTTAAATAGTCAAGACTTACTTTACCCACTTAAACAAATGCTAATTTTATGTGTTCTAGTTCAAATAATTATAATATTCCTTGACACAAATGTTTAGATTCAGGAATGGGAGGTATATGGAAGAAGTTACAGAAATGTTCTCAGACTATCTCCTAAATGATGTACCTGGCTTCCTGCTCCAAAAGCCCTCCATTCTCCATCTAATTAAATCACCTGGCATTTACCTACTATCACAAATTCATTCTCGACTATGAGATGGGCTTTGTTTCTCTACAGAATAAATTTGAACCTAGATCCTAAGCAATAGATCATCAAATTTATTGTCTCTGTTTCTCTCTGCCTTCAAATTTCTCTTTCTATAATACAGGTCTTAGATAATTTGAACAATGTCTCCCTACACTGACTCCAATGAGTAGTATATCATAGTCATTTTAAACATGAATTCAGGAGCCAGATCAGCTGAGTTTGAATGCTGGTACCCGCTTACTATCTAACTGGCCAAGTTTCTTAACCTCTCTGAGCCTCAAATTCATCTTTAAAATGAAAATAATAATAATGCCAACCTCACAGAGGTAGGTGAGGATTAAATAAGTTACTATATATAAAGTGCTTAAAATAGTACCTGGCACAGAATAAATCCTCTCTATATATTTGTTATTATTAGCAATTCCATATTTGCTTGCTAGCCATGTTTTATGAAGACTTCATCAAATTTTTTAAAGATTTTATTTATTTATTCATGAGAGACACACACAGAGAGAGAGAGGCAGAGGCAGAGGCAGAAGTACAGGGAGCCTCATGTGGGACTCGACCTCAGAACCCTGTGATCATGACCTGAGTCGAAAGCAGACATTTAACCACTGAGACACCCAGCTGCCTGACTTTGTCAAATTTTTTAGAGCTATCAGAAACAAGTTCATCCCCATTACCTACATCAAGAATGATAGGCATATTTAAGTTCCCACTAAGAAAAAAGGGCATTTAAATTTTCATAAAATGATTGAAACTTGAATATACGACTTTTGTTCTTAAATATAACCATTCACAACACCTTCCATTTTCTGTTTCCCCTTCAGGTCCACACAGATGTCACATATATTTTAAGATTTAATTTTAACTTCCTTAAAATACAATTGTCAGGGATACAACTGAGGAAGACTATTGGGCACACTCATAATTCTCCTTCAAGTATTTTATCACATTAACATTTTTTTCTTTTCATTTCTGGGAAGACCGTACATGGATATCGACTTTGGAAAATTGAGTCCATCTCTGTGGTTTTCCATTTCTGTTAGCTGAGTTTACGTAGCAGTTCTTGTAACTATCTCCTTCCTTAATTTTTCTACTTAACGCTCACTGTGTACTAGGGAGAAGTAGTAGTACTATTTCTCTTTAGAATCCTTCTCTTTTTCCAGGCTTGTGCTTAATCACATGATGAAAGGAAGGGAAGAGTGCCACAGAAAATACAGATGGCTCACACCAGTGTGGCAGTATTTTCATTAGCAACTCTAATTGCAGGACAATATTTATATCT
Source organism: Mustela nigripes (assembly GCF_022355385.1). NCBI lineage: Eukaryota > Metazoa > Chordata > Mammalia > Carnivora > Mustelidae > Mustela > Mustela nigripes. The sequence continues at coordinate 55,572,358 of NC_081563.1, read as the reverse complement.
TTTTTGAGATGACATTATTATTTTAAAAGGAAGTAAAAAAAATTCTTGGTGATTTTATTAAAATTTTCATCCCAGTCCTTTATATGTGCCCTGTACATTTTTATATTATTTATAATAAAATATATACTTTCTTTTCTAGATATGCTACTCAATCTAATGTCAGAAAGCTTCAACAGGACTTAATTTCTGAAGTCAAAGCTTATGGGAAATGCTAGCAATTTTCAGTGACCTGATAATACCAAAAAAAAAAAAAAAACGCCAGCATAAATGTATGCATGTCTTGGAGGTAAGTGGATGCTAGAGTAGGCCTTGTAAGTTAAAAGCAACATTTTATAATCTCGGCAAGATGTAATGGGTAGTCAAAGTAATGAAGCTAACCCAGGCGTAATGATTAATCTCTGTGTGAGTCATGACCCCGGCAGCTGCATTCTAAATGAACTGTAATCTATATAATGCACTCTCACGAAGACCAGACAACAAGAAGTTGCATTAGTTCATAGTGCAGATGGCCAGACTGCATGTAGAAGTATATGCAGTTCTGACCTAAAAGAGGAGAGGTCTAAATTGAGCAAGAGTCATAAAAGGAAGTGAAATACCACAGATATATACTGGCTCCCATTTATCAAAACAGAGTCGCATTAGCCCTTACCTGTACCGGGTAACTAGCTATAAGCTGGGATATTTAATAAAGGCTCCATAGGAGAAGTGGAACAGAGCAGCACCTTGTAAGATGGGTTAGGAGCAGAAACACTACTGTGGGTGAAAGACACAACATGAACACATAATGTTAGCTATAATGATAGGAACTCACAAGGTGTTTTTGAGACAAAGTGACCATCCTTGACCAGTGGAAGACTAGATGTTGTGAATGGTGAATATTAAAAATGTAAAGTTTAGCACATAAGTAAAACATTTTGACAATCCTCTTCTAGAAACGTTGGCAAAGCTTGTTGTAACTAACCAGTGGTGTGATGGTTGGCATTATCTTTTGGAAGGGACTGTGTGTTGGCATTGAGCCCTACCGTTTTGGCAAACAGTTTTCAGGATACACAGATGGATAATCTGGAGAATGTTTCAGGAAACTTACAAGAGGAAATTTTTTAGATAGAAAATAAAATGGCCTCCTAATAATGATGAGATCAAATCTGCTTTGTAAAAAAGAATGGAAGTTAGCATGAAATGGGCACATACTTGATGACAAGAACCATGGAAGTTAGTCCTGGTGCTGCCAATACTTGGCTATAAAACTCACTTCTCTTGGGTTATGGACACTAGGGAAGGTATGTACTATGGTGAGTGCGGTGAAGTGTGTAAACCTGGCGATTCACAGACCTGTACAGTCTGGGGCTAATAAGACACTATATGTAAAACCCTCTTTTCTGGGCTATAGTTATCTGTAAAATGAGAACATTGCCCCAGATGATCCCTGTGAACTCACCTTAGAACAACCTTTACACATCATATTTATCTAAAGGATTTTAAGTGATCCTGGGTCTTTGCTGTCGGTCAGAGTCAATCAGTCTAACAAACACACATGAAAAATGCTCTTGTTGCCTATACACGTTTATACACTTTTATTTTCTAAGTACATGTAACTGCCAAATAACACACAGCCTCAGTATGCAAGTCTCACAGCTTGCTTGGGAAGTTGCGTATGGTGATAGAAACCAAGGACTTTCTAAGTATTGACTCAATCCTTCCCATCCTAAAAATGAAGAAGCTGAGGCACAGAAAGGTTATATAATTCGCCTAAGATTGTACAGCTAATTAATGACAGAGCTGAATTTAGAAGGTGGACAGCAGTGCATTCTTACACCCTTCTGTAGGAACTACCTCTCTAAACAGAAACTGGTCATCATAATCTGATATGAATGACACACATGGGGGAGCTGTGCCCAGGCAAGTATAACGACCCAGAGATAAGGTCTTGGATGAAGCTCTCTAGTCAAGGAAACTGGTGGTAAGAGGCTGTGGTCCCAATGAGTAACTGTAGCCATTGTTATGAAGTTCTCTCTAGAAGTTGTTGAAGACCATAACTTGATAGAAATGTGCTTGCATATGAGGGGCCTGACTTTCATTTAGAACCATATTGACTCCAGGCCCGTTAGTCTTTGGCCCCTCAAAGTATTAATGGCCGACATCAACAAACACACTCTCTCTCTTCATTTCCCACTTTCATCCCCTCGCTTGATATCTGACCCAGCAAAGCCTGGGAAGGGAAATGCATAAGTATATGCAGCTAGTCTGCCTGCTAAAATCAAAACTAACACACCTGGGTTTTGCTTTCACTGAAAAGCCAGGAACTCCTTGGTTACTAGCACATTTTACCTTGAAGATCAAGGAAAGAAGAATCAAGACTGACTAGTCAAGGACCATAATACAACCAAGGACTCCTCCCCCAAATATTAATTCCTTCTCTCTAACGCTTGCACGACACTCTAAGTTGATTCCTAAGACATGTCAGCTGTTCCTCAAGCTGACTGAGGTATGTGTCATTAGAGACTCAGTTAAAAGCCCCAAGTACTTCTCACTCTGACCAGGGTGTCAGAGGTAAAAAGTCCATGATGGTTTTATAGTTGATCCAGCCAAGCCTCTCCACACCTGACACACCCTCCAGATGGCAAGTTGTCTGCATTTAAGTCACTGTAAGAAGATGTTCAAATGCTTATTGCAAAGATGACATACTTTCCTTGCAGCTCATTTTACTAAATTAAAAACATTAAACATAAATGTCTCTTGAGGTGCTTTTTTTCCCTTCAAAAATTATTCCTCTGAATTAAAATGTGTTTATACAATTTCAGATCAGAATTAAGCAATCCCTTCTTTTTTCACCTGCCAGTGGATGTCTGAGTGCACAGACAGCCTTTCTGAAAGCAGGAGGTCCCCAGGGTTACTAGTGTAATTCTTTTTACTCTGGGGTGCTCAAGCACAGAATTACCTACAATCAATTTGCTTTCATATCCTGGCATTAAACTCACTGTATATAAAAGTATCACAAGTATTTTCAATATAAGTCTAAGTAGCAGTGATTTAAAGGGCTTTTTATTGTAATGAAAAAAATTACAAGGCATAGTAAAAACTGCATAGCCATTTTGACTGAATCCAATCAAACACACGTAACCTCAAAATGGGTAAAAATGACTTAAAAATTAAGAAGGACAATTGATAGGAGTCATTTTCATGTCTGACAGATGAAGCAAATGTGCCTGAACAATATTTTGACCTCTGGTTTATAAAACTACAGCATGAATTATAATTTAACTTAGTGCTATGGGGTTACAGGTTCTTTTCAAAGATACAGCTATAGGTATAAAAATAGAGGTACTTATATAATATAGTCTTTTAAGTATACAGCTGTTTTTTAAAGGTATAACCAAAAGACTTCCATTAAAATATGTCTTAATTATCGTAAGTACTCTTAATGTTTATCACTGATGTTCGATTAGATAGCAAGAAGCATGACTTAGGCATCTACAGTCATTGCTATACAAAATTACCACCATTAAAATCTGGTACACACAATACCCTTGAACCAGAATAAAAGTATAACATAAATATACAAATACGGTTGTAACTGCCACAGAGTTCCTGACACATAGGAGTACTTCCATAAGTATTTGTTGAGTGGATGAAAAAATGAATAATGAGTAAATAACATGAGGCAATCTGTTTTTTTGTACTATTTCGATTAAATCATTTTCATTTTTGCCTTTAAGAAAAATGAGTAAAGCAAGTCATGAAATTGAGTTACAAACTGTGGCTTGATATCTGTTTGTTATTTTTAGCCATTCTAGAATACCAAAACCATCTCTTCTGACTTGGTCCTTAACCTTTGGTTCGGAGTCCTCCTTGTGCAAAGGCAGAGTCCCCTTCCACCACCACCACATGGCATGTCAATGAATCCTGCAAGAGTTGACAAAAGCAGCACTGAGTTTGTTATTTTATTCAATGAAGAGGTAGAAGAAATAGAGTTGTCAGATAAATTCTAGGAAGTCCAATTAAATTGGATTTTGATAAACCATGAGTAATAGTTTAGCATAAGCATGCCCCAAATATTGTATGAGACGTACTTACACTAAAAATCATTCATGGTTTACCTGAAACTCTATGTATTTGATAAACCTGGCAACCCAAGAAGGATAGCAAATGTTTTGACTAAAGACCGAGTGTTTCTATGTATGCAGACTCTAGTAGAGTAAGCGAGCCTTCAAGTGGGAAACAATAGCAGAATTATTGTAATGCAGTATTCAGTAATGGCCAACTATTCACACTTCCCTAAAATGATATTTTTGAAAGAGGCTTGATCTTACAGTCATGCTGCACACTGAATGTTTACAAGGACAATGAGAGTATTACATGTAGACAAAGAAAGATTATAGAAAGTGAAGAAAGCAAAGACCAGGGAGATATCAAGAGGCAGAATAAACATTTTTTACATTAACAGTCCATTTTAAGAGGATATTGGTATGCATATAGGTTTCTATAGACCTACACATTCAGATCAAATATAAAAATGACTCATTCAAAAATTCTTGAATTTTGATAAAATGTCAACTGTGTTTTTATACTATGAAAGAAATCTCAAGCTTATGAAAGGTGGCAGATTGATTGATTGAATAATTATTAATATTTATTACATATCAGCAAGAAGCTAGAGGCTGTTCAAACACACAGGCAGGTCTCTATAGCTTCAAGAGGACGTGGTCTATCTTGGAGCAGTGGGTGACAAGGTCTTAAAGGGCAAGATGACATATGTTGTTGCCTAGGAGTGGGTGGATATATTTGTTCAAATGAGATCTGACAGTCCATAAAAGATAGCTAGAAAATTCTTAAAATCCACAATATTAATAATCTAAAAACTGAAATCATGCCTTTTCCTCCTATTTCAAGGATCCCTTTGATATCCAAACATCAAGCTAAGCCCTGACAAGAAGAGTAAGTTCCCCTGTATTCAGTTTCAGGCCTGGCAGGGGTAGTAAAAGGGCTCCCTGAGGATACAGACACTCAAGCTTGATCGGGGCCTCAGAATTCTTTTCCAGTAAAGGGCCAGACTGCGAAAGCAGGATTTCCAAAGCCTATCTAAGGGAGAACAGGGAATATTTCCAACCAGATCTATTATCAATACACTGAAGAGGAGAGAGGTAACATTTCTTGAACCATCATAAGTCACACCTGTGCGTTTTATATTTATTTTTATAGTTCTCATAATAACAGTGTATGACTGGCCTTATTTTTCTCATTTACCGATGGTAATCTGACCCTAATAAAATTTAACTAGGTACCCAAGATTATAAGCCCAAATATTAGTGATTCTAAGATCCTATGTCAGGCCTATCTGACTAACATTGACATGTAATACTTCCAAAAATCTGGAACAATATTCTTCACCATTTGATAGAATATCAGAATCTTGAGCTAGTCAAAGAAAAGGATAAATAAATAAATAAGGAAAGACAAACAAGATAACTGAATATTTCTCCTTTCAATAATGATATTTTCTGGGGCGCTGGGTGGCTCAGTGGGTTAAGCCGCTGCCTTTGGCTCAGGTCATGATCTCAGGGTCCTGGGATCAAGCCCACATCGGGCTCTCTGCTTGGCAGAGAGCCTGCTCCCCCCACCCCGCCTGCCTTTCTGCCTACTTGTGATCTCTCTCTCTCTCTGTCAAATAAATTAATAAAATCTTAAAAAAATAATAATAATGATATTTTCTTAGGTGAATTAGGAAATGGTAATTCCAAGACAAAAAAAAAAATTGCTTACTATCATGAAACTCTCTGTTTATTTTTGGTGTATGACATTTCCCAAAATAAATTATAAGAAACATAAAACTTAAAGTTTCATTACTGTTTAACACCAAAATTAAATGCAAGAATGTCAATCTCTGGGAAAACAAACAAACAAACAAAACAAAGTTGTTAACTTTCATTTCAACTCCTGAGAGTTACTACTAAATAAAAAGAAACTATAAAATACAAAATTTAGGTCACAGCACAAAACAAACATCAAATCAGATAGTCGCAGGCTGCGAAAGCTTGGCTTCCAGATATGTATACCCTTCCAGATATGTATACCCTGTATTAGAATCACAACCTCACTTTTTATCAACTGTGTGATCTTTGGCAAATTATTCAGCCATTCTGTGCCACAGTTTCCTCGCCTATAAAGTAAATATAGTAAAAGAACCTACTTCACAGGATTGTCACAAAGATTAAATAAGATATTCCATGTGACCTATTTGTCATGGAACAAGCAGTCAGTAAACACCTGCTCCTAATTTTATCGCCATTAAGATGTTTTCTTAAAAATGGATATGCTGATGTAAAATGAGGGTTTTGCATTTCTCTGCATTTTTCAAAGTCAAGACTACTGGACATCAAAAACGCCAGTGTTCTCTAAATTGATACCAAAGTGTTCCTGGCAATAACTTCTTAAATAACTCTTTTTCTTAAATGGAAGCACAGAATTCAAAAATCCCAGGCTGAGCCCACTTATACTGCTCCTTTGTATTAAGATGCTGCAAACAAAAGAAATCATTTGGCTTGCAGATAGTTGAATCCAGAAAGAAATCCTCAGATCCTTTGTCACCTAAAAGCTCTCACAGCCACATGGCTGAGTTTAAACCATTCAGGATTTATTCTAAAATGGAAGCTTCAAGCATGGGTGTGTGTGTGTGTGTGTGTTTTCAGGAAGAATGACAACAATCTTGAGAGGTAAACATAATGCCTAAGACTGGGTGCCTCAACACCCCATTGTGGTTGGATGAGTTGTCTGGTGGCCCCAAAGGCAAGTGCTACTGTCACCTGGTACAGCCTCTAGTGATCCCCCCAAGTGAGTCACAAGGCGTAAGGCCCTGGCACACTGCATTTTTATTCCTCCTAAAGAAATTTACAGGCCATTTTCTTACCCTTCCCCCTGAGCTAGGATATTGAGGTTAAAATGTACCTACTGAGTAGGTAATGTATTTGGTATTAAGGATCCATCATATGCGTATGTCTTCTGAGCATAATGGTTCCTTTGGAGCTATTATAGATATGCTGTGAATAGATATTAGGAGTAATACACCGAGTGGCTGAAGGAGGTCCCATATTAACTACTGTCAGACTTTTAGCATTATTTGAAACTAGGCTTTTTTTTTTTTTTTTTAATTCCTGGAGTTTAATACCTCTATACTTTGTAAACTGAGTGCTTTTCAAAGAAAGCTCCAAATTCCTACAGAGCTGTCTCTAGGTAAGCTTTGATCTTTGCAGAGCACCTATCTTGTGTTTCTGTAATTGCTCTGGTTTAACAGGGCTCCTTAGCACGTGAAAGGGGAAAATCCTTTTATTAAGGCTATAAACCTAACTGACCACAGTGATGGAATGTGCAGCTTGGGGGTAGCCCTTAGCTCCCCAGGAAAGACAAAAAATGAGAAACTGGGGAAGTCTTCATGTTAAAACAAAATGAAATATTTATTAAACATGTTTCTGGTGTCCCAGGTGGTAAGAGTCTGCCCTGTGGTCTGCTGAAAGGCTTGATCTTTGTTAAGTATTGTGAATGCTGATTTCAATAATGGGGTGAAAGCGGAGGAAGTTATGGCTGAAATTTTGGCTAAAGATGACAGCTCCAGGTTTCAGGTTGCACAAAGCAGTCTGAGGGATTAAACCAACAAAGCCTGCTCAAAAGTATTGAGTTTCTGAAAGTGTAATCTTCCTATCTGTGATTCACACTCCTAGAATGGAGAGGATTCCTCATTTACTTTGACTTTGCCATATTAATCTTACTTTACAAATACACGCAGTGATTTATATCATGTTTAATTAACTGATTGAGGGCTCCAGTGGTAAAAATGGCATCGCATTAAGCTCTGTCCGTATGGCAAATTCGAATCACATCTTTAGCCTTGCAAGAACAAAATATCCCGAGAGTCACTGATGACAGGATGTAGGAATTGAAATCAGGTCCCTCCTGTTGTTTGAGAATCCAGGGAGGGTGCCTGCCATATGCCCGTCACTTCCAGGGGGGGAAATGACAGGATAAAAGAAAGGAAGGCTATAGTTCTTCCAATATGTTCAAATCTCAGATGAAAATGATTGTGCAGCAGTGCTGTACAGAGGCCAAGATTCACATGAAAGTGCATATCCCAAACTTTGCAGAGAGCTTAATGAGAGGGTTTTGTGCTGTTTTGTGTTTTTTTATTTTGTTTTATTTTTTTCTGAAATGGCTGCCCAGGGTTTTGAGAACTGATAGATGGAAATGCTGTGGTTTGGAGTCGAATACAATAAGCAGGGAAATAAAAAAATAAAATTAAAAAGGGAATTCTTATCTAATAAAATATATGTGCACTGTGATTCAATAAAAAGTAAATTAGGTTTGACTGCTGAAAACCACACATTGGGATACCAGTTTCAAAGTCAGCATTTTTGGATGTAGAAGTTGTCTAATTTTTCTCCTCAAAAATCTGTGGTGATTATTTATGACATCTAAAGAAAAAAAATGTAAACTGACTACTGATTTCCTCCAAATAATTTCTTTGAAATTTTAAAATGCATTTTAAATTATCTTAGTAAGACAGCATAATAAAAGTTTGAAAAGGGGAAAAAAATCAGTTTTACTCCTTAACAATGAGGATTCACATTTTTGTCCATCCTCTTTTATTGCTTCATTATTTGCATGTCTTAAAATCATTGTAATCATTTTATACTTTGATCTTACAGACTGAATTATTTCACTTAATATTTTACTACATATTTCCCCTACTGCTATATACCCATAATTTTTATTGGCTGCATAATATTTCACCAAATTAATGTTATGGTTTCTCTAACCATGCTTCTATTGTTAGATATTAAAACACCTTCTGATCTTTGTTATTATAAATAACATTAGAAAGACAATTTTATACATATGGCTTTTTTTTTTTTTTTTTTTACATTTTGAATTATTTCCTTATGTAGTTTCCCTATCTACTTACAGGTAGATTCTGTACCTATACATTTCTTTAAACAGTGTGTAAGAAATTTTTCTTCCAAAGGAAAGTGGAAAGAAAAACATTCTGTGAGGTATCACTATATAGAATACCTTCCCTCTATGTAGAATCCACAAAAAAAAAAAAAAAAATTCAAACTCAAAAAAACAAAGAATGAAAAGTGTTTGCCACGGGCTGCAGGAAGGGGAGAATACGGAGAGGTCTGTAAAAATGTACAAACTTCCAACTTTAAGAATAAGGTCAGACAATCTAATTTAAAACACAGGGACATAGTTGTTGACACTGTATTGTATAATTGAAATCTGCTAAGAAGGTAGAGCTTAAACGTTCTTACAAAATGAATAAATGAAGGAAGGAGTAAGTGAAGGGACGAATGTGTTAATTAAGCAGATGGTAGAAGTCCTCTACAACACATATGTATATCAAATCCTCATGATACACACTTCCAATATCTTACAATTATATATTATTATACTTCAATAAAGCTAAAATATTTTTAAAAAGAAGACATGAAAATCTTACCTGAACTTAGCAGGCAGTCTGAGGATGATGGCTTCGCTCCTGTAGCAAAGGACTGGCAATTGAAAAGGTATTTCATACCCATGTTGTGTCCTTTCCTGCTCTGTAAAAGAAGGGTACAATAACAATGAAACAAAATCAGAATTTCCTATTTTGTCTTACTTATCATCTGTCATTTCTCTCTAGAAATAAAAGTGTGCCTTTAAGTAAAATTAAAGTTTTGAAAATGTGTAAGTTTCCTAGGGAGTACTGCAAATAGACTATTAGAGCAGGACACAGTTCACTTTTTCAAATGACCATTGTTTGAGCTTTACCTGAAGTGTGGTCCTAATAATTAATAATCCTAGATGTTTTCATGACATTAGTTTAGAATATGATGAACTGGGTAAGTGAGGCAATATATTTTAACAAAAACCACTTTGGAGTTTGACAAGGAATTCAAACTTTTCCCCTATGGTCTGTAACTGCCCAAGCAGCTTGTAAAAAGAATAATCACCTCAACTTTTTCACCGAAATCACTCAAAATAGAATAGTTCAAGATGGTTTCATTTGGAAGTAGTAAGTTTCAAAACACTGTGTGCTACAGTTTATATTAATTGTTGGTTTCAATTCCCAGTGCTCTAGATTTTCTTAACCATCCCTTATATATTTATTTCCAAAATATATATAAATCCCTCGTTTTTATTTACAGCCATTTATCAAAAAGTTATCTGATTTATTTAATTTGGTCTGCAATTTCATGAAACACCCTCAAATTCAATTCAAGTCTATATTAGGATTCAGATGACATGTTTTTTAACAATTTGGAGGCCGGAAGTACATTTCTCTTTAGATGGTTTCTTCCAGTTGATATTATGATTGGTCAGGTAATATAACATCTTTTGTTTTCCAAGTTTATTCCTTTTCTATAAAATCTATTTCTTTTCTACAGTTTAAAAACAAAAGATAAACACTCCCTATGAGGCACTGGAAGGAGAAGCAATTAATGTGAATTTGATAAAACATAATGTGGTGGACTGACAGTAAAAACGCTATGCTTATTTGATTGTTGACTAGTTTTGTCTTTAAATAATGGTCTTCTTTTGGCATTTAATGTATATTTGTTCGCAATAAACATAATTTATGAATATTTTAACACATGTGTACTCAGTGGGGTGGATTATCATACTGATATAAATAGAATTAATGAGCAGTCAACCTGCCACATGTCATGACATATGACAGGGCAGCTAGAGCACAGAAATAATTCTTGTAGTTTCATAATAAAGCTTTTTTCTTAGTTTGACTTTCTAAAACTACAAACAATCTTTATTTTCCCTTTATTTTGGAATATGGTTAACCAACTAGGAAACAGGGTTCAGGTTTTACTGTAAGAGTCCACTTTTTAACACTCAAAAAACTATTTTCTTGCCCTCTTCAGAGCATAATGAGTACATTTGGGCAAATTAACGCTATTCAGCCAAATTTCAGAGAATAGGTAATAGATTGACAATCATATTGCTTATTTCAACTAAAAGAAAAAAAAAAAGCCCATATATTCCTTTCTCCTTTTCATTTTGTGGCAACATAATGATCACACCCAACTGCTGATACCAGATCTTTACAAGAACAAAAACTTTCAAAATACTCCTAAATTCTGAAACAAATCTGATGGACATATTGCCTGGATAAAATTGTCCTGAAGAATACATCTTCTTAGCCAGTTATTTGCTCTCCTTGCTCACAAACCAACAATATGGTAAGCGTGCCTAATAAGATTTTTTTTTAAGGGAGTAAACTCAGTGGCATACAGCCACCTCTTCAAATAGTAAGGGGGTGAACATAGATATGCAAAATCTTCAGTTTCACCACACTGATCTAACAAAGAATTATCTTCATGAGGAGGCAATTTGAAATTTAAGATTAATCTTTATTTTCTTTTATTATTTGTATAGCTTAATTATGGGTAAAAATGGGAAAAATTAAACTAGCATGTGAATGCATTGTCTGAATGATCTGGCAGAAGGGAAGCTTTGGCAAAGAGAGAGAACCAGGACTTTTTAGAGACACAGATGGCAGGGTTACAGCCTTTATTCCTCTTATCTTTTCTTTTCAAAGAGAATATTCAAAGCTTTTTGCCACTACCAACCCTCCACTCTTAACTTCGCATTTAAAACTACTGACTTCCAAAACCCAAAACTCTGTCTTAAAACTGGCAATCCCCAGGATACTTTAGGGAAATGACTGAACAGGACACCATGCTCCTGGTCATCTGTCAGAGGAGGGGACCGCACTGTGTGGGGCTGGGGGCTGATCAACTTCCCCTGAGTGACTCCCTTGGGGAAATTCAGCTCTTTCACCGGCAAAGAAAATGGGCACCACCTAGTGCTTTTTTGATGCAAAGGCTGTTTGTGCTGGAGTGGATGTGAGTGGGCATGACTTGGGTAGCTGACCTTTCAAAGGAAAAAAAAAGGAGTTAGGTGGCTTCAACCTCTAAGTCCAGAAAAGAAAGGAGAGGAAAGGAAGAGAAGAGAATAGGAAAGGAAAGGGGAAAAGAAAAGAAGAGAAAAGAAAGGAAAGGGAAAGGGAAAGGGGAAAGGAAGAGAAGGGAAGGGGAGAGAAAAGAAAAAGTGACACTCTTCAGACAAATGAATTCAGTGCTTCCAAAGTACGGATTTCCTTAGGGTTGTTTCCTTTTTCCTTTTTCCTTTTTTTTTCTTTTAAATAATTGTTGGTCTGTTCAAGAAAAATAACATTTTTACTTACTAAGATGCTAATTTCCCCCATATCATTTTTGTCTCTTCATGCAGTCTGCTGGTAACTTGTAAAAATTTCTAAGAATTTTCATTGCACCCTAAGTGACAAGGGAAAGCAAGTCATCCCCCACCCCCAAATCTATTCTAAAAAAGAGCCTGTCTGGAGTTCTCCTAACACAACAAATAGCTTTTATGAAAAATGGTTTGTAGCACAAAATCTTTTGCAATGCAATAAGATCAAGTTAACCCTCATGCCTCTAGGAAAAAGCCTACGAAGTTTTATCTGATTGGCAAAATGGACCCAGATATGAGTTCAAGGATTGAGTACACTTTGATGAAATTTCACAGCAATGAAGTCTGATTATCTGAATGACTGCTTAAGCCCTTTAAAAAATAACTCAGGGAAGCACTGTATTTTTTTATTGGGAAAACAGATGGTCCTGTAGGGAAGAGTAGCTCTTCCATATAATAATAGCTATCCCATACTGTTTGCTTTTTCTACAGCACCTTGCTTACCACTGTTGTTTTAAAAAAATAATGATGATGATTTCTCTGTTGCTAAAGGTGAATTGTTCTGCAATAAAATTAGAAACCTTAGTGTAGGCAGGATGGAGGGAGTAACCTGCTACCCATAACTCGATTTACAGGGCCTGCTACACATCCAGGAACTAACCAGCTGACTGTGAACTCATTAGGGATCTGCTTATCTGATATGCTACACAACAGAATCCAGACAGAAAACAGACTTCGAAGAAACAGACAAAAATTATTATAATTGCTCTCGGGTAAGAGCTCAGTGTCTGTGCTAAGCAACCTGGGTATAAAGGAATGAAGGAAGCAAAACCCAAGATGATGAACTTTCCTCCTTTGCCTTCAGCAAAATTTCTCTAAAATGGTGATAACATTACTTAGGGCAACTGTATTACGAACTAAATTTAAAAATTTAAAGCACTCTCATATCTTTAGCCATTTGATTGCTGTAAGTTGAGATATTAACATAAGTGATTTATTAAGATAAATTTTAAATTTTATACCAAAGAGGGAAAAAAAAATCTTAAACTGTGTTTTTTTTTTTTTCTATAAACAGCAAGAAAAAATAAAATGAATTGATCTCTTTGAGATTTCCCTGGTACTAAAATATACATCTTGAGGTTTATAATTAAACAGAAGATCTTGTCTTGGAAGGTTTGATCAGTTGAAGCCATGGGTGTGGCTGAGCCTGTGTTTGTCCATATATGTACCTACAGGATAAAAGAGGAAGGTGATTGTCTTAATCATCTTTTAAATGAAAGCTGTTTGATGTTTTGCTTTCGAGTTGAAATCCTCTAGTATCAATATCAATCACCATTTTGGTCAGCCTCACAAACAAACAAAATCTTGCTTTTCATTTCCTTCCCTTTCTGCTCATCTGTCCTCCCCTTTTCCCTCCTGCCCGCTTTCCCTGAATGCTATAGTTCACAGTGAAACCCTCTGGTAATGACAGCCCTGAAGTGATAATGTACTTTCCTGCCTTCCTGTGAACAGTAGCACTTGATCCTGCCAAGGGTGCCATCTCAATGGCAGAAGGATGCTTTCCTATTTTCTAGAGGTAAAAGGGACCCGTTCAATTTACTGCCTTGACTAACTCAGCAGTTTCACTAAGTTCAAGCGCCAAGATAGATATTTTATTAAAGAAGAAGAAAAGGAAAGAGGAAAGGGAGGAGGAGGAAGAGGAAAAGAAAGGAAAGAAGAGGGGAGGGAGGGCAAGAGGATAATCAGTCTCTTGTTTTGTTCAGTACCATCAGCAAAACCAAACATTTTGTTTTGTTTTTTTTTTCCCTTCTCCCTAGGACTCACAGTAAATACGGAGTTAAGGCGAGCAAAACCAAATAAAAGCATGGAACGTGGAGAAAATAAAACAAAGGATCTGCTCCTGCGGTAATGGGGGCTCTGTGGAATAGTGGTATCAGCATGAATTAATGCATGTATCTCCCCATTCCCCCTCCTTCACCTGTGACAGGAGCCTGTGGCCTTGGCACACCTGGTCAGGTGGCATCTGGGCACTCAGCCCAAGTGCTCAGCGTGCCAGAGTGGCCCACTGTCCTCACACTTCCCTTTTTAATGCATAGTGTGTCATTCTGCCATGGTAACCAAACTGAGAATAATCAATAGTTCTAACCAAGTATCTGCTATTTTAAGAAGAGATCAGAATAATTTCTTAGCTGTGAGGAAGACATGAGAAACTATTTGTTAAATATAATTGATCTTCCCTGCTTCAGGACTCACATCACTTGGATGAATATATAATACAGAAAACAGTGATATCTGTTTGTTTGAAGACACTTTGCTAATGTCAGTGCTGTTTTACTTTATGGTTTCATAAGCACAAGTCCACCTGGGGAAGAGGAGGAGGAAGCCTGTGGACAGAGGCAAGAAAGAAGGGACCCTGCTTTGAGTGCATATTATGCTATAGGCACAGTACCACACTTTTTTCCATATAAGAAACCAGTGAGATAGGTATTTGAGGCCAAGTCTGTCTTGCCACACAGCCCATGTTTTTCTGCCATACCAATGACCGAAACTCACAGTGAGAAATACATTCTATAATATAACCCAACATACACATATGCTACTGAACCAGCTTCATGAAATAATACTGAACTTTATACATGCAGCTTACTCTGATTTTAGTCATCCTGTTGATTATAGTTCAATTCTTTAAAATTCTGGTTGCAGTTCCACTAACCGATCTTATTAGGCCACTATTGTGGCCTAACTAGAATTTCATAAATGCCACACTGCATCATATTGCCCTTCAAAATTTTATTACGGTGGACGTGGTATCAGTATAATACCCAAAAGCATACTTGTAGATGGTGGAAAGTTCTGTCTATACGATTCAAGTTTTCAAGTTTTTCATCTAGGAATTGAGAGTTATTTACTCCCTGAAACTCTTATGAAATTAAATTCATTGGTAGTGTTCATTTGCTTCTCAAAGAATCTGAGATGGTACGTTTATTAGCAATAAAAGACATAAAAAGGAATAATTATTACTATCATTGCTATTGTTAACAATCACTGTGAACTCACTACCTGCCAGCCACTGTTCTATGAGCTTTAAATACGGTCACATATTTAATTCTCACATTCATTTATGAAGTAGGCAAATAACATTACCTCCATTTTGAGCCACAATTCCTTCGTCTTCTTTATCGCAAATCTCCCTTTCTGAAATGTTATTATGCACCTCAGAAGGTGAATGAGATGGTGACTATGACTCAAGGAAATGGCATTTCTATAGTTTAAGTGAAATTTAAAAAGCCTATACATCATCTGGTTGGTTTGATGAATGAACTGGTTTTTGAATAATAAATCATGTAATTAAAAAAATTATAAAAATCTTCCAGGATATATAATAATAGGTTCACATATATTTGCCTTCAAGTAACACAGATTCAGAGTCATTGGGAAATTTTAGTTCCAAGGCTGACTGATTCAGCAGCTCATAGATGTCATCAAGTACCTAGAGTCTTTCAGTCTTTCCACGGCCCTGTCCTTTACCATCTTTGTCCTACGATAGCTGCTCACTTCCAGGATTCATACCCCGACTCCACAGTAAAGCAGCAAAACCTCTTTTTCTCAGGAGTAAATTAAATGCTCCTTAAATCGTGATCAGCATTTTTGTTTGGCTAAACATGAGCATAATGATTCCGAAGCCCAGTCACTGGCGAGGGAAATGGGATCACCACTAGGTGATCTGGACTAGGAAGGGTACTCCCCCAGAAATGGGAATGAGGCCGCCTGCCCTGGAGCACATGGGTCTGCGCATAAGGAAGGTGGAGTCTCGTGAAAAAATATATACGGACTAAGAAGTGTCTGAGGCAAAGGGGAAAAATGTTTTGAAGAAAAGATTTGTAGAAATAGAAAGTAGAACTACTCCCCATCATTTAATACATTTAACGTTTCACAAGAAATAGCAAACCTAACAAGAAGGAAAGAATCCTCTGTGTATTTCCTGTTTACTCTGAAATTAAAAGGACCCAGTGTTTTCACTACCAGAAAGAAGAAAAGTAGGTAGGCTAATGAAACAAACATCTGAAAAGTATCACTGCTCATGAAAATAAACATATAACATCGTATTTAATACACAAAGGCATCTTGGCATTTGACAACTACTACAAGGTGAAACATTACAGAAATGACTACTTCTGGCTTTCCGGGTGGATTTATTCTAAATCATTGAACATAATCTCCTGAATGAAAACTTAGTTGTGGTTTTGAAGAATATCCATATGATAGACTAATATTGTTTACTAAGTTTTAATAGAACCTACAATCTCCTATAAATGATTGGGTTTTTTTTTTTCCTTCCTATCTTATTGCTTCTGAGAAAGCTGGTTCCCTCGTCAAAAACACACAGTGTTTTTTTTTCTTTTAATTTTAAATTTTGACCTAATTTCAGACTCACAGAAAAGAGTTGCAAGAACTCCTGTCTTTAAAAAAAAAAACTGATTTTTAAATTTTTTTAATTTTTAATTTATTAATCAAAAAAAAATTCCTGTATAGACTTCATCCACATTCCCCAAATGTCAGTATTTAACCATATGTGCTTTATCTATCTCTGTTTTGTGTGCATGTAAACACAAGGACAGGCATACACTCATATGTATATGCCTTACATGCACATCTATGTTTTGTGTATATGCATACAAACATGTTTTCTCAATCATTTTGAGAATAAGCTACAGATGTGATCCTCCTTTAGCCTTAAATACTACTGTTTCCTAATAAGGAAGGACATCCTCTTACAAAACTACACACAAATACCAGAATCAGATAATTAACATGAATACAGTATTACTATCTAGTTTATAGATTTCATTCAGAGTTTATTGAGTATCACAACAATGTTTTCATGGTGCAAAATATCATGGATCATGCACTGCATTTGGTTGTCATTTCTCTTTTTCATCTTTATTCTAAAATAGTTCCTTAATCTTTTTCTTAGCAAACTGCTTTTAATATTGATCTTTAGAAAAAGTAATTAAGAAAGCAAACATAATTCCAAAACCAATGGATTTGTATGAATGCTTGTTTGTGATTTGTGCTGTATATGAGGCTTTCCTTTAGCAAATATGGTTCCTATAACTGTATGTCCACTGTTCTTTTACAAATGTGTACCTGAGCCACGGAATATGAAAGACATACTATGGAACAAGGAGATCCATTAGCCTGTTACTAATCAATTTATCTATTGCCCATAAATAGCTACAACAACATTCCAAAACACCTGAAACATTTCTAGGTTTTATAAAAGAAAAAAACTGAAGACATTATAGAAAGAAAAAAAAAAACCTTACAAAAACATTCATTTCCATAACTACATGCCTAGATGCAATCCTTAGAAGTACTTCAATCTAAATAATTAGAAAAGGGGTGTTTATAATTGTTTAAAGGTTCAATATTTCTGAACTAATGTGCAGGATTTGGCTTATGAGTATAAGAATAAAGACATTCAGATCAATTCTCTTATCTTTTTTATTAACATTTGAATTAGCTTACCAAAAAATTCACATATTTAAAAGTCCACTAAAGCCTAAGAAGCTCATTTTCTTTCACAGTGCACACTGATGGTTTTAATTTTTCAATCTTTTAGATTGCATCTACATAGCAGCAAGCAGATCCTTTAGGAATAATAGTTCCAAAAAGGCTTGGGCAAGTGTGTCTTACATATAACTCTCTTTCTGAAGGCCCCAATCAAACATGTCCTAATTTTTTTTCAAACCAGTATATTCTATCATACAAATGAGAAGTCACCTGGCAACATGATTATTTGTCATCATGTTTTAGCCAACTCCTGACCCTCCCTCTTCTCTCCAGTCTTACGAAAGAGAAGAAAGAAACTACAGGGAAGAAGAGAATATTCCCAAATGGGCTGAGGTAAAGCATCCAGATCTGTAGCTGGAGTTATGATACACTGATTCATTCAAAAACCACTTTCTCAAGTTGATGTTTTTTTACACCTATTTTAAAAATAGGGCCATGGCCCTAAATTAGGATTAGTAGCAGGAAACCCTTACACTGTTTTCAGCAGTGAAAACAAATGATAAACCTTTTCTTCTCCCCACTACAGAGTTTTAATACATCAGGGAGGAAATCATTTCTTCACTTGTGTTCAGTTCAAGATTATACTCAAGTCTGATTGCAAAAGCCCATTTATATGGAAGAAACAAAAGGCTAACAATGCTCTGGTTAGAGTGCCAGAGGCTCAATGTTTACAAGAAATTGAGGGGAAGATTAGAGAGTAATTTTCTCCTGGAGAATGATGATGGTTTAGGGGTCTTTGTAGGGAAAGTCCTTTGCTAGGATTAAATGCAGGATTATTGGTAGAGAATTGAGAAATTGAAATGGAGAGCCTCTTACAATGGCAATTTAGTCAGAATATCCAGGAAGTTCTTGAAATGTGAACTCTAAGGAAATGGGTAGTACTCAAGAAAAAAAAAAAAACCTTCTATTCTAGGAAAAAAAAAAAAAAAAAAAAAAACCTCCCTACTTCAAGTGATAACATCACGAGTCACAAAGCAATGGAATTGCCTTTACTTTCCAAGGAAAACCAAGAGATCAATAGCATGGTGATTTGACTCAGCTTTTCGGTAACAGTGCAAGTTCAAGAAAATCCTAATGAGGAAGAAATCAATAATCTGATCTACAGATATGGCTATATCATGGCTAAAGAACAATATTTAGAAACTGAATTAATGTAGGGCATCTGGGTGGCTCAGTCAGTTAAGCATCCAACTCTTAATTTCAGCTCAGGTTATGATCTCAGGATAGTGAGATTGAGCCCCACATCAGGGCTCCATGCTCAATGGGGAGTCTGTTTCTCTCTCTCTCTTTCTCTCCTTGTGTCCCTCCCCTACATCTCTCTCTCAAATAAATAAAATCTTTTTTTAAAAAAGGAAACTAAATTATATTACTTCTTTTCTCTAATTTCAAAAAGTCAGTGAAGTATGTGAAATGAAAAATTTCATTTGAAAACAATAACTAATGCACAATTTTGAACTTGACACTATTCCTAAGACTACATTGGTTTCCAAATTACCTACAAAATAAAAATCAAATCTGTTGTCTGAAAATATCAACAAGAGTTTTGGCAAGAAAGAGCTGAGAGTTTAATGTAGAATAGTCCTCTGCCCCCTTATGCTTAAGGGATATGTCCCAAGACCTCCAGTGGATGCCTGAAACCAAGGATAGTACCAAATCCATTATATACTGTTGTTTTACCCTATACATACCTCTGATAAAATTTAATTTATATTTTAGGTACACAAAGAGTTTAACCACAAGGGCACACAGGTGGCTCAGTTGGTTAAATGTCTGCCTTTGGCTCAGGTCATGATCCCACAGTTCTGGAATCAAGTCCTACATTGGGTTCCTTGCTCAGCCAGGAGCCTGCTTCTACCTGCCACTCCTCCTGCTTGTGCTCTCTCTGTCTCTTTCTTTTTCTAAAGAATTATTTTCTAAATAAAATTTTATTTTCTAAATAAAATCTTTTACCAAAAAAAAAAAGGAGCTCCAATAACAATAAATGGTAAAAAAAAAAAAACAATTATAACAATATACTATAATAAAGTATGTGAATTTTGTCTTTGTCTCTCAAAATCTTACTTTTCTATACTCATCCTTTTTCTTCTTGTGATGATATGAGAAAATAAAATGCCTACCTGATGGCATGAAGTGAAGTGAATGACATGGGCAATGTGACCTAATATTAGGCTACTACTGACCTTCTGACAACATGTCAGAAGAAGGATCATCATTTGCTTCCGGACCATAGCTGACCATGGGTAGCTG
Source organism: Mustela nigripes (assembly GCF_022355385.1). Classification (NCBI taxonomy): domain Eukaryota; kingdom Metazoa; phylum Chordata; class Mammalia; order Carnivora; family Mustelidae; genus Mustela; species Mustela nigripes. The sequence continues at coordinate 55,552,306 of NC_081563.1, read as the reverse complement.
AAACTGCAGAAAGCAAAACAACAGATAAGGGGTAGGTATTGTAATTCATTAAAGGGACTATTTAATGAGATGTGGGTGGGTTAAGGGAATCTAAATAGGAGGCTGAGACACTCTGTAACTAGCAACAACCAGAAACCACTACTACTCATAGATCTGAAGGAGCCAGGAATCGGAGAAACAAGGTCATCATTGCTTTTGGAGAGTTGCAGCCATGGAAAAGAGGGCAACCAACAGATCCTCTAGTCAAAGATCTATCCATTGTTCTCAACCCTGGCTGTACACAGGAACTTTAAGAATTATTGACACCTGGGTCTCACCCCTTAAGATTCTGATGTAATGTATATGGGATGTAGCCAGGGCATCAGGTTTTTAAAAACCTCATAGATAATTCTAATGTATATAGCTAAAGTAGAGAACCATTGTCAAAGAGGGATGGACACAGTCAGTGCTGGAATGTAGACATCCAAGGAAGGGAAAAATATCTAACCCCTGACACTTACAGAGTGGACCTCAGAACACCACAGCAATCACCCAGGAGTTTGGCAGAAATGTAGAACTGTGGACTACACCTCAGACCTAATTATTCAGAATTTTCACTTCAGAAAGATTCCCAAGTAATTTGTAGGCATATTAAAGTTTGAGAAGCCCTACTTTAACCTATTCTTTTCTTGTTTTTCCTTGTCCTACTGGTATTTCTCATTAGCCCAACTCCAGTGGAACTCAGAGACTGGGGGAGCTTAGATAATTCATTCATAATGGTTAGTCTCCCTAGGACACAGAATAGGGCAGAAAAGTGCAGAGAGAATGAATCTGGATAGATCAAAAGAATTTAATCTCACCAAAGTGATACAATTTTCTTCTATTTTTACCACATTTCCAGAAATAACTTATTCTCCATTCTACCAGAGAATCCTAAAACACACACTTCACTTCCATGCATTCCTTCCACAAGCAATTTTTGGCATATACTACACATAAATACTATACTAGGTATTATGAAAGAAAGAAAATCTGTAAGAAATGGTACTTAGTTTCAATAAGTGGTAGAGTAGGGTAGACAAGTAATGGATAATCTGCAGGATTTCTTCCAGCAAGATGGCAAGTCCAGCTAACAGTGATGTTTACCCTTCTCAAGAATTAACAAGATATAATCATTTAACAACAACAGAATCCTTGAAATAAATACTTGAGTTTACAAGAACATGAAGAAAAATGCCTAGTTCCATAAATGAAAAGCATTCACCATGGGGAGCTGACTCAGTGCTATGGGGCTACAGGGAGGAATGACAGGTAGAAGAAGGTAAGAGATACTGGAAAAGAAACAAGAATCAGGGTGTCTGGGTGGCTCAGTGGGTTAAGCCTCTGCCTTCAGCTCAGGTCATGATCTCAGGGTCCTGGGATTGAGCCCTCGGACCCTCTGCTCAGCAGGGAGCCTACTTGTGATCTCTGTCAAATAAATAAATAAATAAAATCCTTTAAAAAAAAAATCTATCCTTTAGCATAGAATATGTTGGAGAGGGGGATCCCCTGAGAAATCAAAACCACAGGCCTTTACATTGTATGGGTTTCATGTCCATACCAGAAAATTATATAAAATCTGATCCTATAGAGATAATACCCCAACAAATGTAAAGCTCTCCCAATTTTTAACTCCCAAAGAACAATTACACAACTCACCTGCAAAAAAGTCACGTGACTGAGAGTCAGCAGACAGAATATGAACAGGAAAAGAACCTAGAGAAAATGTATACAACACAGCTATGTAAAAATATCTATGTAAAAAAAATTAATGCAAAATAAAGGCAAACTGAAGGAATAAAAATTCATAAGAACAAAACACCAAGAAAAATGAGCAACTAGATTTTAAAAATAACCAAATAATACTTCTAGAAATGAAAACTATAATAAAATTAAAAGCAATAGATATTATTAAAAACTGAGAAAATAACAGAAGAATTAGTAAACTGAAGAACAGATCTAAAGAAATTGCCCAGAAAATCCTGTACAGAGATGGAAAATATGAGAAGACAAGTACAAGTGCATATGCACACGTGTGTGTGCGCGCACACACACACACACACACACTCTTCCAGAGTAATTTGGAGAAAGAAAGTGAGGCATTCCTGAAGATATAATGAACAAGAGTTCCCAGAACTGATTAAAGTCATGAATCCACAAATTCCAGAATCATGAATCCTAAGCAGGAGAAAACAAATTTAATTATGTATAAGCACATCAAGATGACAATGCAGAACACCAAAATAAAGAAAAAAAGATAGAAAAACATAAATGCTAAAAGAATTTGCCACTCCAAATATCACCCGTTTTATTTGCAAATAGTCACAATGAAGAAGGTACTTCAGAAGCAAGGAAACTGAATGGAGAAGCACAGCACAGAGGTAATGATGAACAAAGAAATTAGAAAACCATGGAAATTTCTAAACAACCAATGACTACAAAATTAAGTTTATATGCTGACTTATTTGTGGAGGTTAAAAATACAAGTTGGGGGGGGGGGCGCCTGGGTGGCTCAGTGGGTTAAGCCGCTGCCTTCGGCTCAGGTCATGATCTCAGGGTGCTGGGATCAAGTCCCGCATCGGGCTCTCTGCTCAGCAGGGAGCCTGCTTCCCTCTCTCTCTCTCCGCCTGCCCCTCTGTCTACTTGTGATTTCTCTCTGTCAAATAAATAAATAAAATCTTTAAAAAAAAAAAAATACAAGTTGGGGAAGACTTAATTCTGCTAAAATGTCAACTCTTCCCAAGTTGACCTATAGAGTCAATGAAATCCAATTCAAAACTACCATGCTTTTTTGTAGACACCAACAAGCTAATACTAAAAATATATATGGAATATTTTTTCATGGGTCTGTTAGCCATTCACACGTCTTCTTTAGAAAAGTGCTGTTCGGGGTGCCTGGGTGGCTCAGTGGGTTAAAGCCTCTGCCTTAGGCTCAGGTCATGATCTCAGGGTCCTGGGATCGAGCCCCGCATCGGGCTCTCTGCTCAGCAGGGAGCCTGCTTCCTCCTCTCTCTGCCTGCCTCTCTGCCTACTTGTGATCTCTGTCTGTCAAATAAATAAATAAAATCTTAAAAAAAAAAAAAAAAAGAAAAGAAAAGAAAAGTGTCTGTTCATGCCTTCTGCTCATTTTTTGACTTGTTTTTTGGGTGTTGAGTTTGAGAAGTTCTTTATAGATCCTGGATACCAGCCCTTTATCTGTAGCATCATTTGCAGTTATCTTTTCCCATTCTGTGGGTTGCCTCTTTGTTTTGTTGATGGTTTCCTTTGCTGTCCAGAAGCTTTTTATCTTGAAGTCCCAAAAGTTCATTTTCACTTTTGTTTCCCTTGCCTTTTGGAGCTGTGTCTTGAAAGAAGTTGCTGTGGTCAATGTCAAAGAGGTTACTACCTATGTTCTCCTCTAAGATTTTGATGTATTCCTGTTTCGCACTGAGGTCTTTCATCCATTTTGAGTTTATCTTTGCATATGGTGTAAGAGAATGGTCAAATTTCATTCTTCTGTAGGTAGCTGTCCAATTTTCCCAGCACCATTTACTGAAGAGACTTTTTTCCATTGGATATTTTTTCCTACTTTATCAAAGATTAGTTGACCATAGAACTGAGGCTCCATATCTGGGCTCTCTATTCTGTTCCACTGATCTATGTGTCTGTTTTTATGCCAGTACCATGCTGTCTTGGTGATCAGAGAAATTCAAATCAAAACCACATTGAGATACCACCTTATATCAGTTAGAATGGCAAAAATTGACAAGGCAGAGGGCACTGGGGTGGCTCAGATGGTTGGGCGTCTGCCTTCAGCTCAGGTCATGATCTCCAGGTCCTGGGATCGAGTCCCATGTTGAGCTCCCAGCTCACCAGGGAATCTGTTTCTCCCTTTCCTTCTGCTCTGCTTCTTCCCTCACTTATACTCTGTCTCTGTCTCTGTCTCTCTCTCAAATGAATGAATAAAATCTTTAAAAAAAAATTGACAAAGCAGGAAGCAACAAATGTTGGAGAGGATGTGGAGAAAGGGAAGCCCTCTTACACTGTTGGTGGGAATGCAAGTTGGTACAGCCACTTTGGAAAACACTATGGAGGTTACTCAGAGAGTTAAAAATAGAGCTACCTTGTGACCCAGCTATTGCACTACTGGGTATTTACCCCAAAGATACAGATGCAGTGAAAAGAAGAGGCACATGCACCCCAATGGTCATAACAACAATGCCCGCAATAGCCAAACTATGGAAGAAGCCGAAATGCCCTTCAACAGATGAATGGATAAAAAAGATGTATACAATGGAATATTACTCAGCCATCAGAAAAGATGAACACCCACCATTTGCATTGACATGGATGGAACTGGAAGAGATTATGCTAAGTGAAGTAAGTGGAGAAAGACAATTATCATATGGTTTCACTTACTTATGGAACATAAGGAATAGCATGGAGGACATTAGGAAAAGAAAGGGGAAAACGAAGGGGGGAAAATCAGAGGAGGAGACAAACTATAAGAGACTATGGACTCCAAGAAACAAATTGAAGGTTTCAGAGGGGAAGGGGGTGGAGAGATGGGTTAGCCCAGTGAAGGATATTAAGGAGGGCACATATTTCATGGAGTACTGGGTGTTATATACAAACAAAATATACTTAGCATACTTAGTCATTAGGGAAATTCAAACAAAAAACATGAGATACCACTATAGAAGCATTAGAATGGATAAAGTAAAATATAAAAAGATTTTTATTTTACTTATTTTTTTTAGAAAGAGAACACATGAGCAGGGAGGAGGGGAAGAGGGAATAAGAGAATCTGAAGCAGACCCCACACCCAGGGCTAAGCCTGATGCAGGGCTCAATCTCATGACCCTGAGATTACAACTTGATTTAAAACCAAGAGTTAGAAGCTTAACTGAAGGAGCCACCCAAGTATTCCTCAAAAGATTTTTAAATGACAATGCCAAGTACTAGAAAAAGATGTAAAGCAAGTAGAATTCTAATACATTGCTGGTGTGAATATAAAATAGTACAGTCACTTGGAAATTAGTTTGGCAGTTTCTTATAAAGTTAAACATATGTCCACCATACAACCCATTGATTCCACTCATAGATATTTACTAAAGTAAAATAAAAACCTGTGTGCTGACAAAAACCTGTTTATGAATCTTTACAGAAACTTTACCCATAATTACTAACAACTGGAAACAACTTAAATGTTCCCCAATCAAGGAATGGATAAACTAACTGTGGCATATCCATAAAATAAAATACTATTCAGTGATAAAAAGGAATGAATTATTAACATATGCAACAACATGAGATATATTTCAAATGTTTACATGAAGTGAAAGAATTAGACTCAAAAAACTATATGCTGATTGACTCCATTTGTATGGCATTCTGGAAAATGCAAAATTATAATGATAAACTGTTCCATGGCTGCCAGAGTTTAAGTAGGTGGGGAGAGTTTGACTATACAGGAGTAGCACAAGGATAATTGGTGGGTATGGCAGCGGGTGATAGACACGTTTTCTCCTTTTTTTTTTTTTTATTTCTACTTTATTGAAGTATAAATGACCAAAAAAAAAAGACCTCTAAGATAATTCAAGTCTATATCATAGTCATTTCATACACATAAAAATTGTGAATAAATTTCCCCCACCATGTTTTACATTAGATCTTCAGAACTTATTCATCTTAAGGTTTATAATCTTTTAGTAACTGTTCTGTTTTCCCAAGCTCTCAGCCTCTGGCAACCACTTTGTACTCGTTTTTTATGAATTTGTTTTTTATTTAGATTTCATTTATAAATGATGTCATACAGTATTTACCTTTCTCTGTCTGCCTTATTTTAGTTAGCATAATACCCTCAAAGTTTGTCCACACTTTTTACAAATGACAGGCTTTCCGTCTTTTTTGTGGCTGAGTAATATTCCATCATATATATGTACCACATCTTCTTTATCCATTCATCCACTGATAGACACTTAGGTTGTTTCCAAATTTTGGCAATTGTGAATATGTTGTTGCAATGAATACGGGAGTGCAGATTTCTCTTTGAGATCCTGTTTTTATTTCCTTTGAATATATAATCAGAAGACAGACTATGGCATATGGCATTTCTATTTTTAATTTTTTGAAGAACTGCCATACTATTTTCCATAACAGCTCCACCAATTTTCATTTCCCCCAAAGTACTCAAGGGTTCCCTCTTCTCCACAACCTCACCAACACCTACCTCTTATCTTTTTGATGACTGCTATTCTAACAGATGTAAGGTAGTATCCTATTGTGGTTTTGATGTGCATATTCCCTGATGCACAGTGATGTTGAGCATCTTTTCATGGACCTTTTAGCCATTTGTGTCTCCTTTGGAAAATGTCTATTCAGTTTCCCTGCACATTTTTTAATCTGATTTTTGGGGGGTTTTATTGTTTTTTTGAAATTGAGTTGTGTGAGTTCTTTATATACTTTTATATTAACCCCTTATCAGATATATAATTTGAAAATATTTCCTCTCATACTATAGGTTGCCTTCCATTTTGTTGATGGTTTCCTTTGTTGTATAAAAGCTATTTAGTTTGTTGTAGTCTCACTTACTCATTTTTGCTTTTATTGTCTTTGTTTTTGATGTCAGATTTAAAAAAAATCATTACCAAGACTGATGTCAAAAAGCCTACCACCTACATTTTCTTCTAGGGGTTTTATATCAGGTTTTACACTCCAATCTTTAATCTATTTTGAGTTGTTTTTGTGTATGATGTAAGATAAGGCTCTTGTTTCATTATCTTACATTCTAATACATATTTTGGCTTCTTTATAATAAATTAATTGATCATATGTGCATGGGTTTATTACTGGGCTCTCTATTCTATGTATCTGCTTTAATGATAATATCATACTATTTTGATTACTATAGCTTTGCAATATAGTTTGAAATCAGAAACTTTGATGTCTCCAGCTTTGTTCTACTTCCTCAACTATTCTATATATTGTGTAGTATATATCTGTGGTAGTTATTACATGAATCTAATAATTTGTCAGAACTCAAAGACCTGTACAGCAAAAACAGTGAGTTTTACTCTATATGACTTCAAAAATAAATGAAGAAAAATGTTTGAAATAAAACAGTAGACCACAATACCACTGTCTTAGTTTCCTATGGCTGCTGTAACAAATTACCACAAACTAGTGGCTAACAACAACATAAATTCAAGCTTTTATGCTTCTGAAGGCCAGAGTCCAAAACAAGTCTTTCAGAGCTAAAACCAAGGTGTAGACAGGGCCACACTCCTTTTTGAGACTCTAAGGGAGAATCTGCCCCTTGCCTCTTCCAACTTCTGGAGGTTGCTAGTAGTCCTTGATCAGTGACTAAATCACTTCTATCTCTACCTCCACAGTCACAGTGGCTTCTCCTCTTCTGTGTGAAATCTCCCTTTATAATGACACTTGCGTTATAATAACACTTGGGACTGCACTCAGGGCCCTGTGAATAATCCAAATCATCTCCCCATCTGAAGACTCTAATCTCATCTGCGAAGTCTTTGCAATGTAAGGTAACATTCACTAGCTCCAGGGATTAGGATGTGGACATTTGGGAGAGGGGAACTATTATCTGGCTTCCCACAATCATATTAAATAAGAAGAGACAACACAGGAAACTTTTAATGTACCTGTAGTATTCAACCTCTTTAGATAAGTAATAAAAACATAGGTGTTCATCCTCTGAATAGCAGAAAAGAAGAAGAAATGGAGCCATTTCTGGCTGAGTGAGTAGTTTGGAGAAGTAGGAAAATATATGATAAATTCAGGCTGTGGCAAATGACCAAAATATGGAGTATGTGGAGCATACATGAAAAAAAATACTTTTAAAAGACAGTTTGTAGCCAAATAATAGAACACCTTGAACCCCTTGTGTCATTTTGCAGGTCTTAGGCAGCCAGTACATATTTTCTGAGTGAGTGGGAATCAAACCAGTGTATTCATTAGTGTATAAAAGCATATGACGCATAACAGCACTTATTATGTGTCAAGAATGATTGAAGCATTTTAAATACTTCAAACATTTATCCTTAGAATAATCGCTTGTGTTGAATACTATTATTATCACCATTTTACAAATGAGGAAACTGAGGTACAGAAAGATCAAGTGGTTTTTCCCAAGGTCACACAGCTAATATGTCATAGGACCAGGATTTGAAAAGAAGAAGACAGCCTCCAGAGTCCTTAACTATTTACTAAGGAAGAGAAAGAGGGAGAAGGAAGGGAAATAAAGAATTCAAGAAGAGAGATTTAAAAAAAAGATTAAGGATGAAGAACAGAAAGTTAGAAGCAATACTCGGAAGTGCTGATGGAATAGAAATGGCGGGACAGAGGTCAGTTTTATCAAAGGAGCAACAAATGCTCCGTGCATTCCTTTCCAGTAGGGCTAGATTACATACATAAGGAGAGAATAAATCCCAGTCTCATCACTTGAAGTAAATCCACTAATGCCTTGGAGTCTCAGAGATCACCATCTTTCTTGGCAAAATATTTATCCTTCAAATCATTCCATGGGCCAATTGACAAATGTCAGGTTATACTCTTGAGCAGTCCAGTCCTGTTTTCTCGCATAAATATATGAACAAACACATCCACTTCACATAGACCCTATAACATTTCTGAGAATTGTAGACTTTTTTTAGATCTTCAATAAAGTAATGTAATAAATGCATTGTTGAAATTTTTTTACTGCTTTATATACGATTCCTGAGAATAGAACTGTGTCCCTTTTCCATAAAAGTGGACTGTTTCCTTTTGTGCAATTTCAAATATAATGTTTTATATCACTGTAGTTTCAGATGTTTATTTTTTATTATTGAGAGTCAAAAAATGAGCTCAGTTGGGAAACAAAATGTATGACTCCGCATGCCTTCAAAAATGCAAACCTGAAGCATTAAGTGGAACTTTCCCCAGGATACTGTGTTTCAGTTCCAACTGGCTGCTAATTACTTACAGTGAAAGTGTCACACTGCTCTCCTTTCAGCACTTTGTTGGCCAAGTGTCTCTGGCAATAATCTCTCAACACATAAGCACCATTCCCTTTCATCACATTATTTAATCAATAAAGCAATGCCCTCGCACCAGCCAGGCCCAGAGCCATCTTGTCACAAGTGCTAAATAAAGGAAACAAACACCAGTCCTGCCCTACAACCTCTCCATTAATAAACATGAATCGAGATTCCTTTAATACAAAATCCATTCTCTTGAACTTAACACTGCACACGTAGGCACATTTATGATGTTACAAAAGAAATTTTTTATTATGATGGTGAGATTAGACCAAGATCCACCCACATTTGGGTGAGGTTCTTTTGAATCAGCCTCTTCAATGCTGTTCACCAAGACAGATGTTTTCCTCACTTCCTGCCTGCATGAAGGAAGCCCACCTTGGCAGGGTCCTCCTCTCAGCAGGGAAGGAAGGGTTCCCTCTGCTGTTCAGTCTAAAAAGGAATGATAGGTGGACTTAGGATGCCCCATTTGCCCATTTCTCTCTACCAGGGATCCTCTATTATGGCGATGTTGAGCTTCCAAGGATAAAGTTTGGATCCCAATTCATTCTCTCCCATTTCTTACTGATTATGAAGCCACAGAAGAGAGAATGTCTTAGCCTTAGGCTCTCCCAAAAATCTAAAGCCTATGAAGCCTTAAAAGAGTGGGGTTAGTGTCTCCCCTTCATACCTCCATAGTCTAACAGATCCTGGCACATGCTAGATATACAACAGGCATTAAATGGTTGGATGACTTCTTTGGATACCATCAAGAATCACCTTCTATGGAAGCTAGCATTTATTATGCACATACTATGTGCAAGTTAATTTATTTAATCCTCTCTTTATAAAGATAAAACAAAACAAAACTGAGGAGCAACGAGAATGAGTAAGTCATCCACAGTCACAGCAGGTGAGAGACAGAGCCAGTATTTCAACCCACCCACTTTGACTCCAAAGCCTGTTCCCTCTTGACTGTTCTGCTGTTCTCCTCCCAAGTTTTATCAGACACATCATGACTTCCTAACTTTCTCTTACATGGTTGCATGGATAATTATATCATGAGAAACACTAGCCAAGAAAAGTATCAAAATAATAATTCACACTGGAAGACATCATTAATGTGTTTGGAAAATGTTAATCCCAATGATTGAGTGTACATTCTGCATGGGCATCTTTTGCTAAAAGCTACTGAGAATGCAACACAGTGCTAAGACTTCATTTGAAGAATGAAACTATTCTTACTGTATAGAACATGATTTGACCTATTAAGTCTCCCTACAGCTGAATATGGTTTGAAAAAGAAGTGCTAACTAGACAGGAAAATGTTAATATTAGAATGGATTTACATTGAAATATAATGTGCTCATTTACCTTTTTGAAAAAATCTGCTATTTGTGATTCAATTCCTACAAGTTTCAAGGTCTGGTTTTTTCCTGGGCTCCTTGGAATTGAAGAAGTTCTTATAACCAGCTGACATTGCTACCAGCATTTCTAGTGTAAGCCAGCTATCCCCAAATTCTCTGGCATTCAGGAAGCAGGAATCATGTTTTTGTAAAATAGATCACTCTGCTATCATTCCATTTTCTGTGAGAAGACTAGCCCCTCCACAATACTTCATGTGTTCCCAAAGGGCTTCCTCTCTGCAATTCCTAGTCCTCCCAAAATCAAAATTACCCCCCTTGCCCTCTGACCTCCAGGTGAAATCTTCTTCATTCCTACTTTGTCACAAGCATGGGAAAGAGCTCCTATTCCTTCATTACCAAAAGCATCATTAAATAAGGGCTGCTGTGTAAAACTGACTTTTATTAAGGATTATGGAAAAAAATCATATTACATCACAGATCAAAAACCAACTTCAAGTAGAATGCTTTATATCATAAATACATTCAACCATTCTGCAATAGGTAATCTCTCTGACCAACTCTCTCCCTTCAGCCCTGACCCTCAGCCATGTTCCCTTTCTATAAGACTTTTTAACACCATATTTCTTCTTCCAAAACAGTGCTCAAGCTCTAATACAACTCCTTCTTGAGTTGCCAGGAGAGAACAGTGAAATTCTTGTTATTTTATTATGTAAAGTGAATAAAGCAATTCCCCCAATATCTAGGTGGGTTGGGGGAACCACTCACTTTTTATAAGCAAAGATCCTAGAAAAAGATTTTCCTTAAAGAAAGCAAATCCTCTTTTTTGAAAGTAGTCCTATCAAAAGGCATCCAGCCACCTTTTAACCTTGTTTTTCTCAATACCGTATTGTTGGGAGTTATAGGAGATGAAGAGAGTTTTTCCTAAGTAATCAAATCTCTCAGCAATATGGATAACTACCCTTTATCCTAAAATAGTGCTTTAAATAAGATGCCTAGATAAAGTTAGCTTAAGTATTCTTTTCCTTAAGTTAGTTAAAAGTTAACAGTTAAAAGTTAAAAGTTAAGTTTCCTTAACTTTCCTTAAGTTTCCTTAAGTTAGCTTAAGTATTCTTTTCCTAAATAAAGTGTAAATACCTCCTCCCCTGCGTGATAAGCTAGTGTCCCCCTCCTCTGTGTGATAAGCTAGTGTCATTTAGGATGAGTGTCACACTGTTTGCACTGTTCAATAAATATTTGCTAAATAAATTGGTAATCACAGTCACTTCCCAAAGGAAAGGTGACAAAAGGTACAGGTAGAGTAAAATTACTTTATTTTCACTCTAAGAGCAAAAACTTTAATAATTGCCTTGAGTCTGTTTTAGCAAAAATTAGGCACTTGGTTTTCATTAGGAAAGACATTTAGAGATATTTCTCCTAATGAAAATCTAAACCCAGGCCTTTAAAATGGCTTAGTGATAGTGATGATTCTTCAGAGAGCTCACCAGTTTCTCAGCCCTATGGGACATGTTGATAATTCATTTTATAGGTCAAGTGCAAGTGCATTTATTAATGTATGCTCTGATCTAACCCACATTGCAGGATTAACTTCACAGTGCTTGATCAATGATTCTCAAATTAATGGATTCATCAGCACTGCCTATTGAGACACCCTCGTCATTTATATTGCACTTCTTCCAAATCGTAATTAGGCATGTTATCTGTGCAGTCTCTACTGGACTCTTAAAAAGAAATCTGCATCAGAAGGAAGTGTAGAGATTTTTATTACCTTGAAGACTTTGATCCATCAGTGACCTCTGTTCTGTTGCATCAGTGCTCCTACACCTTGATAGGTATCTTCTCCCATCCTGAAGTTGTCCCTATCCTAAATATTCCACTCTAAGATTATATTCTATATTGGGCCTTTTCTGTGCCCACAAAACTTTTGATTCTACTACTCCATGGAAATAATTCAGCAATCCTCTAACCACCAAACTTTCACCTTTCATAGAATCTGTACAATCTGGTATCACGGACAATGCATTCCTACCTGGACTTCTTCAGCAAGTGGCCCCTAAGACAGTGCCTTTCCAGGTCCTCTTCCTATCTTTCTGGTCAGAATTTGTCTCTCTTTGTGGCTTATTCAGCCTTCCTCTAACCTCTGCCCTTGATTCTCAACTCTTGTTCCCTCATTATTGCCAAATGTTAAAGAGGAAAGCAAAAGTATAAAAATAATGAATAAGAAATAAATCCCCAAATACCATTAATAAAAGCCTATATAAAAGAACCAAATTCTCCAGTAGAAAAGATTTTCATATGCCATGGAATATTATTCAGCCATAAAAAAGAAAAAAATCTTGCCATTTGTGACAACATGGATGGACTGTGAGGGCATCATGCTAAGCAAAATAAGTCAGAGAATGACAGATACAATGTGATCTTACTTATATCTGGAATCTAAAACAAAACTCACAGAATCAAAGAACAGATTGCTGATTGCCAGAGGTGGAAAAAGGAGGATGAGCAAAATAGGTGAAGATGGTCAAAGGTACAAACTTCCAAATATCAAATAAATAAGCCCTTGAGATGTAATATACAGTATGGTGACTATAGTTAACAATCTGTAGTGCATATTTGATAGTTATTAAGAAAATAGATCTTAAAAGTTCTTTACATGAAAAAAATGTGCAAACAATGTGTGGTGATGGATTTGACTAGACTTATCATGATGATCACTTTATAATATATATAAGTAGCAAATCACCTTGTATACCTAAAACTAATATAATGTTATAGGTCAATTATATTTCAATTACAAAACAAGATTTTCAATAAAGATAAAAATAGACTGGTTACAAACTCAAAGTTTGAACACACAAAGAAATTCACTTATACATATTTAAAGGAGGAACACCCAAAATACAAAGGCACAGTCAGGTTGAAAGTAAAGGGGGAAATAAGATACCTGGCCCTAGAACAAACAAATAAACAAAAACTTTAGGCACTGTATTAATAGCAGAGAAAAATGCAATTTAGGGCCAAAAAGTATTATGAAATACAGAAGGTCATATATTGAAAACATTAATAATTTAACAAGTTCACAAGAAGACAAAAATTTATAAATTTGTATATACCTAACAAAATAACTTCAAGATATAGTAAGCAAAACTCAATTGAGATGTAAAAATAAATTGATAATATCATAACCATAATGATATATTTTAATGACCTCCTCCTACTAATTGATAAATCAAGGACAAAAATATCAGTATGTGGTGTATCAAACTTTTCATATACACCAGTTAAGAATGCACATTCTTCTCAAGGCCCTATAGAAGATTTACAAAATTTGATCCTCTACTAGAAAATAAGACAAATTTCAACAAATATCAAAGAATATCTGTCATTCAGATCACAATCACTGAATTAATACAATATTAGCACTCAAAGATGAAAAAATAACTCCATATATTTAGAAATTTTTAAAAATACATCTAAATTTTACATAAATTATAATTCTTAAAATGGTAGTTTCAAAATACTTATAATTAAACAATAATAAAAATTCTACATATCAGAACTGGTGGGATGCAGCTAAAGCAATAGTCAGAAGAAAATGTATATTGTTTACTTCATATATTTTTTTAGAAAAAGAGTAAAAATCAATAACTAGCTACTCATCTCAAGAAATTAAAGAACACAACATCAAAAACTAATGATATACTACAAGTTGGCTAACTGAACATAATAAAAAAGAAAGAAAATTAGAAGAATAAGAAAAAGTACAAAGTATAAGAAATAAAATAAAAATAAAAGCAGAATTCAGTGATATATTTAAAAAACAAAAGAAAAGAGAATCAATAAAAGTAAAACCTGGTTTAAAAACAAACAAAAAGGCTAATTAGACAAACCACTAGCCAAAATGGTAAAGAAAACAAAGAGAAAAGGCAAATATATAACATTTAATGTGAAGAGAAAGGACACAGCTAGAGAAATAATGGAATTGGGTTTTTTTGTTTTTGTTTTCATTTGGTTTTCATTTTTTTATTTTTTAAGTAGGCTCCAAGCCCAGCATGGAGCCCATCATGGGGCTTAAACTCATGACCCTGAGATCAAGACCTGATCTGAGTGAAAATTGGATGTTCAACTGACTGAGGCACCCAGGCATCCCAGATAATCCCATGATTATCTTTTTTAATCAAAAAGAATACTACCAAAAAAAAGAATACTATGGCCAAATATGCAATTAAGTATGCAACCTAAAACAAAAAGGATAATAATAATATCTTAAAAACATATACTTTATCTGATCCATCTCAAACAAAAATAAAAATAAAAAACCTATATGGATATAAAACCTTTACAGAAGAGATATTTAATACATAATTAAAATCTACATACCTCACTCTCCAAAAATAAAACAAAACAAAAGTTAACTTGTTTAATCCTTTTGTACAGGGAGAACCGTATCTAGAACCACAGACTATTAGAGCTAGGTGAATCTGGGCCAACACTTTCTTGCAGATAAGAGAACTAAACTTCACAAAGATGAAAACAGTGAGTCACCCGCACTAATGGGGTCCTCTGAGTCAGGTACTATGTTAAATACATTGCATGCATTATTTCATTTCCTAACAACCCTATAAGTAAGCACTAACATTTTTATTTTGTATATGAGCAAACCACAGTTTATAAGGCTTTAAATATTTGCTCAAGGTCATATAGCTGACATTGAAACTTAAACCTAGATTCATCTGCCCCTTACCCTGTTCTCCTAGCCACAACAATGGGGATCAGGATGCACAGAGCAATGACATGGTTGATACTTAGTACCCATCCTTCTCAAGAATGCCTTTGCCCTACCACACTGTCTCTTCGAGGGTAAATTACTGAGATATACTAGGGATTATAATACTGACATACCTTGAAGATGTTGCTGTACACAAATGCTATATAAAACAATTTTGTTGGCAAAAGGAACTCTCCATTTGCAAAGCAGCCCTGAAGACAAAACAAGGCTAGTGAAGGATATGTTAATGCTATCTGATTGTTCCATGGAGAACCTAAAGTAAGATTATTAAGCTCCTAACTAGGAGTTTCTACTGCCTCTTATGCACTCTCCTGTGTTAAGCATAATAATGGCCCCCAAAGATGTCTACATCTTAATCCCCAGACTCTGTAACTACATTATGTTGCATGGCAAGGGAAAATTAAGGCTGCACATCTAATGAAGGTCAGTATTCAGGTGATCTTAAAATAAGGATATTTTCCCATATTATAAAAATGGGCCTGACGTAATCTCAAGAGTTCTTACAAATGGAAGAGGGAGGAAAAAGAGGGAGAACCAGAAATATAACAAGCAGAAGGCAAGTATGGCCTAATGTTACAGACTTTGAACATGGGGGAATGGGGCCTTGAGCCAGCAAGCCAGGGCAACCTCTAGAAGCTGAAAAAGGCACAGAAAAATATTCTCCCTAGGGATTCCAGAGAGAACACAGCCCAGCCAACCCTTTGATTCTAGTCCAGTGGGACTCGTGCAGGCCTTCTAACATACAGTACTGAAAGATAATAAATTTGTGTTATTTTAAACCTCTGAGTTTGTGATTTGTTACCAGACTAATAGGCATTTAACCACCTCTCCATAAAACAATACAGCGTCATGATCAGGGGCAGGGTCTATGGTGGTTCAGAGAGGCCTACAAAATGGTCATACAAGGAAGGCTCTATATAGCAGGGAAGTAGAAGCTTCATGTTTAGAAAACTGGCTCTTCTGATTGCTCAAATGTAAACATTCCAGAAGATGAATTAGAACATGCTTTGAGCAATACTAATAGATATTTTAAATGGTAATCTTCTTAAAAATATTCTAAGTGATCAAAAGAATGTTTCATGTAAAGCACTGAACAGTAATATATATCAACGAATGAATATAAGCTGTGTTTTCTTTTTATCACTAGCAACTATTTCTTGAGTATCTATAGTGTTTATATACATCCTCTGTAAACCTTTAAGCAACCATGCAAGTTGATATTATCTTCATCTTACACATGAGAAAATGAAAGTTTAGAAAGATTAAGAAAGTTTCCCAAGGCTACCCAGATCATAAATCAGTTTTGGGATTAATGCATAATTGCTTAACATGATAGTAGGAAAAAATAAAACTCATTTGAATGTATAAATTACAGCATGTTTAAGAAACCTCGGTCACAGGCATTCCAGATTTCAAATAATTCAAGCTATCAGATGGACATGTTTTCTGTATAATCGAAGAGAGATCACAGAGGTGAAACACAAAAAAGATAGAAAGAAAGAAAGAAAGGAAGGAAGGAAAAGGAGGGGAGGGGAGGGGGAGATCAGCCTTCTGGAATATTACTCACCCATGAAAAATGAGATCTTGGCATCTGCAACAACATAGACGGAGCTAAAGAGTTTAATGCTAAGTTAAATAAGTCAAATAACAAATAATAATTCCATATATGGAATTTAAGAAACAAATGAGGAAAAAAAAAAAAGACAAACCAAAAACGGACTTTTAACTATAGAGTCAAACTGGTTGATACCAGAGGGCAAATGAGGGGGAGGACAGGTGAAATAGGTGAAGAAGAGAAGTACACCTTCTCTGATGATCACTGAGTAATGTATATCACTATGCTATACACCTGAAACTAATATAACACTTAATTAAACTGGAATTTAAAAAAAAAAATCTGCCTTTTGGTCTCTGCTTTAACCCCTTCTCATTGCGAGGTCATGGACAAGTCTCTGCATCTCAATCTCCTTGTCTGCAAAAAGGAAATTAGAGAATTAAAAACTCACTGTGGTACAAGATAACGTAGGTATAGCAGGCACAAGATAAAGAGGTACTATCACTACAGCAGTACCCCCTTCTTTCTTTTTTTTTTTTTTTTTTAAGATTTTATTTATTATTTGACAGAGAGAAATGGAGAGCACAAGCAGGGGGAGAAGCAGGCACAGGGAGATGCAGGCTCCCCGCTGAGCAAGGAGCCCCACATGGGGCTCGATCCCAAGACCCTGGGATCATGACCTGAGCCGAATGCGGAGGCTTAACCCACTGAGCCACCCAGGTGCCCCAGTACCCCCTTATTTCCAGGAGATACATTCCAAGTCCGTCAGGGGATGCCTGAAACCAGGGATGGTACAGACCTACTCTACCAACATATTCCATGAAGTTTAATTCATAGATTAGGCAGGGTGACAGATGAACAACAGTAACTAGTAATAACATAAAACAATTCCAACAATATGCTGCAATTAAAGTTACGTGAATATGGTCTCTCTCAAAATATCTTATTGTACTGTACTCACCGTCTTCTGACCATGCGAAATGAGCAAACGCCTGACGGACGTGGATGA
Source organism: Mustela nigripes (assembly GCF_022355385.1). NCBI lineage: Eukaryota > Metazoa > Chordata > Mammalia > Carnivora > Mustelidae > Mustela > Mustela nigripes. Next base: position 55,534,569 of record NC_081563.1, on the reverse strand, counting down.
CGTAGGCATTGCGACGTAGCCTGGTGTAGCGTTAGCCTACTATTAGCCTTCTGATGATTCGTCAGAAGGAGGATCAACTGCCTCCTGGGCGGCTGACCAGAGTAACAGAAAGTGCGAAAGCAAAACCACTAATAAGGGGGAAGCTCTGTTTACCTAATACAAAGTCTAGCGCCCTCTTCACTCCATTCCTCTTAACTGCATCCATTCTTCCCTCGTGCTGACACTTTCGGCCTTGATTCTCAGGATAGCAGATTCTTCTGCTTCTCCTTCCTCCACGGATTTCTCTTTTTACTTTGCATATGTCACATCTGTGATTATCAGTTTTCAACTGGTCGGAATTCCTACGTTACCTCTCTGGGGGGAAAAAATGAAGAAGAAATTTAAAATAGGTATTTGACATACATTGATAACTTTTGGTGCTAGGAATGAAAACATCTAGTCAATGTACATGATAGAAATTTCTGAAAACCAAATTTTTTTTTTAAAAGATTGAGTCTTATACCTTTCTGAGCCCTTGTTCTCTTTTTGTATTTCAACAGCTTGTATTTTTTGTATTTGTTCTCTTTTTGTATTTCAACACACACACATATATACATACAATCACACATATAGAATGATGCAAAGTCCTCTTTACTAAACCCTAACACCTCCAAAAAAGAGTGTTTTATATAGTTATGAATCACTGACTCAGTCAGGGTTCCTTTGCTGTGTTTTATTAATGTCTACTATCTACATATGATATAACAAAAATGGATTTTTTTCCTCATCAATAAAAATTCTCCAAGGTTTATAGCCCTAGAACAACAACCACCAAAACTCAAAACAGTCAGAGGAAGGTTTCCAGTCCCACCAACCAATTATCAATCCAACACCACACACCAGTCTTACAAACACACATTTTAACATGAACATGGAATATTAAAATAAAAATGTATATCTCTAGGTAAGATAATCATATTTTACATCACAGACTCTAATTTTAATTACAGCTGGCATATTTCTGCTGCTATGATTTAAATGATTAACTAAGTTGGACAAGGTCTCAGATCTTTAACTACACCCAACCTGTTTGTGATTTTTGGCACTCTACATTTTAGGTGTGTTATGAAGATGACAATGTGCCAGTCATCCAAGCTGTCAAACGCCTGCTAAAAATCTGTTCAGAGCCAAACTCATTTGCACTCTGATGAGCACATCCCAAGAAGTAATCACTTAAATACCCACAGTTTCAGGTGCCATGCATGGCTAGCAAAGCAAATTTTATAACAAGCCCAGAATGATCTTTCCCCAAGTGCTGAAATAATTCCATAGAATAAACCAAGGTAAAGCATTATGGGAGTTATTAGTACTATTAGTATAGTACTAGTATTAGTATAGCACTAGTATTATATCGTATCAAACATTCGCAGAATAAAGCATTGGGGTCGGACATGTATGCAGTTACAGAATTTAAGCATTCTTCTGAAACAACTCAAGTAACACATTTTGAAACACAATACTAAAAATATGTCCCCTATTTGGTGGAAAGAGCACTTTCGTTCACACACTCTGAGTGGGAGTTTAAAATGATATAGATTTCTGACAAATAATTCAAAGATATGCATCTTGATGCCTTACTTAATGTTTCTATACTTTGATCCAGTTATCCCAGAAGAAGGGTTCACCCAGGTAACGAGGGGGTGAGGGTAGTTGAAGAATCTTCTAGACAGGAGGAACCTCATGTGAAAAGTATGAAGTGACAGAAAGTCTAACTATCTTTTCCAGAACTGTTAAAATAGAAACTGTCTGGCGCTCAGGAGTTTAGTCTTCACAATTTTGGCTCTTCCAAACAACCAGGAAGGTGACAGGAGACAGTCTGTAATGTTGCTGAGGTCTGACCATATCTGAATGGCTGGGGCGCTTGAGAACACTGCCTTGCCAGTGACTTTGCCAATCATTGTCTAACATGTCGTATTCCTCATCAGGGATTTGCAGAGTTATTTATATTTTGGGGTACACTTCAGTGTATTTTTATGGGGGGAACATTATGTGCTATGTGGTATTTTGAAACTTTGGGGTCCATGGTGGTCTTTCAAAATGAAAAGGTCTTGACCCACTGGAAATGGCAGCAGCCACAGAAGTGTGTGAGAACATGATGAGAAAAACAGATAGGCAGACACCTACTTAGGAATAGTAAGGTACAGTCTGCTATGAAGCTGAAGCAGAGGGTGAGTTGCATAGGAACCTTCTGATGGTCAAAATTAAGAGAAGCTGCTGTGGAGAATGGGAGCAGATGGAGGCTTTCAACAAGAATTACCCAGCATTGCTGTGGGTCAGTCTGAGGTAAGAGCAGGTGGTGGCTCTTAATCCCAGGCACTGGACTATTTTTATAAATTCCCCAGCTAAGAGTTTTACATTTGTAAAGTATCACATAAAAAAGAAAACAACGTGAGATGGTATGTGGCCCACAAAGCCTCAAATATCTACTACATATATCTTTACAGAAAACATTTGCCAACCCCTGGGTTGCAAAACACACATACGCAGATTTGCTTCTCCGTGTCATCTTGAACGTCTACATTCAACACCCTGCAGTGCACAGGTTACAGGGACTGATTGATCCACATCCACCCTGCAGTGCACAGGTTCTAGGGATTGATTGATCCACATCTAACAGGACCTAAAGGGATTGAGGGAGACAAATATAATAACTGATGTGTAAGACTGTGAGGACTAGGCTGGTCAGAAAAAGAAGCATAGACAGAAAAGGGCTGACACATTTGTGGAAGAATAAATGGGTTGGAGCTCTGAAAAATTGGTGCAATGAAAGTAAGAGAGCAATGAGCTGAGAATCTCGGAGTATGAACTCAGAGTAGGGTATTTGGTCCAATATTTCAGGGATGAATCAGTTCCAAACTACGTCAAGGGGGATATGGCCTTGGGAATGAGCAGCAGAAATGGAATGCTGGGAGATTCCTGGAGTGGAAGAGCGGAAGGTGGTTTAGGTTCAAGCCCTGGATGAAAATTATCCATATGGTTATATATATGGGGATGAAATATTTATACTATAAATATAGTATAAGCCAGTGTGTTTTATTTTCTCTGTAAATCAACCACCATGGCTGAAGTCACTGCGCTCATTGTGAAGCCTGAACTGGGGAAGAAATATACACTCCGTCTCAGGAGGCTGTGGGAGCCAGCTCCAGCCTGCCACTGAGGCAGCAGTGAATGAAATCTCAAGAAAAAAGGATGTGATGTTTAAGAGCTTCAACCAAAGAGGGGAAAAAAGGATAAGAATATCGTTCTAGTTCTGGAATAAGGAAAATAAGAACTGGGGACTAAAGAAGAGGTCAGCATTCATGTTATATTCCAAATATTCGCCCTTATTCAGAAAGACTTTAAGTGATCTTATTTATAAGCCAAGGAGATTTTTTTTTTTTTTTTGGATACTGGATACACAGCAGTTCTTTATTTTCTTAGGAAGATGTGGAATTGATCAGTATTATCAGGGTTGTTTCTGAGCCTTGGAGCTGGTGCTTTAATTACTAAATCAAGTATTCTACTATGGCTCTGACCATTCCACCCCAAGAAAGGATGTACACATTTTGGAGCAACGGAAGAAAAGAGAAGAAATGTCTTTAATATTTTTTTTAGAGGAAATCTTTTCGGTCCCTGAAATAACAAAAGAAAGATATAATTGGATGACATAATCATCAATTATCTCTGTTCCAGTAAGGTTCCCATTTGAAGCAGGTAATAGGAAAACTTACCCACAAAAGGGAAAACTCTGTTTATATGCTCCCTTATCTTGGAGAAATTCAATGTACTTTGATGCTCAAAAACTAGGAAACACACACAACATACATACACACAACACAGTCTTTAGCATAGATTATCTTAGATAGAAAAGAAAAGACCTTTTAGATGAAACGTGTTTTTTTGTTGAGGAGAAGATAATCTCTATTTTGCAATACACACATCAGTACATGCTAAATTGTGTTGAAAATATCAGCAGTTTAAAACAAGTCTATTGCACATTTACATTGTATCTCAGTAACCTCAGAGGCAGGAAAAATGTAAGGACCCCATTCATTGGCCCTTAAAGCTTTTGAATGAAATTAACACAATCAGTCCATTTGTGTTTCACTGGCCACAGCAAGTTACTGGGCTACTCCTCAGTTCAAAGAGGTGGGGTGTTTTATTCTCCTACAGACCCTGAATATTTCTAAACAGTCATATAGACTACCATTTTTAGTATTTCAAAACTTCTGTCTTGCAGCTTTAAAAAAAATCAGTCAGTGAATTTTGGCCTCGTATCAGTATACATCAGTATACATCCTCATGGTTGAAAGGGCTTACAAAGTACATATGAAAGACCAAGAGTGGATATGAGTTTTAGGGGGAAGGAAATGACTGAGCCAGGGGCCAGTGTTGTTGATGAAGGTGGATATATGGACCAGTTAATGACAATGACTGGTAAGGGGGATGGCTAGCATCTGAAGAGAGTAAGCCTCAAAGGAGAGTGATTTTTTTTTTTTTTTACAATAAAGTTTAAGTGAGTAGGCTTAATAAATTAGAGATTGTTTCTACTTTCCTCCCTGTTGTTTCTCCCATAGTGAGGAGTGCTTGTGAAGGGAGCAGCACACTTGAGGGAGACCTGCTTTTATTTCAGTCACGGAGATGGCCAAGATCCATGGAGAGTTACAGACTAAGGGGAGAGCTTATTCACTATGCAGCAGGGGCTTCCTAGGCAGAAAGCACAGGGCAGACAAGAAGGGCAGTAACAGGTCAGGCAGCATGCAGAGCATAGGGAGAAAGGACTGGAACAAACAGATAACCAGAGAAGCTGCCATTTAGAAGAGAACTAAGCTCAAGTGAAAAGAGAGATTTGGGGCAATTAGCTGATCCCACCGGTCCCAGTGAAGCCTAGAACAAAGTGGTTCCTAGTCCTGCACAGGCTGAAATTGCAGTTGGTCTTATAAGCCTGGGGGAACAAGAAACTGCTAAGCCCGACACAGGCCTAGATTCCAAAAGTATCATATGTCACATGATATTCTTCTACCTATCCTGTAGAGGCTTCCGCCTGGCCCTCGCTCAAACAGCTGGGTAAAGCAAAGAAAACCCCTCAGCTAGGAAGGTTCTGGTACTTCATTTTTCTTTGCCCTTTCATTCTAATTCAAGAATATATAGAGTTCATGTCTGCAAAAGAATCTTCTGCCAGCTTTGGAAAAGCTTCAGAGAAAAAGAGAATGTAAGGAGAGAATTGCACAAAAAAGAAAAATTTACTTTGAAAAAGGAAAGGAATGTCATGGTTATGGAGCAAGGTAGAAGAATAGGAATAAAAGTGAGAAACAAAAGTGCAAAAAATGATGCATTCGTAAGTTTGGTCAAAGCATTAAATAGGAGAGGTGGAAAATTTTAAAATTGTGATACACTAAAAATAGTTACAGGAACTTCAAGAAAAGGAACACTGATTCCTGTTGAAGATAAAACTGAAAATTGGTATCAAAAACTACTTTATTTCTCTCTTTTAAAAATCTATGGAGAATTGGGGCGCCTGGGTGGCTCAGTGGGTTAAAGCCTCTGCCTTCAGCTCGGGTTGTGGTCCTGGGGTCCTGGGATCGAGCCCCGCATTGGGCTTTCTGCTCTGCAGGGAGCCTGCTTCCTCCTCTTTCTGCCTGCCTCTCTGCTACTTGTGATCTCTGTCTGTCAAATAAATAAATAAAATCTTTAAAAAAAAAATCTATGGAGAATTAAGGATATTGTTCTGTGGATTATTCCTTTTTTTTTTTTTTTTTTTTTTTCTTTAGGAACTAGTTTTTGGTTTTGTTTTTTAAAGAGAGACAGATTGCACACAATTGGAGGAAGGGACAGAAGGAAAGAGAGCAATGTCAAGCAGACTCCATGCCCAGCACAGAGCCCCACACAGGACTGGATCTCATGACCCTGAGATCACGACTGGAACTGAAACCCAGAGCCAGAAGCTCAACCAACTGAGTAATTCAGGGGCCCCTAAGAACTAGTTTTTAACTATGATTTCTTTTGAACAAAACATCTCCCTCCCAATTGCATTGGCTGGTGAAACACAACTAGACATTTCCTTCAGCACCTTGATGAATGACACCACTTGAATAACTCCAATGCACTCAACCCCATAAACCAACAACTCAATCAGACACCCCTTCATACCACTCCTCACCAGAATCACTCACACTTCTCAGAAGAAAGAAATTATTTTTGTATTATAGGAAACTAAACTCGTGCTTGATCTCTAGCTGCTTAATTAGTCAATAGAATTTCTAGCATTTAATTATAGCAATATAAAATTAAGTAGCTTCCAAATAATAATTCTTTATAAATAGCATCTATGGGTCAACAAAATCTTCCTAGTTGATTAAAACTCAACTAAATTAAAACCAAAATCTAGGGTTTTTAGAAGGTCTGGTTTAATTTTCCTTCACTGCATGAAATAGAGAATTAAATGAATTCCTGGGGAGCCTGGGTGGCTCAGTCATTAAGCATCTGCCTTTGGCTCAGGTCATGATCCCAGGGTCCTGGAATCGAGCCCCACACTGGGCTGCCTATTCAGAGAAGCCTGCTTCTCCCTCTCCCACTCCCCCTGCTTGTGTTCCCTCCCTTGCTGTGTCTCTCTCTGTCAAATAAACAAAATCTTTTTGAAAAAATAAAGGAATTCCTAAGCTATACAAAGAAGAAAATTGATGGAGAAAAAATGAAAATGTTTGTATGAAAATAAATTAAACTACATTCATAATAATTAAGATATTTTTCTTCTGATAAAAAAGTGAAAAAAAAAACAAAAATACACAATGCTTGCTAAGATGTAGCAAAATAGGTATTTTTATGCATGGCTAGATTTTTCTAATTCTTTTAGAAAGAAATTTTGTAACATAGCAAATATAAATATGAAATACTTATAAACTTTAACTCAATAATCATACTTCAGGAAATTTATCACCAAAGTCTTATACAGAAGATAATTTTACAAACATTATTTATGATAGCGGAAATTTGAAGGTTTAGGAAGACCTAAATGTTTCCAAATAGGAAAACTTAATTATGTTATAATTAGCCACCATGCAAAAGATTTCAATTATTAAGAAGTAGAGCTCCAAAGACTAATATCATATAAAAAGATTATGTGATGCATAAAATGTTATGAAATTTGAATATACAGGATAATTACAAACATATATTCACAAATATGGTTTGTCTCTAAGAGGATTATGCACACACACACAGATCATACCCTTAGGATCATTTTGGCTGAAAGGACTAGAAAACCGAATGAAAACTTGCTTTTAAACAGTTAAGTCATTGGATAAGCCAAGATCCTATTAAGAAACAAATGGCACACTTAAATTGAAATAATTTTAATTTGATGAGGATTTATTTAGAAAGGAATTGATCACATAGGTGTGAATGGGATATAAAGGAACCGTAGGAGATAATGCAGGAATATGAGACTAGAGGCAAGAAATTTGTTACCACCCGTGAGTCCTACCAGAAGAAGAAAAGAAAGGTAAAGAAAAAATAATAGATGACTAACCAGCAAAATATTTCATTTTCTTAAATAAAATATTTGGGGGGATCTTGCTAGCAAATGTGCTGAGACCTGCCCACAAAGAAGCCATAGGAAATTTTTCAGCAGCCATTGGGATGGGAAGAAAAAAACAAAAGAGCAGAATAGGAAAAGAAACCATCATGGGTTCATGACACTATAAACACTGATGTGATACAGTGCTTGGCTGGGGGGAGGGAGGGTTACCATGACCTCACAGTAACAAAAGCACATCATAATATGTGGGGAGAAAGAGCTCTGTGAACATTCAAAATCGCTCATCACAAAACTTTGAATCCCAAGGGTCTTCCCTAATATTACCAGACCAAAAATAGTAATTCTAAAAACTGAGACAGATGTGTTATTTCTGGGAGGTCTCTGAATAACTTTTGATCTGCTACTTTAAATTCACAAGGAAGAAACAGTGTGATATAACCATTGTCAGGATGCAGTAAGCTTCATTTTGACATCATTTGAAGCAAAATTTATAAATAAGAACAAAAGGCAACAGTGACATATTGCTTCCTTTGAAAACAGATTAAATTATAGACATCATAATAATCAGGATGGTATCAGTTACCAACACATATAGTTTTAGAAATGCTGTGTCTAAAAGAAAATGCATTTAAAAAATCCCTGGCTTTGATTATTATACTGAGATTATCTAAGAATATATCCTTGTTTTTAACAATATGCACTGAAATATTTAGGGCTAAAGGGGCATATGTCTGCAACTTCCTCTCAAATGGCTTTGTATGTATACATACATATATAGATGGGAGGAATGATAAGGCAGACATGATAATATGTTAACATTTAGAGAACATGGGTGGTAGATACATAAGAATTCTTTTTCTAATTTTATTTTTCTGTAATCTGAAATTATTTCAAGGTAAAATGTTAACGTATAATGTATAAAATCTCAAGGAATAAATACTTAGATTTTGAATACCTCTTCTTAGTCAAAAAACAAATGAGAGCTACAGAAGTAATTATTGAAGATGGCAGTGTTGGGGCAAGAGTAGGTAATGGAGATTTGTTTATCACCAAGTGGTTATGGAATATTTCGCACCCTACCAAAATACAGCCATTTTTTTCAGTCCACTGAAAACCAATCACCATTTTATATTGTTAAGGACACGCTCAGTACATAATATGACACACTGTGATCTAGAGTCTACACTGTCTGGTGAACTGAGGCATTGAAGACAGCAAAGGAATAATAGAATTAATTAAAATTATGGTGCCAGATTTGTAAGTGAACTCAGGTATAACTGTCATCAATGTACACAAACAGAAGATTAAGAGTAACCTAAGTGATAATAGATTTGTCATAGAAGGCAAAGCTATATTTAGTTGTTCTCATCTTCTGGTAGAATTTAATATCAGGCAGAAAAAAATACATTTACTTGTCAAAACACAAAAATTAATTCCTTTATGATCTAGAAATAATTTTATTTCTGTAAAATGTTAAAAACCATAGGCTCTCAATCATACACTCAATATTCGTTTACCAGATATTCCGAGGCCGCCCACCACACGTCAGACTGTATTGCGGATGCTGGGGATGTAACATAGAGAATAGGACTTCTGTCTTCTTCGTGCACTGTAGTGAGCCTAACGAAAATAATGAGACTTAAAAATATATAGTGTTACTGATGCTTGCTAAGATAAAATAATAATAATAATAATAATAATAATAATAATAATAATAAAGAAGGAACGATGAGAACGATGAGATGAGAAATGTTCGGGGGTGGGGGGGGTGAATTTTAGAGAGCGTTTCCAGGGAAGTAATCATGGAGAGAAGATCCTTTGAACAAAGCATATTGGCAGAAGAACATTCCAGAGAGGGAACAGAGAGTACAAAGAACCTGAGGCAGAAGCATGCCTGCTGCGTTGAAAAACAGCAGTTGCCCTCTTCGGCTAGAGGAGAGAGAAACTGACAAGAAAACCAAAAAATGAGGCCAGAAAAGTACGGAGAACTTAAATCACAAGAGGCATTGTAAAAGTAAGGACTGTAGGTTCTACTCTGAGTAATATGGGAAGCCATTAGCAGATGCTTAAAATGACACGTCATACGCCATTCAGGATCTCTCTGGTTTCGTACCGAGAGAAAGCTGCAGAAGACCAAGGAGGGGAGCAGAGAAAACAAAAACAAAATGTTGCATTTATCAGAAACCCATCTCTCATCCCCAAAGGAACTATCTTCTAATCCAGCAGCATCTCTCTCCTCCTTCACCATGTCCAAAGCTTCTCTTTTTCCATTTGTATTCAGATATGGTTCTTCTCAGGATGCAGTAGTACAGGAATCAATAAGACAGAGCAATTTGAGGCAAACTTGTTGTTCCCATTATAATGGCCAATGTGACTATGTCCTGGTTGTTTTAATATCTAAATTAGTCTGCCAGAATGTAAAATCATTGCTTGTTACTAGCTTATTCTTATTTTAGCAAGTAAGATGCTTAGTAGACATAACTCAACCATTCCAATCAAGGGAGACCTTCACCTTCTACTTTTTTCATTTTTGATACGACATGAATTTCTTCCAAGGATATATTCATTTTAGAACTAATAATAATAATTTTAGTGTTATAACTGAGTTAGCCTCTGAGTATATCTCAGTAGCCCCTAAATCATTATTATATAATAGCCGAAAGTATCTAATTAAATGTATGTATAATATTGAATACTAAAAGAACTGATGGGAAGAAATACCGAGAGTAACCCATGTTATCTGGAGCTGAGAATAAGACCACATAACATAATATAAACATCCTTTTTCTTATATCCATTTGACAATAAATACCAAACCAAAATTAAAACTGTATGTAACAAATTGGCAACACTCCTGACTGAAGACAAAAAGAAGATGCTTTCCATTTGGGAGACATTTCCTTATTTATATCATCAATAAGGATAAGTAAAGAAATGCATTCCTGAATTGCTCGAACTCTGTTTTGGGAACCATAATCAAGAATTCTATCAAAAGTGGAGGATTTGTTTAAATTTTTCAATGATAAAATATGTATCATCATTAAGCTGACAAATGCATATATCATCTAAAATTAAATGAGCACAACTATGTTATTTTAAGAGAGAAATGAAAGGATTTGATATGCACAGCATGTGGGCTACAAGTGAGTTGTCAGAGAATGAGCACACATTTTGCTCATTGTGTGATAGAGCCTGTGATGGAGACCTATAATTCTAGGTTCTATGCAGCATTCTTCTAGATGTTACACCCACCTCATCTTCACCATCTACACCAACCCCACCCCATCCCAAAGCCCCCTAATCTTCAGACTTAACCTCCCTCTACCTCCTGACTTCTGCTAGAGTTGGGGCACTCTGGTCTAGGGTAGGGATATCCATTCCAAACGTCACTTAGAAATTTTTCTTAAAATTTCTGCAACATTAAAAATGACTCTGTAATCACAATACCCTTGTGACTTATGGAGGGGCAGATCCAGTACATTTCTCTCATTCTTTCCATTAATATGACAATAAATAGGTTTTTGCTTTTATGGACATAAATCCCCAAGTAGGGATAGAACCAGAGGATACAGTTTCAACATTTTGGGAGAGGCAAGGCAGATAGAGGAACAATAAGTAACTCAGAGGACTAGAAAAAGATGAATCCTGATCTGGGAAATGAGGAAAGCCTAGATATATGCATAGAATCCTCCAAAGGCTCAGGTATTGTGAGTACTTAGAAATGGACTGCTAATGTAAAGAAAGTTGATGAAGAGCAGTTTAAGAAGCAGCTGGAGACCGCATTCCCCCTTCTACTCTGCGGAAGCTGAGCAAATTCTCCCAAATCACCAAACAGAAGACCAGCAGTGAATTCTCTGGCAATTCAGTTTCATCTGACACTATTAAACATAAGAGGGCTATCGAGATTCCCAGACAGTCAAAGAAACTTTATAAAAGGAATAACTGAGATTAAGAAAGAAAAACAAAAGCACTTAGAGGAAGCAAAAATTCAGCAGAAAAGAAAGCTTGAGAAAAACTCAATAATCATAGAGATTAGCATTTGTTAATAAAACAGTATAAAAAAGAAGATTCAAGGAACAAAAAAGATCAGATATTTTAAATGTGAGAGCACATTTTTAAAAAAACTCAATAGACTTGTTAGAAAAAATATAGGAAAAATTTAGGAACTTTCCCAAAGGGGGACAATGAAAGAAATAGAAATAGAAGAGGAGGGGCACCTGGGTGGCTCAGTGGGTTAAAGCCTCTGCCTTAGGCTCAGGTCCTGATCCCAGGGTCCTGGAATTGAATCCCGCCTCCGGCTCTCTGCTCAGCAGGAAACCTGCTTCCTCCTCTCTCTCTGCCTGCTTCTCTGCCTACTTGTGATATCTGTCTGTCAAATAAATAAATAAAATCTTAAAAAAAAAAAGAAGAAGACGAAGACGAAGAAGAGGAAAAAACAAGGAAGCTTGGTGTTTGATTTTAATTCTTTGTAATTTTTATTTAAAAGTAAATTTTCATGTTATCCAAAACTGTGAGGGTGCCTGGGTAGCTCAGATGGTTAAGCATCTGCCTTGGGCTCGGGTCATGATCTCTAAGTCCTGCAATCGAGCCCCACATCCAGCTCCCAGCTCAGCAGAAATCTGCTTCCCCTTCTGCCTCTCCCCCTGCTTGTGCTCTTTCTATCTCTCTCTCAAATGAACAAATAAAATCTTAAAAAAAAAAAAAAAGAAAAGAAAAAGAAAGAAAGAAAATTGTACTCAAAAGCTTATAGTAAAAAAAGATTAGTTCCTTTACCCACTTTTTCCTACTCCTTACTTGATGACTTCAGTAGCAATCACCTGACTCTTTTTTAGCTGTTTTTGTTGGCACTTGCCTAGCTTTAGATGTTTAAATAATATGTGTATTTTGCTATGTTTAGACACATAAATTTTGTACATAATCTACTTACTTCCTGTTATGGTAGTTGAATACTTTACTCCCTTATACTCCTGTATCGTCTGCTTTCCCTGCTCTGTGATTCCAGTGTAGTTATATTCATTTTTGTAAATTAAATCAATATCCAGTTATGTCTATGTAAATATTACTCACAGCTGAGCACTCTACTATGATTACATTTCCTTTCTTATATTTTTGCCAAAGTTAATTTTACCATTTTTTAAAGTTGAGGTACAATTTATACACCATGAATTTTAAATTTAAATTTTACACACCCATCATTACAACTCAATGTGCAATTCCATGAATTTTAGTAAATTTATAGAGTTGTGCAACTATCACTTTGGAACATTTCCATCACCCCAAAAACTCTTTTGCGTCTGTTTGCAGTCAGTGCCTGCTTCTGCTCCCAGCCTCAGGCAACCACGTATCTGTTTTCTGTCTCTGTAAATTTGCCTTTTCTGGAAACTTCATTTAAGTGGAATCATGCCATTGATAGTGCTTTTTGCTTAGCTTCTTTGACTTAGCATAATACTTTGAGATTCATTATGTTGAAGCATGTATTTGTAGTTTTTCGATTGATCAACAGTATTCTATTTTATGGATGTAGAGTACTCTGCTAATCTACTCATCGCTTGATGAATATTTGGATTGTTTCCACTTTTTTTGTTTCTGCTATAAATAAGGCTGCTGTGAACATAAGTGTGCAAGTCTTTGTGTAGACTTATATTTTCATTTCCCTTGGATAAATAAATAGGCATAAGATTGCTGAGATGTGTAGTAAGTTTCCTTTTAACTTTTTTATGAAACTGGTAACCTGTTTTCCAAAGTAGCTGTTTCATTTTACATTCACACAAGCAATGTCTGAGAGCTCCCATTACTCCTTATCAACATCCACACTTGAAATTGTCAGTCTTTTCTTTAAAGCCATTTCAGCAGGTATACAGAAGTATCTCATTTTAATTTGTAGTTCTCTGATGACTAACTCAAGTATCTTTTCATGGGTTTATTAGCCCATGATCTATTTTGATGAAATGTCTATGTACATCTGTTGCTCTCTGCATTAGATTTTTACTACTGCTACATCAAATTGCCACAAATATGGCTGCTTAAAATAATATGCATTCATTATCTGTTTTTGTAGTTGAGAAGTCCATTTGGGCTCAGCTGAGTTTTCTTGTTAAGGTCTCACAAGACTGAAATTATATCAGCAGGATATATTCTTTACCAGAGGCTCTGGGAAAGGCTCTTTCAAGCCCAGTCAGGCCATTGGCCAAACTCAGTTCCTTGAGGTTGTAATCTCTGGTGCTATCATCCAAGGGCTAATCTTTGCGTCTAAATGCTACCTGAACTCTTTCTCTTCTTTTTAAATGGATTGTCTCCTTATTAATGAGTTGTAAAGTGCTTAATATATTCTAGATAGAAGTTCTTCAGCAGATCTATCAGAGAGTTGCAAACTTTTTTTGGTGAAAGGACAGGTAGTAAATTCATTGATCCACATATATCTCCTTACCCCAATACTCCACTGTCTTGATTATCATAGATTTGTAAGAAGTTTTATAATTGGGAAATCCACATCCTCCAAATTTATTCTTTTTCAAAGTTTCATTGGCTAGTCCAGGTTCTTTGTGTTTCCATATAATTATAGGAGTAGCTTGTCAATTTCTCCCAGAAAAAAAAAAAAAAAAAGGTCTCCTGGGATTTTGATAGAGATTATATTAAATTTATAAAAAAAACTGCCATTTTAACAACATAGAGTTTTTCAGTCTAGAACATAAAATGTCTCTCCATTTATCTCAATCTTAATTATTGTAAGTAAGCTCTACATCTAACCCAGGGCTTTAACTCATAACCCTGCAATCAAGAGTTACATGCTCCACCAACTGAACCAGCCAGGCACCCCTTAATCTTAGTTTCTTTCAGTGTTTCATAGTTTTCTATGAGCAAGACTTGTACTACTTTGGTTATGTTTATTGTCTTTATTGTCAATATTTTATTCTTCTTGATGCTAATAGGAATGACATTTTATTTTCCAATTGATCATTGCTATAATATAGAAAATAATTTATTTTTGCATACTTATCTTGTATTTTATAAAATTGAACACATTTTTTAGCTCCAGTATGTTTTTTATATTCATTGGGAGTTTTCTACATTCAGGGTCATGTTGTCTGAAAAAAAAGTCTTTCAAGGTTAAATATGTTAGCTATACACTTTTGCAGATGCCTTTTATCACATTGAACAGTTCCCTACTATTCCCAATTTGTTGAATGTTTTTATCATTCATGATTGCTAGATTTTTTCAAATGTTTTTTCTATGTTTCTTGAGCTAATCATATGGTTTTATCAGTTTTCATTAATAGGATATATTATAATGATTTGTTTTCAGATGTTTAAAGCAATCTTCCATTTCTGTGATGAATTCCACTTGGTCATTGGGTATCTTGTTTAGTTATTACTGGATTTAATTTTATGTGCTAATTTTTTGAGGTTTTTTTGCATCTACAGTCAAAGAAATATTAATATGTAGTTTTTTTTCTTGAAATTAAAGATACCTTTAAGTGGCTCTAATATAAGGATAATACTTGCCTCATAGCACTGAGAAGATCCCTTTTACCTCTCTTTTCTGACAGAATTTGAGAAGGGTTGGTATTATTTCTCACTTAAAGATTTGTTTATTTTAGAGAGAGAACAACCATTAGCGTCACTGGGGAGGGGGTGCAGAGAGAGAGGAGAGAATCTGAAGCAGACACTCTGCCAAGTGCAGAGCCCAGCATAGGGCTCAATCTCACAACCTTGAGATCATCCATGACCTGAGCCAAAATCAAGACTCAGATGCTTAACCCACTGAACCACCCAGGTGCCCCTATTTCTTACCTAAATGTTTGCAGAATAGTGAAGATATTTGAGTCTGGGCCTTTCTTGGTAGATTTTTTTTTTTTTTTTTTTTTTTAAGATTTGTTCATTTTAGAGAGAGAGTGTGAGTGAGGCTGGTGGCAGAGAGAGCAGGAGAGAAGCAGACTCCCCACTGAGCCTGGAGCCCAAGGCAGGACGACTCAGTCTCACTACTGGGAGATCATAACCTGAGCTGAAATCAAGAGTGGGATCCTTAAAGGATGGAACCACCCAGCATCTCTGTGGATTTTTAATTACTAATTTAATTTCTTTATTCATTGGTCTATTCTGAGTTTCTGTTTCTTCCTAAGTCAGTTTCAGTGGTTTGTGTTCAGTAGTTTGTGTAGGAAATTATGTTTCATCTGAGTTTTCTAATTTTTTGACATAATATTATCAATATTTCCTTATTTCTCAGAGTTGGCAATGATGTTCTCTCTTTCATTCTTTAATTCCCTAATTTGTGTCTTCTCTTTTTTTCTGGTCAGACTCGCTCAGAGGTCAACATAGTATGGATAGCTTGGTGGCCAGCCCATGACTGGCCAGATGTTAAACTGAAATTCCTGGAGTCAGTAGGTTTACATCCTGCTCATAGATCCAAATTTCAGGCATTTTGACCCTGCTTATTCAGTCACATTCTTTCAGGTATTTTCTGCATATATACATGGCCTCCCAGAAAGCCAGTGAAGTACAAGGACATTTGCTAGCTAGCTCTTCTATGGTTTTTTAATTGTTTTTGGAATCTACAGGCCTGCAACTCACTGTAAACAGGATTACAGCCTCAGGCTTGAGTCACAGGGCTGATGCTTTCATTATTCTTTTCCTATTAAGATTGCTATGATTGGGGCGCCTGGGTGGCTCAGTCGTTAAGCATCTGCCTTCGGCTCAGGTCATGAACCAGGGTTCCTGGGATCAAACCCCCCATCAGCGCCCTGCTCAGCAGAAGCCTGCTCCATCTCCTACTCCCCCTTGCTTGTGCTCCCTCTCTCGCTGTGTCTCTCTCTGTCAAATAAATAAATAAAATCTTAAAAATAAAAATTAAAAAAACTGCTATGATTGCTGGCAATACTGCTGGGTGTGGGATTTTTTTTTTGCCCTTTGCTCCGAATCATGTGGGCTCCTTCAATAGCAAAACTGCTGGTTTTCACAGCAGATTTTAAAGACTGCTTGTTCAACTATAGCTACATACTATATTCCAGCTTTACGGAAAAAGGCTTAGTTCAATTTTTGCAGTTTTGTTTTCATAATATTAAATGCCACACTTGAGCTGGGCAGGAGTTAAGAGGTTTACTGTGCAAGTTTTTTTTTTTTTTCTTGCTGTCATTTGTAATATGTTTGTGAGACTCCTTGGGATTAAAGTTTTGGTTACAAATTATTGTTTAACCTGAAAGCCTATTTTTCCTTGCAAAACTAAAATCTGTGAGTTTGATATCAACCCCCAGTATAACATTCCTATTGGAAACCATACTTACATTTTTTTGTAAAGTGCTTTTCAATTACTAAAATACTAGCACAGGGGCACCTGGGTGGCTCAGTGGGTTAAACCTCTGCCTTCGGCTCAGGTCACGATCTCAGGGTCCTGGGATCAAGCCCTAGTCAGGACCTCTGCTCAGCAGGGAGCTTGCGTCCCCTCTCTCTCTGCCTGCCTCTCTGCCTATTTGTGATCTCTGTCTGTCAAATAAATAAAGTCTTAAAAAAAAAAAAATACTAGCACAATTGTGTAATAGTCAAAAAAAAAAAAAAGCTACTGGTTTATGGCTAGCCCCACCATGTGAGCTAAAGGACTGAATGGGAACAGCCAAGAATAGCAATAATTTCCATTGCTCTTATCTGAAGGTCAGCAAATCTTTTAGTAATAAATTCTTCTTAATATGTTGTTTGCCTTTGATTTCTTTTTTTTTTTTTTTTAAGATTTTATTTATTTATTTGACAGAGAGAGAGACAGCGAGAGCAGGCAAACAAACAGGGGGAGTGGGAGAGGGAAAGCAGGCTTCCAGCAAGCAGTGAGCCCAATGCATTCCCAGGACCCTTGGATCATGACCTGAGCCAACCAAGGCAGATGCTTAACCATCTGAGCCATCCAGGCGCCTCTTGCCTTTGATTTCTAGAGTGCTGATTTTTTTCTTTTTTTCAAAAATTTATGAAGTTTTATGTTTATTTGAGGCTAGAGGACTTGCCATACTTTTCACTTTGCCATAATTAGAAATCTCCCTCCCAAGCCACTTGGCATCCCAGATATCTGTCTGTTTTCATTTATTTAGTTTTTCCTTATATTTATTGCTAATTGTCCACACACATGCCAATAGTCAAAACAATTTTTCACCTGAAAGAAATCTCCACTTCAATGTTATACTTTTAGAGGCTTCCCCCCTGAGAACTTCCATTCTGCTTTTATGTAGAGTATAAATTAATTGTACCACTAATATCTTAAGATATCACTTCCTAATTATCCTAGGAATTCCCTTCATCTGTCTCCTGATTTAGATTATATCCCCTGAATCTCAAGACTTTCTCTTTTTTGTTTATTCCCTTGTTTTTGATGGAACATAGTCTCTAGTAGAGCTTTTATTAATTTTGTGCTAAAAGTACTGCTCTTCACATAAAGTGGTGATAGCAACCTTCAATATGCCTTCAATATGATACTACTCTGAATGATGTTTCACCTCAGGTTAGGTAGAATTTTTTGTTGTGATTTTGCTAAGTGGAAAACCCAGTTTTAAGTAAATAGCCTAATTGCTAGGGAAAATAGAGTGAGGAGAGAGAAGAAAAAGACTCAGAAATAGTCTTTCTTTAATGATATTAAGTTGGAGGAGATAAGATTCTTTTGGATAGAATAAATTCTTTTGGAACGAGTAAATTGCTGATTCTGGCCTCAAGGCAATTTGAAGACCAAAGCAAAGGGTACTCAAGGTATCACATCACATTCTCACTACAGAAACATAAGGATTATAAGGCTGATGCAAAAAATTACAACCATCCATCCTAACAACACATCAGTATAGACCTTTGCCTAAAAAAGAAGTTCAATGTACGAAGACAAGAACTTTAGCAAAACTTGGATTAGTTCTGACATACAACCCTTGTCAGGCATCCTCCAAATTTAAATATCTCAAATCCAATGCAAGGAAAAGAAGGCTTTCACTACTACAGAGACCAGGGTAAAGCCATGACCCCTGGAAATGACGGGATTGGTTGAGTCTTGGAGAAGAGGGGACAAATGAGGCAGTGCCTTTGACAAATGATTTCATTCATTCTAGAACTGCTGCCCTTCTAATGTTTTGAAGCAAGATATGAATGACTGATAGTCATTCATTTTATATTCAGGATGCAGTTTGATACCGACATCTTTCTGCAGGCGGCTCCTAGTTTTTATTGGGTATATGCAAACTGATGTCACCCAAGGAAATTCCTAGTTTACAAACACCTTTTGGAAACTCCTCTACCAGCACCATTGAAATGTTAAAAGAAAAAAAAAAAAAAAAAAAAGGAAGAAGAAGAAGAGAAAGCTTATTTGCTGAGCTACACTTCAGTTAGACAAAATGTGGATACCCAAGGTGCAGACGGACGGCCTGCAATGATTAACCACATATGTATTTTTGCTTCTATGATGAAGATGGAAGCTACTCACATAGTACCGAGGCACATTATGTTCTCCATTAGATGATGTGGACACCAAGGGACCATATATATCATATATGAAGATTATCTTCTACAATGAAAGTCATTTTGTCAATTCAAGAGATAGATAAATTTACTGCCTTTTCAAGAGGTTTTATCAAGAACTGAAGAAAAAATATTAAGTTCTTAATAATACAAATGTTCATTAGATTTCAGAAAAGTCTTAAAATATTTGTTTGAAGGCTGGATATGTTTTTTTGTTGTTGATGATGGTGAGGTATATGTTTGCATTTTAAAGCAATGAACTGTTTGAGAACCATTTAAGAGGGAAATTCTTTTGGCCTGGCTCATCTAGAAAGTAATTTGGGTCCATATAAATGAGGTAAATAATTCCTTTTAAGATAACGCTCAGCATGTTGTGACTATGAAATCTTAACCAACCTGCAAATCAACTGAGCACATGACTGCCAAAAACTTATAAAGTATTGGGCCAAAAAACAAGATGGACCATGAAAGGGTCAAGGTCTACCTAGCCTCCATACCTAAGTCAACTTTTTTCCTTTATGTTCAATTTTATAATGCTACGTACCTCTTCCTTGCTATACTTCCCACAATTGTAATTTTACATTCTTAATTATCTTTTGATACATCAACTTGGCTACAATCCCCAATTATTTAATCAAATACTAATCAGGGTGTTGCTATGAAGGTATTTTGTATGTGTAATTAAAATCCATAATCAGTTGACTTTAAGCAAGGAAGATTTTTCTAGATAATCTAGGTAGACCTGATTCATTCTGTCGAAAGGCCTTAAAATCAAAGCTGAGGTATCCGTAAAGACAAAGAAATTCCTGTGTGTGGACAGTATCTTCAGCCCTTGACTGAGATCCTAGCTCACTCTTTCTGATAACTTGCCCTACAATTTCAGACTTGCCTAGACACCACACACAATTGAGTAAGTCAAATCCTTGCAATGAATTTTTTAATATATACCTTCCACTTGTTCTACATCTCTAGTTGAATAAATGTCTCTCTCTGGAGTATAAAATTCATAAAGGCAGAGACTATACCATTTTTATTTATATATTTATTTGCAAACTATGATATCCTATGGTGTAGAATAATGCCTACCTTACAAAACCTACCAAAAAAATTTGATGAATGAATAATTAAAGATGGATAAATTTCTATATTTTTAACAAAAATAGTGCCTAAATAGAAGTAAAAGCAGGATTATATCTTTCAAATCTCTGAAAGAAATACAAATGAAAAAATACACAGTGTATGTAGTAAAAGGTAGGTAATAAGAAAAGAAACAAGAAGTATAAACTTAGAAAAATAAAGTAAAATTCCAAAAATAAATCTGAAACATTGATTATACTATTTAATGAATATTGGTTTAAAATTCCTTATTAAGAAAGGAAAATATTTAGATTTAGTTTTATGTAAATCCAACTTTTGCTTATAAGAAAAATGTGTAAAACAAAATTAAACAAAAAGCTTAATTAAAGAGAGTGAGATGGTCAACAATATTTCTAACAAATGCTAAAAAAGCATAAAGTAGAGGCAGTGATATTTATATAGACAAGAGAACACCTAAGAAAAAGAAAAGCACATATGACATAAAAAGGGTGAATTTATAAGATTAAAAGGAAACATAAGAATTATGTGTGAGGTTATAAAAATATAAAAAGTTTATATTGATGATAATAGAAGAAATGGACAGAAATATGTTTATAGTGGGATTCTTCATAAACCACTATTAGTATGAAGCATCAAATAAAAGAGATTTAGTTGGGGGCAAATTAATGAAGAAAGATGAATTATATAACATATTTTTATCTATGAAAAACATATATAGTATTTTATTTTAAAATGTCTTTGAAAATATAATTGGATTATTTTCTAGGATCAATCAACATCCCAGTAAACTACAAAAAATGAAATTATACTGGTCACTCTCTCTGATCATAATAAAACAAAACAAAATGAAACAAAAAATACAAAACCACTAAAAATTAATATTAAAGAAACCCAGACATATATTTGTAATCCCTTGGAGTTAAAATAATTTCTCCTAAATAACTCTTGGTTAAATATAAAATCAAATACAAAATGAAATGATATGTATAAAAAGATAAGGGATTTAACCTAAAGCTATATTTAAAAATGAATTAATAAAGTCAAAAGCTTGTGTTAATTTTTTAAAATAACAAAATAAGTAGACAAAATACACTAATCATTTACTTTGAGATATTGGAAAAGATGCAATTATAATACTGTTTTAAGGAGAGGAAAGGTAGAATGTAATGAAAATGATGTTTTATAGGACAGTGGATTACAAAAATAGAAAAAGAAAGCTGAGGGACGCCTGGGTGGCTCAGTTGGTTAAGCAGCTGCCTTTGGCTCAGGTCATGATCCCAGCATCCTGGGATCGAGTCCCACATCGGGCTCCTTGCTCTGCAGGGAGCCTGCTTCTCCCTCTGACTCTGCCTGCCACTCTGTCTGCTTGTGCTTGCGCTCACTCTATCTCTCTCTCTGACAAATAAATAAATAAAAATAAAATTAAAAAAAAAAAAAAAAGAACTTTAAAAAAAAAAAAAAGAAAAAGAAAGCTGGTCTAGGTCTTTGAGAAAACATAATGCAATTTATCATTCTTTAATAAATCTAATAAAAAGAGATTGTGACAAATACAAAGATAATTTTCATTTGTGTATACTGTGTTCAATTGCAACCTAATAAATTTGACAAACTAAATGACAAGGAAGAAATTAAAAATCTGAATTAAAAAAATTTTAAGTTATCATGAAATAACTTTCCCAAAAGACTACGGAATCAGAAAATTAATATCTGAATTTATTTTATGGAGAAATTATTTTAATCTTTTGAGAAATTAATAATTCTCACACAGCATAAGCTATTCTACAACATAACAAAAGATGTAAGGCTTCCCAGTGTACCTCATAAAGTAAGAATTGGTCTAAATAAGAAGCGGCTTAGAATCTCCTAGATTGATGAACTTAGATAACTGCTCTCAAACCCACTTTCCTCATCTGTAAAATGGGAATAGTTAAGGTATGAACCTTATAAAGCATCTATAAAATTAAAATTCATGTAAACCTCAGCCTAGCAGATTCCCAGGGACACAGTGCACAAGTTTGTTTTTAAAGCTAGAATAATCCTGATATAAAAAACCTGTTAAATATGGTTTTAAAGTCAACAATATACTGATTTAGTTAATGAGAAGTAATGTAAAAATCTTAATACAATATATGCAACCAGATTCAACAGACCATTAGAGAATAATCAGGCATAAATGCAACGACAGCTTAGTATTAGGACATGTGCTGTTGCGAATGAGTCCGGCTACATCAATATATCAATTAAGAAAAACACATTATCACATTTAAAGATCGTATACCTAATAGCACCTTACAAGTAAGGATGCAAAGTAAGACAGCTCCGTAATAGTAAGATAGCATCTTTATAATGAAACACTAGAAGGAAAGATCGCCGCTGAAATCACAAACAATACACAAATGCCTTCCATATCCAGTTTTGCTCAGGGTTGCAATGTAGCTAGCTTAAAAAAAGATCTATGTGTCTAAATTGCTGTTACAGGTAAAGGTTGCTATGTGACACAGTTCTAGCTGAAAAACTGTAAACAGGAATCTTTAGGTCCAACTTGGGAGAAGGAGCAAAGAGAGGGGAGTGGTGGGGAGGTAGAGGTACAGGTGAAGCCTCTTCCTACTCTTGGAGGGAACATGAAGCAATCACAGGGCCATAAAGCCTAAAGCCCCAATCTAAGGATTAAGGAACAGAAAAATTCAAGGAGCCTAAGTTTCCAAGGCATCCTACAACCAAGGTGCCAGACCTAGGTGGCCTAGCTTTAGACTGACCATCCATCCCTGATCCACTGAAAGTCATCAATCCCTTAGTTGTTAAAAACCAGTTATTTTGAGTGTGGCCCTTAGAGCAACAGAGTCAATATCACCTGAGAACTTGTTAGAAATCCAAATTCTTGGACACTATCCCAGACCTACTGTCTTAAAACTCTGGAGAAAACACCCAGCAATCTGGGTTTTAACAAGCCTTTCAGTGGATTCTGATACTTGTTTTAAATAAAGTCTGAGAACCTCTGGTTTAAGCCGTTGTCTTTCAGGTCTTTCGAAAAGCCAAATGCTTTAACTAAAGCATTTTAACTAAAAGTATGCTTTAACTAAAAATATATTCTGGGGCACCTGGGTGGCTCATGTGGTTAAGCATCTGCCTTTGGCTCAGGTCCTAATCCCAGGGTCCTTGGATCAAGGCAGGCATTGGGCTCCCTGCTCACCAAGGAGCCTGTCTCTCACTTTCCCTCTGCCTGCCTCTCCCCCTGCTTGTGCTTGCTCTCTCTCTGTGTGTCAAATAAATAAATAAATAAAATATTTTAAAAAATAAAAATATTTTCTGCTGATGAGCATTCTAAGAAAATTCACCAGACTTTCAGGAAAAAAGTTGTCAGATATTTCCTTTATACACAAAACTAAATTTCAGATGGATTCAAGATTTAATATGCATATTAAATGGGTGCCATGTGAGGACTAAAGGGTCTAATTGCTAAGAATGAACCTCCAAGAACTCTTACATAAAATTGCAGACTAGAATAAATAAGATTTCCAATGTTTGCAATAACCATCTTACTGTACTAAAAAAATACGTTCCCTGAAATGGCTATCATTTCTCCCCAATTTCCTTGAGTTGAAAGCTCACCCAAAGCCAATTTCACTTTCGACCTCACCAACACACATCCTCCTAGGCCCCTAAACTGTCCGAGACAGGACAATGCTTCTAGCTATTGACTCAGAACAGTAGATAGTCTGATGCCCCCCCCCCCCATAAAATAAAGCATCCTTTAAATGAGTGGATTTGGGAACTAACTCCACCCTTCATCTCATTCTCTCTCTCTGGCTGTCTTGTTTCCCATGAGGACTACTGTGTTCTTTTTCAAGTGTATACCTCTAGTTTAAGTCACCAATCACTCTACTACCTAGTCTTACTCTTCAAGCTTCACTTCTCTGATTTTAACCCTTACTGGTTTGCCTTTCCATGGACTAGCAGTACAACAGCAGCCAAGCCCTGAAGTTCCCAGACTTAAATACTGAACTTAGGGGCACTTATGAACTCAGGGGCTGTTCTGACATCAAATAAGAGTAGCTCTATAGGTTCCAACAAGTGGTGTTCTGGTAAATGTTTAAGAACCAGCTCCCTCTGCATTAAAATAATAATAATAATAATATCGATATAGTTAGGTACACACACACATTTATTATAAATTTTTGCTGATATAGAGACTATTTCACATCACACAATTTACAAACAATAATAGAATATATGATAATCTTTTCTGTGAATTCTATATAGCTAATTGGATCTCCTGGAATCCTTTTGTAGTTTTTGTTAAGTTCTTGTATTCATAGCCAAGCTATGGCTGCAAAAGATGAGCAAAAGTGGGGCACCTGGGTGGCTCAGTGGGTTAAGCCTCTGCCTTCTGCTCCGGTCATGATCCCAGGGTCCTGGGATCGAGCCCCACATTGGGCTCTCTGCTCTCCCCCTTTCTCTCTGCCTGCCTCTCTGCCTACTTGTGATCTCTCTCTCTCTGTCAAATAAATAAATAAAATCTTAAAAAAAAAAAAGAGCAAAAGTGTAGTTCTGATATGAATGCCAGTTGATACATTCCTTTATATTAGTGAGAAAGTAGAACAATGAAGTCATATATTAGTGGGGAAGTAGAACAATGAAGAACAATTCACTGCTTTTTCAATGATCTGACTGACTTCTTCGCTCAATAAGAGAATTATTTTTAATACTGGGAGACTATTTCCTCAATTTTGTGTGTTACTCACACTATACAGGTTGCAGCCAAGGCATACCTAAAGGTTTAATCTACATTTTCTCCATCACTTTCTGAAGTCTTGACAATCAACAGGTTTAATCTACATTTTCTCCATCACTTTCTGAAGTCTTGACAATCAACACACATTAAATCAAGTCTTGATTTGTAGTGTTCATCTGCTTCCATGATGTGAATATACCCATTTTGTCTTATTTCAAGCTGCCAAAGGAGTATCACTGAGTGTGGAGTTGAGAACAGATGTGTAATGACAATAGCAGACCACTATACAGTATTCTACCTTACAGACACTGTGGACACAAATAAGCTGGAAAGCATAGATAATAGTTAAATGTAGTAAAATGACTAGCAATTGGTGAATTTTGAGAATACATTAACCTTATTTTAATATAATTTAGTTAATGTTTACATAAATTAATTTTTAATAATGGCTGTCGAAATTCCTGAAATTTTTTTTTCATGAGCAAATTGTTAGCCCCAGCTCTTCTGTGTTACCATAAAAGAGAACTGTGGAATATATGCATCCATAAGTAGACTGAACATCTTCCATCTTAATAATGTGTTCTTCTAAGAAGTCATGTATTACAAAGAATTAGGGAAATGTCCTAAAAATTTGGGTCATCGTGGCTGCATAAATCCTAACCTATTCAAGCAGTAGTTCCTGGGTGTCATGGTTGTCTCAGTATTTGCAAGACATGAGGGGAGCCCATGCTAGGAGCTTGCTGACTGATCAAGGGACCTTGGATAGGAGTTGTCTTAGAAGCCCAAAGATGTATGGAAGCAAGCAGTCAAAAAGGCTCTTTTATGCCTTGCTGTGGTTATATTATTATTCATATACATAGGACTAGATCCTGGTCAAATACGGATAACAAAGTATGGTATTTATTTACTGAGTGACTGTTCTGTGCCAAACATTGTGCTAAATACTACACATGTATCATCTCTTTAAGCCTTAAAACAACCTCAAGTAGTAAGGATTATTATTCCCACTTAAAGCCAGAAAACTGAAAGAGCAATTACGCCCAAGATCACATGGACAGCTAGTGATAAACTAGGATGGGAATCAGCTGTGTACTTCCCAAACCAATGTTTTGCATGTCCTCAAGTCTGGAGATCCAGGGCCTTTGAGAACCCATTAATAAAATCTTCAATGGTATCCATTCATTCTTCAACATTCCTCTTTAGTCCGTTAGCCAAATGTCCCTGGTGTGTATCTGTTTTCAGCTGAAATTGTTAATAACATCCTTTTTCACGATCAGGAGTGTTCTAGTTTGGGTGTTAATCTATATGGTCCCTTTTCATGTAGAAGAATGTGTTCTGCATATAAGAATGTGTTCTGAATTAAGGCAAGCTGTGTTCCTACCATTAAGGGAGTTGGCCAAAAATAGGAGCAGTACAAAACCAGCATCTACTCTGTGCTTCTCCCCCTTACCAGGTCGAGTCTGCACAGACACATCTCCAGGGAATCTATACATTCACGTGTATGAGCAAAAGGGAAACATGAAATTTTCCAAACATAACTCTACTAATTTAAGTATAGGGTCATGCCTTTTGACCTCTGAGGTTACCTTCACTGGTTTCTACTACCTAAACATCATCATCTTGAATGAATGATTCCCCAGATCTGACTTCCTGTGAAGACCTCATCCTGACCATCTTGGACGTATGTCAGAATAAGTTTCTTTATGTCAATCTGGCAAAGTACAACCTTCCACTCCCAGGAAACCCAGTGGATGCCTGCAAAAGGGGCAGCCTCTCAAAATGATTGTTACGTAAGGTTTTGGGGATGTGAGGTCAACTACATCCAGTTTAGTGGTGTTCTTTGATTATTAAACATAACTCCAGACAGGAAGAAAGACATGGAAATAAAACAAAATTTGGAACAAAGCCTTCAATGGAAATGTATAAATAATATTGTGGGGGAACCAAACAAAAATAATGGCATTTTAAGTGAGTATTTATAGATTAGCTATTAATTATTCTCTTAAAGTGCATGAAAATTAAAAGCCTTATTCTTGTGAACATATCAAGCTTAAAAAGATATAAATGCAAATAATCTGATTTACATCTTGAATGTTATGATTTCTTTCTCTGTAGACGAACAGTGTCTTAAGAAAAATTATTTCTTATGTTAGACAGTGTCTTAAGAAAAATTATTTATCATGTTAATAACAAATGGTTTCACAAGTTTAAATATGTTCTGTGTAGCCTTCATTACATTCAGATTTCCAAACACAGTCCAGTTCTTTTGATACCAATGAAAGAAACAATCTATCGGATATGTAACAGTAATGTTTTTTGGTCTTTCCTATCAGGAAAACTACATTTTTTTTCTGGTCTCAAAATAAGCTTACTACTAGTTTTCTTATAAGGGTCAAAAAAAAAAAAAAATCCACAAAATAGCAGCCTAAACAGAAAACCCATTTCTCTCCCTAACATTGCCTAGAGCGATAAAACAGGTCAGCACGCTTGCTTGCTTGCATGTGCGTGTCTGTGCCTGCGTGTGTGTGCGTGTGTAATATATACATAATACTGGTGCTTTTCCTAGAAGATTTTTTCATTCCTCTCCTGCTAATACTGTTTCAGTTCTTTATTAATGCAATCAAAAATCAAGGATTTAATTGTGACATATAAATACTTTAAACACTGCACACCACAGATGGCTCATAACAATATTAAGTTACAATTTAACAAGCACTTAGAGATGACAGAATAATACTATGGTCAAGTCACAAAAAATATATTGTCATAAAAAATTTGAAACCGACCACTGTGGCATATTACTTCCATTCTTTTTGCTATGGATGTACTCATATTGGGCTGGAATAAATATCAACATTTCTTTACCAATATAATCTTAATGAAAAATTAAGGATTATTATGTGTTCTTTTTGCCAAGTAGAAATTCATAGTTTATTTTTTGTCTTGGCACCTATAAGAAAAGAAATGTATGTATGTACGTGTACATGCATGTATGTATGAGTTCATTTGAAATCTTCCATTCTTATTAATAGCTTCTTTTTAAAGTATGTAAACACGTCCTTTTATTGATACAGCATAATTTTTAAAGCCTTTTCTAGGAGCGCCAGCATGGCTCAGTGTGTTAAAGCCTCTCCCTTTGGCTCAGGTCATGATCTCAGGGTCCTGGAATCGAGCCCCACATTGGGCTTTCTGCTTGGCAGGGAGCCTGCTTCCCCCCTCTCTCTGCCTGCCTCTCTGCCTACTTGTGACCCCTCTCTATTTCAAATAAATAAATAAAATCTTAAATTTTAAAAAAAAAAAACCTTTTCTAAGCCCTACTGCAAAATGTTTTAGAACATAAGACAGAAGGAAATATGAAATGACTTTTAACAATCCACTGAGAAATCAGCATCAATTGCAAATGTTAACAGCCCTGTACCAAAAGCCAGCACACAACTCTGGCCTAGCCATCTAGGGCAGGGGTGGGCTAACTACTGCCCACAAACCAAATATAGACTCAGGCCCATTTTGGTATGGCTTTTTTACCTAATATGCTTTAATTTTTAAAGAGTAAACAAGTCCAGAAAGAATATGCAACTGAGACAGTATCTGGCCTGCAAAGCCTAAAATATTTACCATGTGCAAGCCCCTTTTTAGAGAATTGTGCCAAACCCTGGTCTAAGAGCTCACAATATTGTCAGGGACATAATATTTGCATACATCCAATAATTTTTGAGAAATATAGAATCCTAACAAAGTGCTAAATTAAAGAATGGACAAAAGGTAAGGTGGGAGGGGCGCCTGGGTGGCTCAGTCGTTAAGCGTCTGTCTTTAGCTTGGGTCATGATCCTAGGATCCTGGGATCGAGCCCCACATCAGGCTCCCTGCTTAGTGGGAAGCCTGCTTCTTCCTCTCTCACTACCCCCTGCTTGCGTTGCTGCTCTCTCTCTCTCTCTCTCTGTGTCAAATAAATAAATAAAATCTTAAAAAAAAAAAAAAAAAAAGGTAAGGTGGGAGTTCAGAGAAAAGAGGCAATAATCACTTTGGTCAAAGTTATTAGAGAAAGTCCGTGCAGATGATCAGCTCTCAAACTTTCCTGTGGTCCTGAGTCATTGTGTAGCCCTGCAGATTTTGTAACCGTGCAGATTTCCATTCAGCCCTCTGGAATAGGCTCAAGATTCTGCATTTCTAATTAGCTCCCAGGTGAAAGCCAGGTTGCTCTTTCACACACTACATTTTGAATAACAATGAGTAAAAGGACAGGGAGCATTTGGAAATGTGAAGAGCCGCGGGTAAAGGGGACTGCCTGTTGATGTACTTAGAAGCCATAGTAACAGGCTTAAGAAAATAGTTCAACAGCAGCATAAATGTACCTGTGTTTTCCATATGTTTCATGCCAATGAGATGACAACCCCCAGGGCCCAATTTTCCCCAACCCCGCTACCCAGGTTATTGATACTAGACCAAAGCCAAAAAAGTCTTTTACATTCATATGAAATACACCAATCATTTTTTCCACGAGTCTGAAAGACAGGAAAAGCCCTGTTGAAAGGAAAATGTTCTTATGCGAGAACTAGATTGATACGAGCAGAGTTACTCTATAATAGAAATTTTGCAATTTAACTAACTTCTTTTCTGTCCTTTTACATTCAAATTGATCTAAAATGTTATTCAAAATTTTAATATTTTAAATGCTGTAAAATCACTCCTAGATAATCAAAAGCCATTTTTAGCTCTGGCCAGAGTATCCTGTACAAGTGAACCATTCACCCAAAGAACCATTTGCTCTAGGACACTTTAAGCAACCCCATGCATGCAGTTGGCTGAGCTAACCTAAACACTATTAACATTTGTAAAAATTTTAAGAAGATTTTATTATTTTATTTACTGCAAAATAAACAAATTTGTAGTAGTCTCAAGTACGGGTTAGGGGTGCTTTAAGTTAAAATTATGGTGACAGAGTGAATGATCTGGATCCTGCTGCTTGAAAAAGTCAAGGGCAATCTTTAAAATCAGGCCATCTTCCTGCTATTCATAAAAGCAAAAACGGCATCGAGGACAACCAGATTCCATTACAACCAGGGAAAAGAAAGTTTAAACCCTGAATAAGATATTTTGGGGAAGCTCGGTTTTTTTTCCCCTCAAGGTTTCACTTAAAGCAGTAGAGGAAAATGTCTTTTCAAATTACTTCTTTGACACCCAAAACCATTATTCCTGGATAGATATAGGCCCAGTGGGGGGTGCTATTGAAATAATCAGAGGCATTGAATTCAATTAGTGATATGGTTAAGTGGTGCCTGCAGGAAGTAGTGTGCGGAAAAATATGTCCCACTCCAGAATTGGTAACCCTGCTTTGCTTCCTTCCTCTTAGCCACATCTACAGATAGATCTCCCAAGGGCTGCTTAGTTAGAAAGGGTCCCTTTGTAAGGGCCTATTCAGCCAGAGCAGCCTCACCCCAGTTGAACTGCCATTTTGCTGTAAAGCTTAAATTGACCTTGCGCCTCCCCACCCCCAGGGGAATTTATTTAAAAGCAAGTCCAGGAAACCAGTTCCAGGTAACAAAGTCCAATACAAGGGTGGGTCAGGCCAGGTGGAGGTATTCAATCAGTGGGGGCGCATACTGCCTCCTAGCTACCAAGGAGTATGGGCCCTCGCCCTTCGGGAACCTTTTGGCCCCAATCCTAACCAAGGTGTGATAGGCTAAATCAAATGTCTACTAGGATAAATTGTAATTCAGTTGGTCGCCTAGCAATACTGTGGAGTTTCCTGTGTGTGTTACAATCTCATTGGCCACCTGTGTGTGGCCAGGGCCAACCACATGGCCTTTGCTCTATAAAAGTTAGTCTGGAAAGCAGGGAGGGGTCGTCCTCTCTATGGGGGCGGCCCCGACCGGACTGTTTGACGGTCTGTCTGATTCCTGATGCTTGGCACGAAATAAAGCTTTGCTTGACCTTCGCTTTGTATTAGTCTTGCTCCTTTAATCATGGACCCATTATTGGGGTACCCAATTTTGGGGGGACCCAACACCTTCTTACTTGGAGCTACCTTTCCCAGAAACCTTCTAATTTCTCAGCCCTCGGAAAGTGCCCCAGGCTCTCTTTTATTTTAACATTTACAGCTTGTTCATTTTTAAGCCTGTAACATATAGAGTAGTGCTCTCCAGTCCAGTTCTCAGCTCAGTCGCTGAATTGAGAGGCTTAAAACTGATGAAAGCTTTGACAAATAGGTAAGATGAGGAAAAGTTGAAGGAACTGAAGTTACTCAAACTGAAGAAAGGAGAATGAGAGGTAAGAAGATCAGTGATGTGCTACAGCCAGCAGATCCTAGCCCTTAAGAGCTGATTGTTAAATTTTTAGGAATTAGGCTAGCAAATTGTTAAACACAGCCATTAATTGAAAGTAAATTATACACTCTTACATATTGCAAACAAAAGGAAAACAAAGGGTCCAAGGAAACTTCAGGGGTGATGGATGTATTCATGATTTTGATTGTGGTGAGGACTTCAGGAAGTGTATATATATGATACCACAGAATGATTGCTAAGACATTCCAAATCTTGTTTTTATTTCCTTGTGAAATTTTATGTAAGATTTAAATAAGCTTAGTCTTAATAATTAAACCCTTCATTTTTCTCATGGGATCTGTTCCTATATAGACAGTGGTAGAGAAGTTTAGAATCTGTTTCAGAAAAGGGAAGCGTGAGTTGTGCTGGTCAGTGATAACTTTGTCGCATGCCACTGAAAGCTCTTCTGAGGACTGTAGCTTCATGATGGCACAGGTGGAAACCTCACCAATCTACTCAATAGCTCACTTTCAGGGGCTGAGAAAGCAAGTGGCATGATTGATCCAAGGCTGGAGGCCAGCAAGGAAAGCACATTGGCAGCTTGAGAAGGTAAGGGAATTGGTGAAAGCGTAAAATTGTGGTTGAAACATCATTCTGGAGTACGGACTGGAAAGGCAAACAAACACAGTCTATATTTTCTAAATCTGTGGCCTTTACAAAAACAGGAAATGTAAAAAAATAAAAATAAAGTGATTTCAGATGACAGCCAGTGTCCACTGTAATTTGTCTCAGAATCAGATGAATAGGTAAAATATTTTAGCTCACAACTATCTTTGAATGGGATTCTGTTACATTCTATTTTGAACTTTTCAAAATCATATCTTGGTAAGTTATTATAAAAATCACCTAAATCATTTATAATTAAGTGTGATTTTGCTAAAGTTTGCAGCAACCATCTTGTCCTTGAGAGCCAGTTTGGTATCCTGCTTTGCAAACAGCATTTAAAGTAAAAGCATTTAGCAGCTGCCATTTCTCGTGGCAATTCATGCTTTCTAATAAAAACTGAGAAACAATTAGACTCTAACTATTGATCCTAAGCTTTGTCTTAGTTCAGCTTTTGTGGGTTTAAGTAGTATAAACAAACTGGCATTAGCTAGCTCAAGAAAAGGAAGTTTACTGCAAGGGCTTGGATTGAAAAGCAAAAGGACTAGAATTACAATAGAACCTGGCCTTGAGATGCTGGAGCAGAATGGCTGTTCAGTTTACAGGTATCTAATCTACATACTTGTTCCAACTGTCCTGTCGGGTAACACTGCAGTTTTTTTCTGTTCTACTGCCTACAAGCTTTCTCAAACTTTGTGCCCCCCCCCATGGTTTTGCACAATACCCTCTAGCAAATTCTTACTTCAAATCTCCAAGAAATATGATTATCTCAGTGTATCTTTTGTGATGGTCAGAGATCGAGAGCCAGCTCCTGGATTGGTTCCCAAAGTCAAGGGCCCACTCTAGTCCAATCAACGTTACATGACTGGGACTACCTGATGGGACTAAAGCCACCTAAGCAGAGCCTCTGGATTGAGCAGTTCCCACGGAAGAACGATGGACATATACGTGATTTTAATTACAATTGTTAGTAGGTTAGGACTGAGGAAAAATGGGCCCGATACCTACCATGCTCATTCTGGGGTATCTTAAGCACACAGCAACAAGACTATAAATAAAATTCTTTACTCATTTTGTTGCCTGTTCGGTTTCTGTCAATTGTATCTATTGATAATTGATATATTTGGATATGTAACTGCCAAAGGAAATATCTGGAACTGGGGCAAAGCTCTATATGCATAACGTGCTATTATGTAGCCCAACATGATTTTCATTATTTTTTTCTTGAAGTAAATTCTTCTCACAATTAGTCATCCCACCAGAAGGTAGTATATTGTGATGTAAGGGACAAGACAATCAGTCCACATAAAATCTCCTTATCAATAGACTCTCTGTTAATTTTTGTTTAATAATCACTGTCAAGTTTATGGATAATTCCTACAAGCAAACAAGTAAGAGTTTAACTTTTGTTTATTAAAAACATTTTAGTTGTATTAAACTTTACTTGTATGTACATTGTATCCAAATGCCTAGAAATGCCAAGTTTGGGGATTTTGAATCATACTACATTCAAATGTCTAGGAGACCTATCTTATGTTTTTTTAAAAAAACATTTTATGAAGGAGTTAATTGAACTGTACTGATTTCAAGAGCTACATTTAGGAAGTACAGTTATTGTGAACTACATTTAGAACGGTAACAGATTGTGTGAATTAAGTAACTTCCAAGCTAAAACTTATGATAGCTTCCTACCGCATAATGATTATGATTACAACCATCCTGGGCATGCTAAAGCAACAACACATGGCTGTTCTTTGGGGCTCCATTGTTCCTTTTTACAAGGGTTACTTGGGCACTATAGAATTTGGACAGTTATGGGAAATTATTCATTGTTATTTTATTTGCAGTATTAATATGCTTTAAAGGATTGACACATGGTTATTACTCCTATAGGCATTATTAAATTTTTCAAACTCCTTCAACTATTTTCTAAGGGTAAATTAAGTCTTTTAGACAGCTATGATGCCATCTATTTAATAAAGTGTTATTGTGAACATGAACTTTTTGTTTTTTCCTGCTTCTGGGATTCTTGGTCAGTTCATAGGTAGATAGAGAGATCCCCAAGAGAAATAACTATTCCTATTAATTTAAAGAATTGGAGTTTCAAATAGTTGATGTGAATTTTTGAGATGTCACCTTCCAAGCAGTCATATCCAGTTATAAATATATAAAACTAAATAATGGTTTAAAATAAGGAGAGATTAAAAACAATCATGGCAAGGGAAATATTAGTAGAAATTCAAGGACTGAGGAAAAAGGGGAATATCTGGTCACTTTGGTTTATATAAGTGTTAGAACTGAACTTTACATTTAGTTGTACGATTTCTATCAGCCAAACAGAGTAAATTACAAAGAAGAAATACATTTTAGTTCCTCAGTGGCAACAAATACTTTTGCCTTACAAAAGTTTTAAAAATATTTTTATAGATAAATATAACGTATACACACAGAGGTACACAAAACAACATATTCAGCTCAATGAACTATCACCAAATCACAACTAGAATAAGAAAAAGAACAAAGTCAATACACCATATTACTGCCCCCATTCCCTTCTAATCCCTTCTCCCCCAACCATTATCCTGACTTTCATGATCATCAATTACTTGATTATTCTTTATCATTTGAACACTTAAACTTACAACCTTATACAACACCTTGCCTGTTTACATGTTGTTGGGTCCCCCCAAAATTGGGTACCCCAATAATTGGGTCCACGGACAATAATTGGGTCTGTGATTAAAGGAGCGAGACTGATACAAAGTGAAGGTCAAGCAAAGCTTTATTTCGCACCAAGCATCAGGAATCAGACCAACCGTCAAACAGACCGGTCTGGGCTGCCCCTACAGAGAGGACGACCCTTCCCTGCTTTCCAGCCTAACTTTTATAGAGCAAGGCCATGTGGTTGGGCCTGGCCACACACAGGTGGTCAATGAGATTGTAACACACACAGGAAACTCCACAGTGATGCTAGGCGACCAATTGAATTACAAATTACCCTGGTAGACATTTGAACCAGCCTATCACACCTTGGGTTAGGACTGGCACCAAAAGGCTCCCAAAGGGCGGGGGCCCATACTCCTTGGTAGCTAGGAGACAGTATGCGTCCCCCACTTATTGAATACCTCCACCTGGCCTGACCCACCCTTGTATTGGACTTTGTTACCTGGAACTGGTTTCCTGGACTTGCTTTTAAATAAGTTCCCCTTGGCGGGGGTGGGGGGTGAGTTTAAGTTTTACAGCAAAATGGCAATTCAACTGGGGTGGGTGGGGGGGGTCAGTTTAAGCTTTACAGCAAAATGGCAGTTCAACTGGGGTGGGACTGCTCTGGCTGAATAAGCCCTTACAATGTAAATGGAATTATATAGTATTCTTGGGACAGAAGAGGCTGGGAGTCTGGCCTCTTTTGCATAGCTTTATGAGATTTTCCACATTGTTGCATGGGATTGCAATTTTCCTTTTATATTGCTATGTAGCATTTTGTTGAGCAAATATAGCTCAATATAGTTAACCCCTGTACTTTTTTTTTTAAATTAATTTTTATTTTTTTATTAACCCCTGTACTCTTGAAGGGCATTTGGCTTGCTTCCAGTTTGGGGTAATTTTGAACTTTACTGCTAAAAACATTTTTATAAAATGTATCTTGTTGCACAAAGTGCATCCTGCATTTCCATTGGTTATATTCCTCAGAGTGGGATTGCTAGACCAAAACCTGTTTTCCCGAACTGTTTACCAAGTTATTCTCACCAGCAGTATGTGACAATTCCTACTGGTTGGGTCCTTAGGCTCTGGGTGCCTCACTGGCTGCAATCAAGGTATTAGTTGAGGCTGAGGTCTCAACTCTGGTTCCCTTAACACCCCTATTATCCATCTTAATTTTAGCCATTCTGATGGGTGTTGAGGAGTATCGCATTATGGCTTTAGTTTCCATTTTCCTCCTTAAAAATAAAGTTGAGCACCTTTATACAAGTTTGTTGATCATTGAGATTTTCTTTTGGAGAGCCTGCTAAAGTACCTGACCTATTTTTCTTTCTTATGGTCAATCACCTTTGTAGTTTATACCCGTTTTTCATATACTTTATATATGGGCCGTAACTTGGCATCTGGTAAATATCTTCTTCCAATCTGTGCCTTGCCTTTCATTCTCTAATGTTGTCTTTGGATAGACCTAAGTTCTTCAGTGATCAATTTAATGTACTCAAGTATGTAATTATTTTCTTCATAGATAGTGACATTTTTGTTCAATTTAAAAATCTTTCCTATCATTAAAACAATTTATAGACATCTCCTAGACATTAAGAAATCTCCTAGAATGTTAATTATTTTATCTCTTACAGTTAAGTGTATAATCAACTTGCACATCATTTGATTTGGGTTATGGTTTGAAATAGAGGTTGTTTCTTCCTTTTCCCACAATGTGAATATCAGTTCGAACAAGTACTGTCTGTTATCTAAAAGTCCTTTTCCCACTGCTTAGGAGTATCATTTTTGTCTTAAATCAAGTGTCCATTTATGTAAAGGTCTGTTTCTGAACCATCTAACTTGTCCCTTTCATGTTTGTCTATCCCTTCACCATTGCCACAGTGTCTTAATTTCCTTGATTTTAAATGTGGTACCCATCCAACTTCACTGGACCTTTGAAAGAGATCTTTGAAAGTTTCTTGGTTATTTTTGATACTTTGCATTTCCATATACATTTAAAATAAGCTTGTCATATTACACACACCCCCCACACACAGAAATCTGCACAAATACACCTACTGCAATTTTGAATGGATTTCCTTTGAGTCAATTTGGGAAGAACTAAGGTAAAAATATTAAGTCTTGCAACCATGAACATGGTGTATGGTGTAATCCTTTTTTTTTTTTTTTCAAGATTTTATTTATTCACTTGAGACAGAGATACAGAGAGAGAGATAGAGAGCGCAGGAGCAGGGGGAGAGGCAGGGGGAGGGGGAGAAGCAGGCTCCCCACTGAGCTTGGAGCCCAAAGGCAGGCTGGACCCCAGGACCTAGAGGATCTGAGCAGAAGGCAGATGCCCAACCATTTGAGCCACCCAGGTGCCCGGGCTTAATCCTTCTTTCACAAGAAAAGTATTTTTCTTATGATTTTCTTATTAACATTTTTTGTAGCTTACATTATTGTGAGAATACAGCATACAATACACACACAAAATATGTGTTAATTAACTTTATGTTATTGGAAGACTTCTAGTCAACAACAATAGGCTATTACTAGTTAAGTTCATTGGGAGTTAAAAGTTACAGTAAATTTTTAACAGCATATGGGTCAGCACCCCTAACACTTGCCATGTTCAAGGGTCAACTGTATTTAAGTCTTTAATTTCTTTCAAAAATATTTCATATTCTCTGTAGAAATGTTGCAATTTTGGTTAAATTTATTTCTAGTTATTTGGTATCTTGCATGCTACTATAAATCATATTTATTTTTTAAAGAGATTTTATGTATTTACTTGAGAGAAACAGAGAGAGAGAGAGAGAGACGGTGACAAAGATAGCAGGAGAGAGGAAGAGAGGAAAAAGCAGGCTCCGCTCTGGGCGAGGAGCCCGATTTGGGGATTCCTGGATCATGTCCTGAGCCAAAGGCAGTCGCCCCAGAAATCGTATTTCTTTAAAAGTCTATGTTTGGGGCCGCCTGGGTGGCTCAGTTGGTTAAGAAGCTGCCTTAGGTTCAGGTCATGATCCCAGTGTCCTGGGATGGAGTCCCACATCAGGCTCCTTGCTTGGCAGGGAGCCTGCTTCTCCCTCTGCCACTAGCCTGCCTCTGTGTCTACCTGTGCTTGCGCTCTATCTCTCTCTCTAACAAATAAGTAAAATCTTAAAAAAAAAAAAAAAAAAAAAAGTCTATGTTTGTTCCTAATACAGTAAGATATAACTGGTCTTTGAATATTTACTTCGTATCTGCAACTCCGTTAAAATAGCTTATAGACTTAATAACTTCTACACTTTTTAGATTTCTCTCTGCACACATCATCTATGAAAAAATAAATTTTTCCTTCCTAGCCTATACCTTTTATTTCTTCTTCAAAATACGAAATCCCGCAATTATTTTAATCGAAGTAATGTGTAACTCCAGCCGTAAATTCAGTAAAAAGATGCCAGGGGATTCAAGTCGCTTTCCACCTCACA
The DNA here is from genome assembly GCF_022355385.1 of Mustela nigripes. Lineage (NCBI taxonomy): Eukaryota > Metazoa > Chordata > Mammalia > Carnivora > Mustelidae > Mustela > Mustela nigripes. The sequence goes on along the minus strand of NC_081563.1, from coordinate 55,496,640 downwards.
TACCTCTCACTCAATTCCTATGACCAGCTCACTTCCCCTTCCCATCACTTCCACTCCCATAGAGTCTGAGCGGAGCCCAGCGAGCTTGGAGGCAGGCTGCGGAAGCGCGCGCCGCTGGCTTCGTAACCGCTGCGTCCCGGGCACGGCGACAGCCCCGCCCCTTATCCAGACGCAACCAATCAGCGGCTGTCTCTTTCGAGCGCCCATCGGCCAAAATGGCGGCGGCCGTTGGCGCCGAGTCCGGCTTGTAGTTCCATTGCCTTACTCTCCGGTTGCAAAATGTGAAAGGCGAAGGGGCTGGTAGAGGGGGACTGTAGGCGATGAGTCGGCGAAGGAAACATGGGGACAGCCCTGGCCTGAAGAACACGCCGCGCAAAGCGGCGGCGGCTGAGGAATGCAGCTCGATGGTCGAGCCAGGGAAGAGGCAGCTGAGGTCGGCCCGCGGCTCGAGGCCCCGCAGGGTCGGAGAGACGTCTCCCCGGCCCGTGCCGCAACAAGAGCAGCCTTCAGCAGCCGCTTCGTGCAGTAAAAGTACCCCCGAGGGTGAGACGTCGGCAGCGCGGCCTCTCCGGGCTTAAGCGCTGCATCCCCACAGCCCCGCTTGCAATGGGGAATCCTAGGGTGCGGGTGCGGGTGGGGGTGGAGTCTGAAGTGTTTTCTTTCTCTGGGCTTCGCCCCTCGCCCCTCGTGAGTCCGAGAGGAACATGACGCCACTACCCCCATGGTTTTAGGCTCCGAATTTGAGTTGTGCCACGTTCTGTTTGACCGTCTACTTGCTGCTGCCGCTGTAGGAATAGGCCCTGTGATTGACCTGTTTGAGGGAAGGAGGGCGGCGATTTCTAGACTGCTCCAGTCCCGAGTGGCCGAGCGAGGAAAACTATGGGACAGACTGGCTGCCTTCGGCTTATTTCCAGGAGAATTGCCCCATCTGCCCGTTCTGCCCTGGCTTGCTCCAGTGAAGGGGTCATATAAAAAGCTCTAGCTATCTCTAGCGTCCTCAGAGTTTGGGTGATGTCTCACTTCATGATTTATAAACCGGAAGTTCCTGTATGATGTCCCTCCAAGTCGGAAACTAAGGGCCCCTGAGTATTTCATTCTGGTCAATTTGGGGTGTTGTTTGTTTGTTTGTTTGTTTGTTTTTCCCCAGAGATTTCTAATAAATCCCGGTAGGAGCTGAAGTTTACACAAAAGCTCTTTGTAAAAGTGTGTTCTTAAAATACGACTGTTGTTACCTTATTTGTCTTTAGTTTACTCCCGTGAAGCAATTCTGGAATGAACAAAAACAAATGTTTGTAGAAATTTAAAAGTGATGCTGGACAAAACTTCACAGGAAATGGGTAGCTAAAGTTTTTGGAAGTAATGAGTCTAAGTTGGATAGAGTTCATGAAAAGGGGCTAAACAGACTTTTACTGAAGTTTCTTCTGGGAGCTTTTTGGTTTTTGAAATGTATCTTTAAATTACAGGTGGTTCCCAAAACCTCCAAATGCCAGTGGTAATGAATGGAGTGAATAGATTGTACAGTATTATACGTTCATAGAGCTACTGGGTTATATTAAAATACTTGTTATTTACAGTGTCAAATTTGTGAAGTATTACAAGGATTATTATGTGAAAAATTTCAGTTATTAAAGTAATATCTCTGGGAGAAGATTTTACAATTGGACTATAAAAAGTAATCTAAAGGATATGTGACTTTGGGGTATTAGGAAGTAAAGTAATGCTTTACAATGCAATAATTGTTTTTTTAATCTTATTTTATGTAGAAAGATATGAAACACCAAAGAGAGTCCTGAAAATGGATATATTGTCATCTGCCTTCAGTTCTCCTAATGATCCAGATGGACAGAATGATATCTTCTGGGATCAGAATTCTCCAATGACAAAACAGTTAGGTAATTTATTAATATTTTTATCTGGGTAAATATTTGCCAAATGATTAGGATTTAATTATAGCATTTCAGTAGGGTAATAACAGAACATTTATACAACAGATGTTTTTTGAGAATCTTATGTGATTGTTATGGTACGTATATGATGTCAGTGCTTGGTGATCTAAGCCATACTAATTAAAACTGTTTTCTAAGGAATGACTGCTATTTTTAAAATTAAGTTTTTTGTTTACCATTTATAGAAGTGTCTTTGTTCTTTAGGTAAAGGAAGAAAAAAACAGAGTTACACCACAGATAGTGATGAAATCTCACATATTGTTAATCGTATTGCTCCTCAGGTAAATATCACTAGTTTTATATTTCATTTTAAACCTATGAAAACTATACCAATAGGCCCATATATGAAAAATGTTTGTTTTTTACAATTAGGTTTTCTGAAAATAAAGCACCAAAGGTTACTTTTACCTTTTACACTACTGAAATGTATATTTTGAAGAAGGAATATAATGTATAATTGGCAATATATATTTTCTTAAGCATATATCCTATATTTTAATTTTTTTAGAGTAATAATTTTTACTGTTTTTAATGTTTAACAGTATACAGCATTATTTTTAAAGTTATTAAAATAATAGACAATAAAAATTCAAACTTTTTAATGTTTTTTGTGATTGGTATTTGTTTATTGTCTATAGCACACTTCTTCCCCATTGAAATTGCTCTTCTTAATACTTGTGGACTAATACAATCATTGAGAAGCATTCATAAAAGTAGAAAACATTGAAGTTAGTTCTCAGCCTGCCTCCTATATTGGGTGACCATAATCTAAACTCTCAGAAATTTAGTTCATTCAGTCATCAACTAGAATTACTTGTCTTGCTCTCTCCATTGGACTATTATGAAGATTAAAGGAGATAAAAATTCCTTGTAAACATAGAGCACTTTAAATGTAAGGTTATTTTAAAGTTCATTATGATAGTTAAATTATATGCTGTCATAGAACCATCTTCAAAAGTTTCTTTTTTCAGGTCCTGTACCACTTGAATGAAATAGAAATACAAGTTTAAGGCAGCCTCTATTCTGAACCTATTTACTGTCCTCTCTCCTTTTTTTTATTTAACAATATTTGAATTCAGAAAACATCTAGTTTTTGCTCAGTGTCCTCTCTGTAGGAAGTATGGGATTTTTCCTTGACATACCCTTGGATAGTGACTATATGTTCACCATAAACAATAGATGGCATAGTCCCAAACTGTGGTTACAAGGAATTACCATCATCCAGGTGGAGGAGACTGGAAATAAAGTTTTTCTTAGTGGCTATAAAATATCCAAAATTACAATTAGCACAGTCAAAACAACTCTGTTGCTACTAGCTCTGCATTCCATGTTTGGCATGTCATAGAAATTCATTTTACATATGGTTCATTAGTTAATAGCTTTTATAACATAATACTATTTACTTCATAAGTTAACAATAGGCCTTCATTAATTGTGGGTTTCACATGAAAGAAGCAATAATAAAATGTGTTTGGACTGGCCAGCTTAAGTAGTGATAAAAAGATAGTTGAGTAAATTACTGGACCCTTTACCTAAGTGGGCTGGAAGTAATAGCTCACATAAAGAAATGGCAACAATATGCAAGTGGTAACTTGTATATAAGGAAAAATACAGTAAAATTAGTTGCTTTTAAAGGGTACTCTTTTCAACTAAAGCATGTAGATCTTTGGTAGTGTAAGATTATCATGTTCTCAGAATGACCTATTCATGTTTTTTATTTTTAGGTGAGTAACCCCCTCAAGTAGTTATTTAAGTCACCTTGGTATTTTCAGAGATGGCTTTTTCTTTTTTTTCAAATTATGCACTTCAGTTTTCCCTGGACAGTCATTTAACTTTCTTGAGGGATACTTTTCATATAGTGTTTGTTAGTCATCATTTTTGTACAACTCTACTCAGAATATTCTGTAGGATTAAATGAAGTAATTTGTTTACATACCTTATATAGCACCTGGATTGTAGTTGGAAAACAGTAAATTATGCAAGTATTATTAAAGAGATTTTAAAAATATAACACAAATAGTATAAAAACATACATAGGGCCCTTGTATATATAAAATTGGATATATAAAGTTGGCATACCTTTATTGTCTAAAAATTGAATGAATTTTAAAATACTTGGTAAATGGACAAAGGGTCCATCATTAAATCATTAAGAATATTTTCCCTAATTCAGAGTTGTTGAAACAAGAGTGAAAATATATATTGAGTCTGAAAGTAAAATTATTGATTACTGGAGCTATTGTGAAGCTAAAAATCTATTGTGATTTTAGCTATTGTGAAGCTAAAATCTAGGTTCAACTGGACATCTAAGAAAACTTTGTTGATTAAGAATTTTAAAGTACCAAGTTGTAGGGATATTTTCATCTAAACCTAGTGAATAAATATAAACTGATAGCTTCTTCATGCCTAGCATTTTGCTTAATGCTGATCATAAGATCAGTCCATGCTTTCAAGTATCCTAACCTACTGATAAGATTACTTTTAGCTTGTGTGATAGTTATTTATGTTCATTCTAAGTACTCTGTTCATCCTAAGTACAAAAAGAGTAGAAAATGGTTAAACCATTTGATTTGTTGGTCTGTAACTAATGAATAAATTCATTTTCTAATTTTTTTGCATGATCAACTAACTGACTGAAAGGAGTAGCAAAAAGATCCAGGATTAAAATGGCCCTTTGTTTTACATTTTAGTGGTTAAATTTCTTTTCCTGCTTTCTCTACTTATTTTTGTTCTTATCCCTGCCTTTCTTAGCAACATTTCTAACTTTGCACTTGACTCTGTCCTGAGTTTAATTTAGAGTGTTTTCAATTCAGGTCAACATAGATTGTCCAACCTTAGATAAAGATTATAATAGGATAGGGAAAATTTGGAGAATCAGGTGATACAGAAAGATTTCCATATGTTTCTCTCTATTCTTAATAAGTCAGTTTTCTGTTGGGGCAAAAAAAGACTGCTTTTACTGTTGAATATGTATTAGTTAATTAAATTATTAAAATTAATTTTTTAGAAAGTAAAAATTTACTAATTCTGAATGTTTTCATTTCCTGAAACATATAAGGATCACTTCTTACAGCTTTTTATTGCCATCCTCCACCTTCTCATTTTTCGCGAATTTACTTAGTAACTGTCACCTTACCAGAATTTATTGCTTTAGGAAAATAATTTAGTGTAGATAAAGTTTTCTTTTCTTTCTTTCTCTCTTTCTTTCTTTCTTTTTGGTATATAACTCTTTTTTCCCCCTAAAGTTTTCTTTTCTTTTCTTTTTCTTTCTTCCTTCTTTCCTTTCCTTCCTTCCTTCCTTTCTTTCTCTCTTTCTGGTATATGACTCTTTTTTTCCCCCTTCTTCTAAAGGATGAAAAACCAACAACAAACTCCATGCTAGGCATGTGGATTGGTGCAACTGCTATTCCTTGTACTCCTAGTGTAGCAAAAGGAAAATCAAGAGCAAAAATCAGCTGCACAAAGTAAGTTCAAACTTTTCATCTTTCCTGAGATTCAGTGGAGTAGATATTTTTAATAATAATCTGTTTTGGTTTTGTAAATAAATACATCAAAATGGCTATAAATTAAATTTTTTAGGTTTGACATATAGAATTTTAGGCTCACGATAATTGTGTTAAAATTTTGAGTTTTAATATATTAAAATATGCTTAATAACAGTTGAAAATCTATAATGACTCCTAGATGTTTTCTTATTTATAATTTCTAAAATTTTTTTAATAGGTTAAAAACACAAAATCGAGAGGAAGAACTTATGAAATTAGCTAAGCAATTTGATAAAAATATGGAAGAGCTAGATGTGATTCAAGAGCAAAACAAAAGAAATCATGGTTTTATCCAGGCAATTTCAGAAGCAGAGACTTTAAGCAATTATAAAGATAATATGCAGATGCAGTTATTATATGATACAGTTCCTGAAATAGATAATTCTATAATAAAGAAGCCACTGAAAGAAAATATCAAAACACCTATAGAAAATGATCAGAGTAACAGTCCGAAGCCATTTGACCAAAATGCTGAAGCAGCCTTTAATGCCATTTTTGATGGCTCTACTCAGAAGTGTAGTGGACAGTTCAGCCAAGATTTGTCGGATGCTTTTTTGAATCTGAGTAACACCACCTTTGGAAAGAAAAGCACTTTAAAAGAGGAGAAAATCATTACGAATGAAAGTCTGCCAGATAAAACCCCAGGATCACTTTTTTGTCAAGTAGACACTCCTGGAATCACAAAATCATGTGTGACTTCTTATACTGAGAAGCAAGAAGCTTTCCATAAACCCCTTGACACATTTACTACCAGCGATTTTGAGGATGATTGGGAAAACTTACTAAGTAATGAACCTTTCGCTATGCAAAATGTCAAAATGTGTGAACTTTTCCCTGCTCCTAAAACAGCCCAGATTGCTGATCAAAAGGGAATTTATAATTTTAACAATAAAAATGATAAAAATAAGTCCAGAATGAATACAAGTCTAGATACCAGGTTAAAGGATTCAAAAATTTTACAGGATCTCCCGTCAAAGACACAAAACAAGGAATTAATAGATTTTGGAAAATATGGGTTTTCACTAAATCCAAACGATAAACCAAACAAATTACCACCCACTGGAAATAAAATGAAATTTGAGAAATCTTTCAGTAAAACTGTTGTTCAAGACAAAATTCAAGACTGTGCAGTTGCGTCTAACCGGACAGAAGATAGGCACACTAAATTTACTTCTAATGTAAATACTTCTGAAAAGTCAACTTTGAACATGGGACATTGTAATGAACAAAAAAATAAGTCCACTTATAATCAGTCTTTTAAAGCACCTGCTAATATAGATAATTTTGGCTCTGCAACTTTGGGCATTGAAAACAGTGTTTATAATCCAAATCAGACTAATGCATCAAAGTTAGGTTCGTTCTTTGATGACTGGAATGATCCGTCATTTGCCAATGAAATTGTCAAAGCATGTCATCAATTAGAGAATACCTGGGAAGGAGATGATGTAGATGATGATTTATTATACCAAGCATGTGATGATATTGAAAGACTAACTCAGCAACAAGACATTAGAAAGGACAGCAAGATATTAGAAAGTAAACTTGAGATCAATAATAGTTCCAAACATGGAGCCAAAAACATGTTTACTACATCTAAACAAGAAAGTCAATCAGTGCAATCAAAGCATTTGAACCTGAGCAGCATTTCAGGCAATGTATCTTTCACAAACAGCTCACAATTAAATAAACAAGTGAAAATGGAAAAAGAAATTTGTGGAAATTCTCCAAGCTTTTTAGGTGCTACGACTAATTTAAAAATATACTCTAAGAATTCAGATGGTCAGATCAATAGTCTACATTATTCCTGGAATAACACTGATTTTCCAGTACAAGTGAGTAGTACTGAATCAGTTCGTATGGGAAATTCAAGTTTGAATGTGAATTCAGACCACGGGAATACAGAAACTGCTACTTACAAGAAGAAATTAAGTACTCCGCATTTATCCCATAGGTGCACAACAGATGGAGCGAAGAGTGACCTTAACAGACCAGTTAGATTTCCTAAGTACACATTTACGAAGATGAAAAATTCTCAAGTTCTTTCCCAGTTTAATCAAAATTGTCTGTCAACCAGTATTTCTGATACCAAAATTACACAGGGTTTACAGAGAAATAAAACTGCCAGCCCATTTTGTGGGAAGACTGTTCAACAGCAGTCTTTGGTGAAATGTTCTGAATCTTTGAAACAACCTTCAAAAGGTATGTATAAAAGAGTTTTCTTTGAAAATTATCACCTGGGAAAGTAGCTAAACTAGTTATTTGTTATATTTGTGTAATAAAATTTAAAAAATCACAATGTCTAGAATTCTTAAAGTGACTTTTACAAATAATTATGTTCTAATATACAAAGGGTGGGTAATTTATATTTTCGGATTGCATTAGATTCTTTCTTAGCTTTTAATATGGTGACTAGCATATGGTCAGTACTCAATATTTGTTGAATGTTTTCTGAATTATTTCTTAGAAAATTACACTTTTAGGTAGATATAATGCTGTGAGATTGTTTACTAAATATCTCCTTGTTTCAAAACTTGAATCTTACTCCTCTGTTTAGCAGACACTGAGGTGAACGGTGTTTGAAAATTCAGAGCATTCTAATTAAACACATTTTTACTATAATATCTGATATGAAATTGTTAGTTGTGATGGTTAGAACTGTAATTTGCTTAGTCCAACCTGTCATCTTTGGTTCTTCTGATTCCTCTCCCACAGTTCTATCAAGTTCCATTATTTCTACCTCAAAATAATACATCTCAAAATAGTCCATTTTTCTCACTCTTAACCGCTACCATCCTTATCCAAATCAACTTTTTTTTGACTAGATTGTAGTTCTTTTATCTGTCCCTTTTCAATTCTCTCCAAACAGTAGAATAATCTTTTCACAAACAGGCAAACCTGGCATTCCTGTGCTTAACCACAACCTTCAATGCTGGCCTGTCATTTTTCAAATAAAATTCCAGGGGCACCTGAGTGACTTAGTCTGTTAAGCTGCTGCCTTCGGGTCTGGTCATGATCCCTGGGGCCTGGGTTTGAGTCCTGCATCAGGCTCCCTGCTCGGCAGAGGGTGGCTTCTCTCTCTTCCTCTGCCTGCCATTCTGCGTACTTGTATTCTTTATCTCTCTATCAAATAAGTAAATAGAATCTTTAAAAAAAAAAAAAGAAAACAAACAAAATTCCTACTCTGTGTTGATTTACAAGGTTCTGGATTATCACTCCTTAGCCTCTCTGTCTTCTTTTTTACCTCACCTACTAAGCTTCAACTACACTAGCTATCTTTGAATTCCTTGAACAGAATAGTTTCTTTCCTGGACCCCTGGGTGGCTCAGTCAGTTGAGCAGCTGCCTTCAGCTTGGGTCACGATCCCAGGATCCTGAGATCGAGTTCCCCATCGGGCTCTCTGCTTAGTGAGGAGCCTGCTTCTCCCTCTGCCTGCTCTTCCGCTGCTGTGCACATTCTCTCTCTCTCTCAGAAATAAATAAAGTCCTTAAAAAAAAAAAAAAAAGAATAGTTTCTTTCCTAGTTCAGGAGCTCTGACTGTCATAGTCCCAACTAAAACTACTTCCCAGGATATATCCCCCCTATTCCTGTCTATTCATAGGTGCTTTTTTATCCTTAGGTCTCAACTTAAATATGACTTCCTCATAGAGACGTTCCTTGAACAATCTATAAATAGGTCAAAAGACCTATAATCTCTCTTATTTCCTTCATTTCTTTTACCACAATTTGAAAGCAAGTATTGATTATTGTCTGTCCTATTTGTGAATACCTAGGCCTGTCACCGCATCTGCCACTTAGATGTTTAGTAAGTATTTGAATGAATATCATGCCACATAATGTGAAAATCTGTTATTCACTGATATTGTAATGCTTTATAAAGGGACTGTGTCTGGCATAACTACTCGTACATCTTAATGCCTAGTTTTTTTCACTGCCTCATGTTTTTACAGATGCTCTTTCCTTTACCAGAAACTTAGTGCCCCCATGTGCATATACCAAATCTGCCTGACCATTTTCCACTTGTTTTTTAAAACACAGTATGTTTCTATCCACCCCAATAATTTAGCTTCAGTTTTTTTGGGTTTCTCCAATACCCAGTGTTACTTCTGTTACAGCATTTACTATGCTAGCTTGTAATTATTGATTTTCTTAATCAGTCTTCCTCACTTGGGGCTAACATTAGGATTCTTATCTATTATGTAGATCAATGCTAATAAGGTGAGGGAGTTTTTAGCTGCTTTTAACATTAGATCATTGTTTTCTGTTTAGATTCTAGATGATGATTTTGTTGGCATTACTGCTACAACTTTCCTATTTAAGTGCTTCCACCTATTTTTTTTTTTAAGATTTATAACAGTAGTATGTTGGTTGTTTAAAAAGAAGGAAAGAAAACAGAATAGATTAATTTGAAGTCAAAAAATAAATTCTCTGTTTCTCTTTCCTCACAGCCATTCCTCAGGGAAAAACCACAGTTAACAGTTTGGAATACATCATGTAGAATATGAAATCATGTATGCATGTTTGTGTGTATGAATACATGTGTATACCTACACATTTATTTAATCAGATGGAATTAAATACTGTGTACCTAAGATTTGGCAACTTGGTTTTGCCTTCATTAAATATAGCTATTTTTCCCTGTCATTCATGTAGTTTTGCTTCAGTCCTTTTCATCACTACATAGTATGTCTTTATACAGATATACCATGATTTATTTAACTGTTTCTCTATTGATGGAAAGTTCAGTTTGGTTGCATTTTTGGCATTATAAACAGTCCTTCAGTGAATATACTTCTACATAAATTTCTCCATGCTCATATGATTGTATCTGTTAATTATTAAAAAATTGATGTAAGATAATGTTTTGAATTTGATGGCTAGCACCAGATCTTCCCAAAAAGTTATATCAGTTTATATTTTTTATCAACATTGACAACGAATACTTCCCTACATTATAACCTAGGTATTTTGAAACAATTGAAAATTTGTGGTCAAGCTATAATAATTTTAAATATTTGAATTTATATTTAAATATTTGAATTTATATTTAAATATATATTTATATTTAAGTGTAATTAATTGGACCATACTCAACATGAATTTAGTTCATATAGTTATAACTATATTAAAGACTACATCTCTGGAATATTTATTTGAGTTTTCCCAAACACTATCCTTCTGCATTTTTTGTGTGGATAATCTCTCTTTCAGTTTCTTTTATCAGTTTGTTTAAGTTTACTGATAGTACCTAATCTTCTAATTAACATTATTCTTCTTGATATTTTCTATTGTTTTACTTTGTTATGTTGCAAGAGGCTCTCCAGAGACTATCTCTGAAACAAAACCCATTTCACTACCTTATTGCTATAAGGCAGGGTTGGATAGACCATGGCCTATCTAAATCCAGCCCATAGCCTGTTTTTGTACAGCCAGCATGCTAAAATGGTTTTCACATTTTAAATAGTCGAAAAAATCAGAAGAGTAATAATATTTCATGACCTTTGAAACTTTCATGGACTTCAGATTTCACCATCACTAAACAAAATTTTATTTGAACACAGTCACATCATTTGTATTGTCCATTTCTGACTTTTCATGCTACAATGACAGATCTTAACACTTCCAATGAAAGTCCATATGACCTTCAAAGATTAACATATTTACTTTCTGGCCATTTACAGAATTTTTTTTTCCTCTTTTGCTGACCTCTGCTTTAGGATAAACATTAAGAAAAGCCACTCTTTCTGTGTAACTTGCAATAGTTTGAGACTTGGCCATGTATTTTTATTGAAGATTGAGTTAAAGGAAAGGCTGATGGGAGAGAAATGGATGTCTCTAAATCAAAATTCCATAGTGTGACTTTATCTACATCATTTGAAATTATTTTCCAAGAATATCACCAAGCCAGTTGTAGGGAACTATGTTCTTTTCTGCTATCATGGATTATTAACCTGTTTTCCTTCCAAACTTACGGTCAATACAGTGCAACTGTGTGTGTGTTTGTGTGTGTATGTATTCTGAGTTTATGTTTCTCAACTTTGAGACTAAAACAGTAGACAATTAGTCAAGCTAATTATAAAGTATCTTATAGCATCTTTCTATAAGGAAAAATACCTACAAATCTGTGAGATAATTAGTTTAGGAAATAAATAAGGCATCAGAGTAATCTGGGGAGTTTATCTGCAATATTTATCTCAACCCTGAACATGCTCTCCCATTTCCAATTATACCGAGAAAGGAAGGGGAGACAGATAATTTATTTTGGATATATAATCTCCCTTAGTTAACAAGGGAAATGTCTTTTAAAGTCTGAACCTTTGTCTAGATGTTAGTGTAAATAATACTTCTCTGCCAGCAGTACTACAGATTTGTATTCTATGAGAGGCAGATTTTACAAGATAAACAGTTTTACCAATACAAGGTCATATAAATATGATTCAAGGTGATGGTCTTAATTTTAAAACATCCTTTAAATGAGAAAATACGTTTGCTAATCTTAAAGTTCGATTCTTATTAGCATTATGTAGATAATCTTTTAGCCCAACGTGACTAAACTGTATACTTAAAAAGACATTCAAATTGAAGATTTTATTCAAATACTCTTTTTGAAATTTCTAATGTTTATATAAAATGTATTCTCTAAATAAAAATATTTGACAGTGAATTATGTGCTTATTGTCATGATAGATTTCACCAGATCACTCTAAAACATTTGTCCTCAATGGCTAAAATGGAAATCTTGGAGCTCTATAGAGGAAAAAAAGTTGATGTGAATATTAATATAGTTATTTTAGAGGGAAAAATAGACTATTTGAGGTATTCATATTTAATTCATTATATTTTGACTACTTTTCTGTTAAAGTTTATATAGCATTTAAATTCCCAGTTTTTAAAAAATACTCATTTTGTCGATTATATAAATTAGATGTCCTTCATCTAATTTGCAAGAATTATGTGCTAGGAAGTTAAAATGTACAGTTTTAATCAAATGAACTTTATCACACTGTGAAAAGGTATATAAAATAAGGACAGATTGATCGGTGCTTGATTTTCCTTTGGCCTAGGGTACTGTGTCTGTATGTGGAATGTTGTATTTAGTAGTTTAGCATGATTTAATAGTTATACCAATATGGCAAGTCTGGATAATAAAAAAGTAAAAATTAAAATTCATATTCAGGATACCTTTATAGTCTATAATAGTAATATCTATATTTTGTTTAATTTTTAGAGGAAGAAGAAAAAAATAAAAAGTATTCTCCTGAAGAAATTCAAAGAAAAAGACAAGAAGCACTGGTTCGAAGAATGGCCAAAGCACAGGCCTCATCTGTAAAGGCAGCTCCCACTTAACATGATTTCTTTTATGAAATATTAGTTGGAAGACAAAGACAGTTAATAGCTATCTATGATAGGAAATATTTTTTCTTGATTTCTCTGTGAGAAATTTAATGCTGACTTATTAAGCATGGACTTTTTTTTTTTAATGGACTTCTGTTTTATTTAATAAATCAATGTTTGCAATAGTCAATGAAATCTTTCCTTGGAGAGGTATGTGGAAATAATTACATATAAGTTTTGAAAATTCAGGAGAGTTAGCAATTATGTTATAGAATTATAAGAGTAAAGGAGTATATTTTTAAATATTGTGGGTCATCCAAAGATAGGTAATCTACTAATTTTTTATTATAATAACAAAGCTTCAACTCACTAAATAAGTATTTTTTTATAGTTTTACTTTCAATAACTTTTTAAGTTTTTTATATACTTCTGAATCTTAAAAATACTTTCATATTCTTAGGAAATTGGTTGGTGGGAAATAAAGGACTTTAATTTATTTGTAAGGAAATTACTATTTTCAGTTCCTAGTCTGAAATAGATCTTAATTTTAGTTTTCTAAAACATAATGTATTTTGGAAACCTTCCACTATTTTCAGGGAAAATGCTGATTTAAGAAGTTTGGGGGGGAAAAAAGACTAGCTATATAAATAATATAGTACTATTAACATTTAGAACTGTCAGAACCTTTAGATGTCATTGGGTCCAACTTCTTTATTGTATGGATGAGAAATGAATACTGTTATTCTGGAAGTCACGAGGCAAATTAAAGCTATGCTGGGATTAGAATGATTTCTTTTATTCTAATGAACACCTAAACAATTACACCATTATACTTTCAAGTATTAATTAGTATACAAAATAATTTTGTAGGAGCATTAATTATTTCATAATATAAAACTAAAAAAAAAATAGTAACTCAAAGTACATTAAGGACTGTTTAATAATAATGCTCATTGTTTCTTGTATTAAAGAATTCATTCCAGAATATAAAAGTGAGAATCTTTCTCTTTTTAGTTTACCTATAACTATTTAATTTTCCCTTAACTATTTTTCTGACTTTACTAATTTGTTCATCTCTATTACCTTATTTTTTCCTTTATGTCTGTTTAGAATTCACTAAGCCAGAAAAATCAAAGCAGAGGTCAGAAGACAATAAGGATGCTTTATTTGTCTTAAGTGGCTTTGGGAGACTTGATGAAAGGTATACATGTGAAACACCTATTAGTGCATTCACCACTATTCAGGTGTCTTAGAACTATTATAATATCAAAATAATTAAATGCATTTAAGCTATGGCTATATAGAGACGTATCATTCTGAAAATTATATTTTCATATATACAGTAGAGTAATACATTCTTCCTTAAGGTATTATTGGAAACAGTAGAGATTAGTGGCCCTTCAGTGAACACACAGAGGGCTATGTAGATCATTTCTCTAGGCTGGCTTTTTCCAATTTTTAGGAAATCTGTTTCTACAGAGAAGAGCCAGTTGGTAGGCCTAACAGCTGTATTCCAGATCAAGCCCGACTGCTGTTTATGCATCTAAGGTTGGCCATGGAAAAACTGATATTAATAACGCCATGATCGCAGGAAAGTCCACTGCACAATAGAGCCCATCTATTACTACTCTTTCTTGCTGCAGACAGGCAACCCTGATCCCAGGAAAACTTGGGTTGCTTTATTACACAGTCGAGTGTATGCAGGCATATATCACACCTGGGGAAACAGTGCTTATATCATACTGTTGTCATTAACTTTTACATTCCTGAGAACAGTGGCACCTTACTTATCTCTGTCTACCCAATACTGATACACAATTGTTACTTATCAAATATTTTATGAATTTAGATATATTCTGATGGCAGAGTTCTGCCTCCCCATACTTAAAGCAATTTGACTCTGATTCCCTGAGCTATTCAGAATTAGGAAATGTTTCTAGGAACAATTTAAATTTAGCCCAATACTGATTAGTGTAAGTGACAATTTATCGAAAGTTTAACCATGATCTTCAATTCTTGCCACAATGAGATGATCAGAATCACTTGTGGGACTCAAAAATAAAACAACAAACATGTGTTGTTGTGCCGCCTTTAGACTTCATAAATGAGTACATCTAGGGATAGATTTCAGATATATGTGCTTTTAGGGCGCCTGGGTGGCTGGGTTAAGCCTCTGCCTTCAGCTCAGGTCATGGTCCCAGGATCCTGGGATCGAGTCCCACATCGGGCTCTCTGCTCGGCAGAGAGCCTGCTTCTTCCTCTCTCTCTTTCAGTCTGCCTCTCTGCCTACTTGTGATCTCTGTCTGTCAAATAAATAAATAAAATCTTAAAAAAAAAAAAAAAGATTTCAGATATATGTGCTTTTAAAGTTCATTAGCTAATAGCCACCAGGGTTGAAAAAAAACTGTAATTGCTAAACTTCTGTAAGTTGCTAAATGCTTTATTTACCATGAATGATTTTAAGAAATTACTATAACTAATTTGCTTCTTGAAACTATGTAAATAACACTTTTGCTGCCACTTTACAAAAAAACTGAAATAAGCATATTAAGTGACATTCTCAGGGTCACACATAAAGTAGTTGAAGCTAAGAGTTTGAACCCAAGCAGTCTAATTTCAAAACTGTGATCTTAACTGTTAAGAATACTATCATTCTTGGAAACTATTCATAAAAATCACTTGTCTGTGGAAGTTATATGTACAGGAAAGAATTGCTACATTTCAGGCAAGTGTGACAAAAAACCCCACTAGAATTCTATAGCTTAACTCTAGCTCAGGAAAATTTTTTTACAGTCCTAGTTGCTGTTACAGATGACTCCTATACTGTATGTATACATGAGCAGGTGGGTATGTACTGATTATATGAGTCCACACAGAGATCTTTTTCATTCAACCACTAAACAAAAGCATAGAGAAATACATAAAATGTATAGCTATTTAAAATGTCTTCATTTTACTTCACTGTTTAGTAACTTCTGGGTGTTCTGGTTTTAAATCTATTATGGAAAGCTTAATTGCCTAGTCTAAGATGAAATGGCATACCTCAAGCTGCTAGTAAAACTCTGATCCAAGTAATAAAATCGAGGCTTCTGGTTAGATTCATACTATATAGAAGAGTGGTATTCTGCATTTAATTTGTTACAATATGTTATTGTTAAATCCAAGCTCACACAGATTGTAGTTGGGAAAAGGAAAAGTATTTTAATAGTATTTTCAGATAATTACAAATACTCTTTTCTGATATTACAAAAAACTCAAGAAGTGGTAGTTTCTTAAAAGATAGCTCAAACTTCTGTTTCCAGCCAAGATGGAATAATGACCGCATATACCCTTCTTGCTGAAAGAACCAAATTAACAAACTACATGGAAAAGTGGATTTCAGGATGACCTGAGAATGAAGAAACAAAGGGAGCCCTACGATTTTCCAGCTTACCGCCTTGAGGAAGTTTCCAGACCATGATGCAAGAAGGAATTGAGGAAGAGTCCAGTAGACATCATGAGTGAGAATATGGAGCCGAGAGTCTAGAGAGACTAAGATAGCTAGAGTTCACAGGACAGAGTACCTGTGAGAAGAGGAGACTGAATGCCAGAGATCTGCAGATGATCCCTCTTGATAATTAAATTCAGTACTGATTAGCACATTTATGTGAGGAAGTGGAGGCTGAAGAAAGACATCCAGAGGAATTGGAGCAAACATTGTCTGGTGCTCACAAGCATCTAGTAATAATGCCGGTTATCAACTAAGGTCACTGGGTAGTAACTCACCTGAGTAGTAGGGAATGATTTGCCCTAGGTTGCACTGCTCTGGGCCCACCCAACGAATCATAAAAGGAAGGTCAAAAAGGATCAAACCACTCCCAGATAACTGCATGCTAGAACAAAGCATAAAAATACTTACAGGAAAAAAACAAATGCCCAGCACCTATGAGAAAATTAACAATGACTGCACTCTAATTAAAAATAACTAGGCACGCAAAGAAGCAAAAGCACAATCTAAAATAAAAATAAATTGAAACAAACCTGTATCTGATGTAAATGTTAAAATTAACAGATGAGGCTATTAAAATAGCTGCAGCTATTACGTGTGTTCAAAACTCAAGTAGAAACATGGAGGATATTAAAGAGACAAAATTAAAACTTTTAGAGATGAAAGCTATAGTGTGTGAGGCGAAAATACACTATATGGGATTAATGGCAATTAATACATTGCAGAAGATTACTCATTAGTGAACTTGACCTATCAATAGGAATTATTAAAAAAAAAAAAGGAAAAGAGCAGTGAGTTGTAGAATAACTTCAAGTAGCCTAATGTACAGTTAGAATCTGAAGGAGGAATTTGGGGGAGAATATACAAGATATTTGAAATAAATAATGAACTAAGAATTTTCAGACTTTATGGAAACTATTAACTCACAAATCCAAAAATTCAATAAACCCCAAACACAAGAGATATTAGAACTATGAATCCACCTCATAGCCAGTATAAAACCATAAAAGCAATAAAAAAGAACAAAGATGACTATAACAGAATTTTCATCAGAAACAATCAGAGAAGATAATGGAGAAACATCTGTAGAGAACTAAAAGGAAAAAAACCCTGCCTATGTAGAATTCTATACCCAGCAAAATGTCTTTCAAAGGCAAACATGAAATAAAGTTGCCTTCAGATATATAAAATTTAAAGAATTCATCACTGGCCCTATAAGAAATATTAAAGGACGTCTTTTAAGCAGACAGAAAATGATATTAAGTGAAAATGTGTGTTTACATGAGGGAATAATGAACACTGGAAATAAACATAATATATAAGATTTTTAAAATTTAAATCCTTTACAAGATAATTGACTATTCATCCAAAAATAACAATCTTGTGGGCTTTATAACATAAAAAAATGACAATAGCATAAAGGCCAGTAGGAAAAAAATATGAAAGAGTAGACAATCATAGTCTTGCACATTTTGACATGCATGGATTTCAGTTACATAACACCAGTTTCCTAACAACATAGTTCACATTTCTGTTAACACAGCATATTAGCTGTGAATACTTGGATAAAATACAAACTTTATAAAGCTAACTCAGTCCACTTATCACTACATAAATAACAGATGTGGATTAGGAGGCATGACCAATCATGTCATTTAATTGTGACAACTGCCCAGTTGACGTTATTTCCAGTTCAGAGCTAAGGAGACGGGGGTTCAGTTTTTCTGTGCATATCTTAGGATCTTTCCCACAATAATTATTTTCTATGTTATACATTCAATACTCATCATCATTCTCATGGAACCCAACATGGGGCTTGAACTCGCAACCCTGAAATTAAGAACTAAACCAAGATTAAGAGTCGGTTGTTTAACTGAGCCATGCAGGCAGCTCAGCATTCTTTGTAAATTCATCCATTCTTTTGCTGTGATTGGTTTATGGTGTTACACAGGGCTTCTCCTTTTGGTTGTGCTTTGTTTTTAATACAATTGGACTTAAATAAAAATTTTATATGTTTAATAGAAAACATTTCCTTGTTTGGTATGAAGAATTTAGTAGTATATTTAAATGCAAATATAGATAACGTTGTTTAAATGCCGAATGGCCCCTGTTCCATTTTTTTTTTTTTTAAGATTTTATTCATTTATTGAGAGCACAAGCAGGGGGGAGTTGGAGGAGGGAGAGGAAGCCAGAGAAGCAGGTTCCAGGGAGCCTGATGCAGTGCTCATCCCAGGATCCTGAGATCATAGCCTGAGCCAAAAGCAGACGCTTAACCGACTGAGCCATCCCAGCGCCACTACTGTTTCATTTATAACTTCTAGTCTAGGAGTACTCCTAGTCTAGGCAGAGTAAAACAGATGGAGAAAACTCCTTAACACTATTTAGTAACCTTAGATTTCTTTGTGGTTTAGTGCAGTTTCAGCTGTGCAATCTCCCAAAGTCATGCAAGAACTAAAAAATGCTAAGGGAGGAACAATGAAAATGAGCCTTAAAGTAAGGAATATTTTCACAAGACACTTAAAAATACTTCAAAATAAAATTTAGTCTTAGAAACACCAACTAATTACTTTTCTGACTGCCTAGCATTGTAAATTGTTCTTGATTATTTTTTCACATGGTATTTAAAATAAATGCCAAGGAAAGGAAATAAGGTATCTAGTAAAATAGGTGAAATATTTGGGTAAAGTGTATTACATTTAGAGGACAAAATATACATTTAAATGTGCATCCTTTAGCTTTAAGATATGAAACATGCTAATCATTATCTCTACATCCCAGTACACAGAAAGAAAAATTTAAACCATAGGGACAAGAGTGCTTTACTCTTGGGAATTAAAACCCCACATCACTCAATTATAATTGTTGCCAAAGCTCTTGAAATAGCATTTCCAGAACTTAGTAATGGTGTACTTAGAAAAAGAACCACAGTTCTGGGCTCTCTAAACATTTTCAGCCTTGTGGATATGGCTTTTACTAATGAGCTTGTTCAAGTAATTCATCAAGCTGTTAATCCTCTGCTTTAAACTTCAATTGACACTATTTTTCTATAGTCTGTGGTAGTACACTTACAGACTCAAAGATTTTAGTTAATAAATTACACCTTTTACTTGGTTCTACCAATGCAGTTTTGTGATGCTGAAAGGTGTTATTAGTGCTTCAAAAGGGAAAAAAACACCCATATTTCTGAGGGGTAGGGAGTTGAAGTATAACTTTCATTTATAACAAAATATTTGTAGAGAAAAAAAATTACCAGGTAGAGATCCTTGACTAGTTATTTGAATACTTCCAAGTTTCTTTGAAGGAAAAAATAAACATAAAATATTAACTGATTTTTTTAATGTCTTAAGATTTACTTTGGTGAATTATCACCTATACATGAAACAATACCTAATTTGTTACTGTTTCTGTTTCTGCTACAGAGTTACTCCGTTGTCTTAGGCATACCCTTAGTATGTTCCTGCCTCGAAATTCTAATATGCAAAAAGAAATTTTGTTTATTATTCACTTAATTAGTACTTTCATTTATACCTCACATTTCAGGGTCTTTTGAAAAAACAACTAATTGCTAACCCTTAATGGACACTGACATAAGAATTTAATATGCATTATTTTATTTAATTCAATTCTCCTATGAAGAGGACATTGCTTCATTTTGTAGATAAGGAAATATATAAACATAAGGAAATATTAAGAGGTTAACTTGTTCAATACCACATAGCTAATAAGTGGGAGAGCCAGAATTCAAACCAGTCTGGCACAAGTGTTCACTTCTTAATCATTACTCTATTGCTTAGCATAAAAATATGAAATCCACATTGTATTTATGAGGAAATTGAACACAAATGAGATTAAGTGACTCAATCAATGCTATATTCATGGCTAGAACCAGTGCTAGAACCCAGATCTTCCCAACCTTGTCCTACTTAATTTTGCATTATATAATGCCTATAAAGCTGAATCTATTTCTGTTTAGAATAAGAAAATATAGAAAATTGCTTATAAATCCAAAGGTTGTTGAATTTCACTGCTAAAGGGTCTATTTTTAAATACACTTGACTGAGGGACACCTGGGTGGCTCAGTCAGTTAAATGTTTTGCCTTCAGCTCAGGTCATGATCCCACAGGATCCTGTGATTGAATCCCACATCTGGTTCCTTGCTCAGGAGGGAGCCTGCCTCTACATCTGCCTGCCATTCCCCCTGCTTGTTCTCTCTCTCTCTCTCTGACAAATAAATAAATAAAACATTTAAATAACTAAATAAACTAGATTAAAATATGCAATAAAATAATGTAAATAATTAGGCTATGTTCAAAAGCCTGAAAAATAAATTCTATGTTTCAAAACACTAAAATAAAAATAACTTTGATGCGTTTCTTTTGATACTCTTGTATATTTTAATAAATTGTTACTTTAATTAAGCCCATGACTAAAACTTTTTCTAAGTTTTCTGTAACAATTTGATTGACACAATTTATTGAATGAAACTTCCTAAACTTAAGGTTGTACATAAATATGTAATAGAAACTCATGGGGTAGGGGGGAAATCTCAGGACAAAAAAAGTTTTCTGTTCAATTATACTTTCAGAATTATTTATATTTTTTAAATTGATAACATTTATTAAGAAATTTGTATGGTCAAACCTCTGGGGTGTTTTGGTTTAGTCTTAAGCAGTTTGATTATGGTATCTCTAGGCTTGGTTTTCTTCAAACTTGTTTTAGAATCACTGAGATACTTGGATTATAAATTTTTCTCTTTCACTAAATTTGCAGTTTTTGGTCATTATTTCAGATTTGGTCATTATAGATCAGATTATTTTCTGCTCTATTCTCTTCCTCTCCTTTCCTTCTGGAACTCTAATTATCCTTTTGATATTATACTACAAGTACCTGAGTTTTTTCTTTACATTTTATTTCTACCCCTTTTCCTTCTTTCTTCAGACTGAATAATTTTTATTGATTTCTCTTCAAATTAACTGAGTTTTTCCACTGTTGACTTCATGTGGCTCTTTTACCCATATGAATTTCTAAAATTTCAGACACTGCATTTTTTTAGTTCTACAATTCCCATTTGGCTCTTTTTAAAATAGATTCTCTGCTAATTTTCCTAGAATTTTATTCATTACAAGCGTATTTTCATTTGTATTATAGAGTATAGTTTTAACAGGTGCTTTAAAATCTTTGTCTGATTATTCTAACATAGTAATCATCTTAAAATTGGCCTCTGCTGATTATCCCTAGAGATTGGATCACATTTTCTGCATCTTCATACATCAAATGGTTTTGGGTTGTATATTGCACATTGTAACAGATATGTTGTAGAGACTCTGAATTTGGTTTTAGTTTGGAAGGAGTGAAGATGGTGGCGAGGTAGCAGGCTGAGATGACATCAGGTCACAGGAGTTCAGTTATATAGTTATCAAAACATCTTGAACACCTACAGATCCAACAGGAGATTGAAGAGAAGAAGAGCAGCAATTCTAAAAACAGAAAATCGACCACGTTCTAAGAGGTGGGACATGTGGAAAACTGAATCCGAAGTGACAGGAAGTTACACCGTGGGGGGAGGGCCTGGCTCCTGGCAAGTGCTGGAGCAACAGAGCAGAAAATCAGAAATTTAAAAGTCTGCTCTACTGAGGGACACTGCTCTAGAGGCGAAATGGGGGTGGAGCCTTTGCGGGGACAGCATAGTCTCAGGTTCCCACAGGATTGGGAATCCCCTGATCCTGATCCAGAAGAATTGGGGGTGTCTGAGTGTAGCAGACCTCGCAGGTATTAGAGCGGGGAAGCTGGCTACAGAGATGGAGCTGAGGAGTGAGCTCTCAGCTCAGGATTACCTTAAACTGTGATCCGTGGCACAGTCAGACCACTGCTCTTTGAGAAGGGACCCCACAAGTGGCAGATCTGGGGAGACTCACCTTCCTTCTCTGGAGGCAGGAAACTTCTGGGTTTGGAGACTCCAAATGGGGCTGTGTGCCAGAGATAGAAATGCTCAGTCACAGGCTGGGTGAGCTTGGAGCACAGCCAGAGACCAGGGAAATGGGAGTGATTGAGTACTTTTCTCTGAGGGTGCACAGAGGAGTGGGGCCCCGAGCTCTCAGCTCCTCTGGTCCAGAGATTGGGAGGTAGCCATTTTCATTCCCATCCTCCAGAGCTCTATAGAAAGCACTCAGGGAACAAAAGCTGCTGAGAGCGAACCTGAGCAGATTACTTAGCCCAGCCCCTGGCAAGGGTGGGGCAATTCTGCCTCAGGCAAAGACATTTGAGAATCACTACAACAGGCCCCTCCCCCAGAAGATCAGCAAGAACATCCAACCAAGATCATGCTCACTGATCAAGGAGAACAGTGAAATTCCAGAGGAGAGGAAAACAAAGCATGAAATTCATGGCTTTCTCCCCATGATTCTTTAGTCTTGCAAAGTTAATTAAATTTTTTAATTTTCTTTTTTTCTTATTCTAATTTTTTTAAATTTTTACTCTTTCCTCTTTTAATTTTTTTTAACTAGTTTAAGATAAATATAAGGTAAGAATACCTTTTATAAAAAATCTTTTTGAAATTTCATTATTATAGTCAGAGTTTATCCTTCATTGTATCTAACTTTATTTTTTGTATATATACAGGGTTTTTTCTTCTAAAAAGTTTTGGGATACAACTACTTCTAATAGATCAAAATATACCCTAAATCTAACACAGGGCTTTGTTCTAGTCTCCAGCCTGAGCAAATTCTCTCACTTTCTTTTTCTTTCTTTTCCCAACCAATTTATCTTATCAACTCCTTTTTTAGAATTTTTTTTGAATTTTCATCTTTACAGTCATATTCCATCACTTCATTGTATTTACCCTTATTTTTGTATACATATATAAGTTTTTCTTTCTTTAAAATTTTGGAGGTAGTTTCTTCCAAGAGACCAAATACACCCAAAATCAAGTGGGTGGCTCCGTTCTATTCACCAGTCTAATATATATGTATATTTTGAATTTTTAAAAAAAATTTTTGAGCTTTTTTTTACTTCGTTTCTTTTCCCCATGATTTGGGGTCTCTTCTGATTTAGTTAGTGCACATTTTTCTGGGGTCTTTGCCACCCTTTTAGTATTTTATTCTCTCCTTCGTATATTCTTATCTGGATAAAATGACAAGGTGGAAAAAGTCACCACAAAAAAAAAAGAACAAGAGACAGTACTGAAGGCTAGGGACCTAATCAATATGGACATTGGTAACATGTCAGATCTAGAGTTCAGAATGACAGGTCTCAAGGTGCTAGCTGGGCTCGAAAAAGGCATGGAAGATATTAGAGAAATGCTGTCTGGAGAAATAAAAGCCCTTTCTGGAGAAATAAAAGAACTAAAATCTAACCAAGCAGAAATCAAAAACACTATTATGTGCAATAAAAAATGGAGGTTCTTACTGCTAGGACGAATGAGGCAGAAGAGAGAATTAGTGATATAGAAGACCAAATGATGGAGAATAAAGAAGCTGAACAGAAGAGATACAAACTACTGGACCACGAGGGGAGAATTTGAGAGATAACTGATAACATAAGATGAAACAATATTAGAATAATTGGGATTCCAGAAGAAGAAGAAAGAGAGAGGGGGGAAGAAGTATATTGGAGTGAATTATTATAATTTCCCTAATATTGCAATGGGAAAGAACTTCAAAATCCAGGAGGCACAGAGAACCCCCCTCAAAATCAATAAGAATAGGTCTACACCCTATCATCTAATAGTAAAACTTACAAGTCTTAGTGACAAAGAGAAAATCCTCAAAGCAGCCCAAGATAAGAAGTTTGTGATATACAATGGTAAATATATAATACTGGCAGCAGACTTATCCACAGAGACCTGGCAGGCCAGCAAAGACTGGCATGACATATTCATAGCACTAAACAAGAAAAATATGCAGCCAAAAATACTATATCCAGGCAGGCTATCATTGAAAATAGAAGGAGAGATAAAAAGCTTCCAGGACAAACAAAAACTAAAAGAATTTGTAAACACCAAACCAGCTCTACAAGAAATATTGAGAGGGGTCCCCTAAGCAAAGAGAGAACCTAAAAGTAGTAGGCCAGAAAAGAACAGAGACAATATACAGTAACAGTCACCTTACAGGCAATATAATGGCACTAAATTCATATCTCTCTATTACCCTGAATGTAAATGGGCTAAATGCCCCAATCAAAAGACACAGGGTATCAGAATGGATAAAAAAACAAAACCCATCAATATGCTGTCTACAAGAAACTCATTTTAGGCCCAAAGACACCTCCAGATTTAAAGTGAGGGGGTGGAAAAGAATTTACCATGTTAATGGACATCAAAAGAAAGCTGGAGTGGCAATCCTTATATCAGATAAAGTAGATTTTAAGCCATTATAAGACTATATAAGACTATAATAAGAGATGAGGAAGGTCACTATCATACTTAAAGGGTCTGTCCAACAAGAAGATCTAACAATTTTAAATATCTATGCCCCTAACATGGCAGCAGCCAACTATATAAACCAGTTAATAACAAAATCAAAGAAACAAATGAACAATAATACAATAATAGTAGGGGACTTTAACACTCCCTTACTGAAATGGGCAGATCATCGAAGCAAAAGATCAACAAGGAAATAAAGGCCTTAAAGGATACACTGGACCAGATGGACATCACATTAGAACATTAGAACATTCCATCCCAAAGCAACAGAATACACATTCTTCTCTAGGACACATGGAACATTCTCCAGAATAGATCAGATCCTGGGTCACAAATCAGGTGTCCACCAGTACCAAAATATTGGGATCATTCCCTGCATATTTTCAGATCACAATGCTCTGAAGCTAGAACTCAATCGCAAGAGGAAAGTTGGAAAGAACTCAAATACATGGAGGCTAAAGAGAATCCTACTAAAGAATGAATGGGTCAACCAGGAAATTAAAGAAAAACTGAAAAAATTCATGGAAACAGATGATAATGAAAACACAACTGTTCAAAATGTGTGGGACACAGCAAAGGCAGTCCTGAGAGGAAAATATATAGCGATACAAGCCTTTCTCTAGAAACAAGAAAAGTCTCAAATACACAACCTAACCCTACACCAAAAGGAGCTGGAGAAAGAACACCAAGGAAAGCCTAAACCCAGTAGAAGATTAATAATAAAGATCAGAGCAGAAATCAAAGAAATAGAAACCAAAAAGCAATAGAACAAATCAACGAAACTAGGAGCCGTTTCTTTGAAATAATTAATAAGATTGATAAACCCTGACCAGAATTATCAAAAAGAAAAGAGAAAGGATCCCCAAAAAATAAAATCATGAACTAAAGAGGAGAGATACAACCAATACCAAATAAATACAAACAATTATAAGAACATATTATGAGCAACTGTATGCCAGCAAGTTTGATAATCTGGAAGAAATGGATGCATTCTGAATTTGGTTATATTCCTTTGATGAACCTTCAGTTTTTTGTTTTAGCAAGTGGTTAGTTTGGTTATATTCAAACAGAAACCTCTGCTTTGCCTATGGTGAGTAGAAACTCAGATCTCAATTCATACTCCCTTCAATCAGCTCAGCACATGTGTGGTTCTAGGGTCAACCAGAGATTTGGGCAGAGTTTGCTTCTGCCCAAATATTTGGATTTGCCTTATCTAGCTCTCTTTTTTCTGTTTTGTTGTTGTTGTTGTTGTTGTTTTGTTTTGTTTTCTCTCTCTCACAACTCTGCTTGTCATAGCTCCTTCCCTTCATTTCTCTGGACAAAAAGATAGCAGCATTTTAGCTTTTATGCATTTATGCATTTTCTCTCAGCATTTTAGCCACTTTGTACTGTGGTACAAATGTTCTTGACCTCAGAGAAAATCTCAAATAGAGAAAACTCACCTTCTGAAGATTATTACTTCCAACTTTTAGTTTTCTTCTAAAATATGCCCACTTTTATCAATTCTTTAGAGCCCCTAGGTTGCTAAACTTTTATTTCTGTCTAGACTTTTTAGTTATTATCTATAAGGAGAAGGGAGATAGTTAGGGGCTTTTTTTTAAATTATTATTTTTTTTAATTGAAAGAAAAGCTGTCAATTTCAGATATTTGAAATAGAAAAGCAATAGTATACAGATTTCGTTCAGGAGAAGGTCCCAATCTAAGCATAAATATGTCATATTTCACAAGGCCCAAAATAACACAAAATATTTACATTTTTTGGAACATAAATGTGGAACATGAATGTGGACATAGCACAGAGGACCATAGGGGAAGGGAGGGTAAACTGAAGGGGGAGAAATCAGATAGGGAGATGAACCATGAGAGACTATGGACTCCAGAAACATACTGAGGATTTCAGAGGGGACCTGGGGTGAAGGGATTAGGTGTAGCCAGGTGAAGCATAGTGAGGAGGGTGTGTGTTGTGTTAAGCACTGGATATTATATGCAACTAATGAATCATTGAACACTACATCAAAGACTAATGATATATACAGTGGCTAGCTGACCATAACTTAAAAAAAAGCAAAACTAGAAGAATTAAACTTGGGAATTTTTTTTTTTAATTTTTTATTTATTTGTCAAAGAGAGAGAGAGAGAACACAAGCAGGAGGAGTGGCATGCAGAGGGAAAAGCAAGCTACTCATTGAATAAGAAGCCTGATGTGGGACTTGATCCCAGGTATGTGGGATCATGACCTGAGCTAAAGACAGATGCTCAACCTACTGAGCAACATAGGTGTCCCAGGAATTTTTTATTTTTTATTTTGCTCATTTGACCTAGATATTTTAGTACTGTCAGTCTTAAGAAACTGACCATATGAGTTGAAAGTTTTCAACATTTGATTGAAACAAAGTAATAAAAAGGCAAATGATGGAAGTTCCTGGATATTTACTCTTGTTTTATATTTTGCTAGCAATTTTAATTGTATGTTCACATACATATGAATAACTTGTATTTTCAAGTTATAGAAAATAATAAACCATAATTTCATTTCAAAAATTTACTTTTTTAGAAGATTTTATTTATTTATTTGAGAGAGAGAGAAAGGATAAGCAGTGGGGAAGGACTAAGGGAGAGGGAGAGAGAGAAGCAGACTACCTGCTGAGCAGGAAGTCTGATGTGGGGCTCTATCCCAGGACCTGGATATCATGACCTGAACCAAAGGCAGATGCTTAACTGACTGAGCCACCCAGGCACCCCTAACACAAAACAATTAGATACAGAAATCTATATTTTAACTTCTGAACTAGCTAGTAAAACATGGTTCTACTCCTGGTTTTGTCATTATTTGTTAACTAAATTTCTCTAGACATCTGTGTACTCAATATGAAAATGAAGGGATTAAATTAGATATCTAAGATCTTTTCAAGGTTCTTTGTTTCTAAAGACTATAGGTTTATTTGAGTAGGTTTTATATTTGTGTGCTATTATTGTTAATATACTTTGGAAAATCATAATGCTTCAATTTAATACCAAAATTTAATCAGGAGGTTTTTAATTATATAATTTCATATAATAGATGGTTCCTGGAAAGATTACATATAAATTAGTATTTTATTATATTTATAGTACATAATGGATGACTTTCATTTATAGGAGTTGCATGGATTATTCTTTAGTTAAGATCCTTTTTGTTAAAATAATCACTTCCTAATTTAACTTTTGTTTAAATGTGTATTCATGCACACACATAAAAACTGAATACAGATATATGCCTTGTGTTAGAAATATTAGAAATAACCACATAACATATTGCCATGATTTGAGATAGCATAACCTATAAGCTTTATTTTATAGGATTATATAAAGGCAAAAATTGAAGTCCTGGAAATCTAAACCAACTTAAAAAGAGGTTTGTTTCCAAACTTTAAGATTATCTAAACCCATTAATATTAGCACTTTTGTTATGCAGTTTTCCACTCAATTTTGTAAAATATGGGCAAAATATTCAAATATTCAAATACCTGAACAAACACCACACCATTTCATAAGAATGATAATACTAGGGGCACCTACGTGCCTCAGTCAGTGAACCATCTGACTCTTGATTTCAGCTCACGTCATGATCTCAGGGTTGTGAGGTAGAGCCCCATGATGGGCTCCATGCTAGGTGTGGAGCATGCTGAAGATTCTCTCTCTCTCTCTCTCTTCTTCTTCATTCTCCCCTCCTTCTATTAAAAAAAGAAAGAAGGGGCACCTGGTGGCTCAGTGGGTTAAAGCCTCTGCCTTCAGCTCAGGTCATGATCTCAGGGTCTTGGGCGCGAGCCCCACATCGGGCTCTCTGCTCAGTGGGAAGCCTGCTTTCCCCTCTCTCTCTGCCTGCCTCTCTGCCTACTTGTGATCTCTCTCTCTGTCAAATAAATAAATAAAATCTTAAAAAAGAAAATAAAGAAAAAAGAAAAAGAATGGTAATGCTAACAGGAGGTGCATACATGTAATTTTAATAAGCCTAGTATAGAAAAAGGGGTATAAAGACTGTTGATGTATGGTATTTAGCATTTTAGGTTTAAAGCTGGATCCTGCAAAAAATTTGTTTCCAAAATAGTTGAAAATAGTTTGATGAAATTAAACAGTGTACACCACTATTTAAATTATTTTGCTATGATCCATTGTTTAGGTAAAAGTTGTCTTGGGGTCAGTCTATCTGTCACTCTACATTTGCCTCTGCGTCCCTCTCTATGTCCCTGTGTGTCCCTCTCTGTTGACTTTATCTTTAGCCAAGCTCTCCACATAGTGAGAAAAATGAATTTTATTCCTTTTACATGCTTTTTCTCAACCTATACAAGCAGATAGGTACCTCTCGTCCCCCAGTTTCCCTCTCAATCACTGAACAAGAGCTCTGATTATCCCTGCTTGGATACATGCAACTTTTGGGGCAGGAAAGTGGCCCCGTAACTGACAATCATACCAGAATAATGTGACATACAAGATGGGAAGTTTCCGAAAGTTACTTTTTTTAAAAGACAAAAAAGTAACATATTTTTATTTTCGTGAGTTGGCCCTTCCACCCCTCAAAAAATGTTTATTATTTTTCTAAACTTACTGTCCTTTGCTTTCTGAGACAGCAAGAAACAATACCAGACTACTATATCATGTCACAAACACAGTTGCCTCTTTTTAAAATGTTGGATGTAGTCTTTATATTTGAGAGAAGAGAAAAGACTGCTGACAAAAGACGTGGATTACCTTAGGAAAGTATTACTGAAATCTCACATAACTCATAGTTTAGTTTCCAAGTTGGATATAGTCCACATCAAAGAGGACTAAATACTTTAAGGAAGTTATGGGATAAAACATAGAAACGGTTCTATGTGTCTGGAAAATGTTCTAAAATTGATGAATTAAGCTTAAACAACAACAAACAGTCAATTCAAATGGTGTCATGTGACAGCCAGAAAATATTTTAATGTGCCCAGAAACTTCCCAATGAAGGTTCACATATAGAATCTCTACATTTCTCCTGTCATGTCAATGGCATTGGTTATTCATCTATATCATTTGGTTATCAATCTTGGTTATTCATCTGTATTATTTCCACTTTTCTGATGCCGGGCTCTTGATCAGGCTTCTGCTTCTGCACTGTTTCTGGAACTCTATATGCATGAGTCATAATACTACTTTGTGAACCAAGTTGAGAAAGTCAGTCTAAAAACTTAACCACAGAAATCTTAGATTTGAAACATATCCATCATTCAATTAAAAGAGGACAAACTAAATATTGTCCCCCCCTTTTTTTTTGGTCCTACTTTTCTTTCTTAAGTCAGAGAGAACCATGTCAGAGGGAACATGTGAGCCAAAACTTTCAAAGACCTACAGATAAGATTTACCCAGTATTGAAAATGTTTCTCCAAATATTTGAACATTATCTAATATTAGAATCTTATATTAGATTATTTACTAATTAAGTGATTTAAATATAAAGTTTGAATTACTGTAGAGAGTAAAGAACTGCCTAATTAATCCACATAATCATGACAGACAGTAAATGTTATTATTTTAAGCTCATAATTTTCAGGTGTGGGTTCTATGCATCAACAGATAAACAAAACAACTAATAATTTCTTTTCATCCTTTACAAATTTTATTTCTCTCATTCCTATACTTATATTTTTAATAATATCTGCAAGAAAATGGTTGAATAATTGTGATTATTATGGGAATCCTACCTTACCTCTTATTTTAATAAGGATGCTTCTAGTATTTTTAAAAAATATTTATTTATTTGAAAGAGAGAGACCATGAGAGGGAAGAGATCAGAGGGAGAAGTAGACTCCCCGCTGAGCAGGGAGCCTGATACGGGACTCCATCCTGGGACTCCAGGATCATGACATGAGCTGAAGGCAGTTGCTTAACCAACTGAGCAAGCCAGGTGCCCCACTTCCAGTATTTTTTATATCTACATTTCAGGCTTTTAGAATGAGATACATTTATTGCTAATAGTTTTTATTATTTATATCCTATTATTTACCTATTTATTTAAAATCATGGACTGATGCTTTTAAAAAAAGTCTCATTATCATTATTAATGGGGATGACTATGGTGGATACTGTTTGATATTGCCCAACATCTATTCCCCCTTTTTTTCATTTATTAATTCTCTAATGTTAGTTGAGACCATAACTCCCCAATACTAGGATGCCACTATATCATTTTGAAACTGCTTATGTGCAATTTATTCCTGAAAAGAGAAGTAAATTTCCATTTTCTTTAAGCCACTATTGTTTGAAGTATTTATTGTAGCCAGTGAATGTGTTACCTAATTAATAAAGTGAACCTGTGAGTTTTTGCTCTTGTTTTTGTTTTCAATTTTATATTAAATTATTAGGTTTCCTAATCTTAAATCGTTCTTGTAGTACTAAAATAATCCAACCCCAACCCAGCTATATTCTTGTATAATTCTTGAAATTTGCTAATGGATTCTCTTTGTTAATATTTTGTTTAAGATTTTTTTCAGTTTAGTTGACTACTAGTTTTCCTTTGAGTGTGTGAAATCTATTTTATACATTGTTATCAATGCCATGGCCACCTTATAAAAAGCATTTAGCAAATTGTCTTTTTTACTAAATACTCTAGAATAATTTAAGTAATATAGGTTTATCTTTTTCTTTTAGAATTAATTTCTGAAGCCCTCACAGTCTGGTACTATGGAGAAATATCTACTGTACAATTGTATCTATTTTATGGTATTTTGTCATTTAGATTTTCTTTCTTCTCAGGTAATTTTAGAAAAATTTATAAAAGATAATCGAATGTCTCAAGCAAAATAGTAATAAGGTGTTGTAAGGATTATGAAATATGTATAATTAAAATATAATTCAATAATTAAGTATAGTATGAAAGGGAAGAAATCTAAGTATACTGTTATAAATTTCTTAAAATATACATAAGTGATACAAAGTTGAATAGGTAAAATGTGGTGTTAAACATATACATTGCAAAACCTAAAAGAACAATTAAAAGTAAAAAAAAAGTAAAACTAAGAAGCCAATAGTGAAGGTAAATGAACATTAATAAAATATCCAGTTAATCCAAAAGAAGGCAGGTAAAGAAGAAAAAGAACAACAAAGAACAGATGACAGAGCACAATTAGCAAGATGTTCTCTTACCTGCTTCTATGGAAACCACATCTTGCTCTCATTCTCTGCCAAAGGTGAAGCAGTTTGTGTGTACTATCTCTCCTTATAAGAACTTGAGACTTTTCAAAATTCAGTTCAATAGATTACCTTGTAACTCAGCTCTCTGAAAGGTTCAAGAAAAGCATTGTTGTTGTTTTTAGGTTATCCAGCTGTATCTCATTTTTACTTTTGACTTCCCCTACCCTAAAGAAAAGTGGAACTCTTTTTCAATAGTTTCTGTCCTTTATTTTATTTTTTTAGATTTTATTTCTCTATTTGACAGAGAGAGAGACAGCAAGACAGGGAATACGAGCAGGGGGAGTGGGAGAGGGAGAAGAAGGCTTCCCACTGAACAGGGAGCTTGGTGCAGGGCCTGATCCCAGGACGTGGGATTATGACCTGAGCTGAAGGCAGACCCTTAAACTGACTGAGCCACCCAGATGCCCTAGTCTCTGTCCCTTAAATAGTGTATCCAAGTTAAATATTTGATATACAATACAGATTCATAACTAGTATATTTTAATTTTCAATTTTACCCTCTTGTTTTATAATGTAAATTTTTGGTCTCATTAGTGATTTGGGGGCAAATTCAATCTTATCTGGTATTAAAAGTTTATCACCTCCACCCCCAAATTGTGCCCTTCCCTTTTGTTTACTTGTATTTGCTTGGTAACATTTTGCCCATGCTTCTATTCTCCCCTCTGAATCACTTTGTTGCAAGTCTGTCTTTTGCATAGAGTTAGGTTTCAATTTCTCTTAATAGTTGAGGTAATTTATTTGTATTTATTATGATGATAAATATATTTGGTGTCAGCTGTCACATTATTTTATGTTTTGCTTTTTTTTTTTTTTTAAGATTTTATTTATTTATTTGACACAGAGAGAGATCACAGTAGACAGAGAGGCAGGCAGAGAGAAGGAAGCAGAGAGCCCGATCATGACCCGAGCTGAAGACAACAGCTTAACCCACTGAGCCTTCCAGGCGCCCTTGCTTTTTGTATTTATACTTGTTTAAAAACCTTTCAAAAGTAGCACTTCCCCCTCCCGTGCACCTATTTTTCATTTTTTTTCCCTGATAATGAATTCCTTTTTAATAAGAACATTACATCACAGGGTGCCTGGTTGCTAAGTCACTTGACTCAGGTCATGATCCCAGCATCCTCAGATATAGCAGTGGGTCAGGTTCCCTGTTCCGTGGGGAGTCTGCTTCTCCCTCTCCCCCTGTTCCTGCTCTCTCTCTCACTCTCTTGCTTGCTCACTCTCTCTCAAATAAATGAAATATTAAAAAAAATTACATTACAGCGGCACCTGGGTGGCTTAGTGGGTTAAAGCCTCTGCCTTGGGCTCAGGTCATGATCCCAGGGTCCTGGGATGGAGCCCCACATCGAGCTCTCTGCTTAGCAGGGAGCCTGCTTCCCTTCCTCTCTGCCTGCCTCTCCGCCTACTTGTGATCTCTGTCAAATAAATAAAATCTTTTTAAAAAATTATATTACATAGGACTCATTTCTTAATCTCTTATTTCTCCATTTCTTTAAATATGCCTAAGTTGTTAGTATAAGCAATAATAGTTACTGTATTTCCCTTTTCTTTCCCATTCCTTCTCCTCTATCATTTGCTTTCCCTTGGTTATATTATTTTCATGTTATTAACATCTACATATATAATTATATCTCTATTAATGATTGCTGAGTGTTTAGTGATGTCCTTTGATCTGAAGCAATTAAAGATAAAGAAACTGGAAATTCTCACCTTCCTTGTCCCTGCTCTTTCCATCTTTAGTGAGTTGTATTATTTTTATACTGACAGGGCTTGTGACATTTCTACTCTTACAACTCTAATCCTACATTTTTTTCACTCTTCAATGTTAATGGAATAAATGCTCAACATTAACAGTTTTTTCCATAGATTTTCTTATTCCAGTAGATTACTTAAGCTGGACCCATGAAAATATTTTCTGAGTTCTTATAGTTTTAGTATTTCCTGAGTTCCTGCATATCGCTTTAATTTGTAAATCATAGTTTGGCTAGGTATAAAATTCTCAGTGTTACCCACCCCTCCTTTTTTCTTGAGGATGTTATATAATTTCTCTGGAATATTTAGCTTTGAATTTTTCTACAGAAAGTTCTGAGACCATCTTGATCCCCCACCCATACCCCATACCTTAAAAGTAACTTGAGCTTATTGCCCATTTACCCAAGTACTTTTTTATTTTTCATTGAAATCCTATACATTTGCTAGGAAATATTTTATTGTTTATTCTTTTAAATATATCTTTCTTTCATTATGTAAATCCAAATCTTTTATTTCCATGAAATAAACTATATTGAAAATTATTTGTTCTTTTTCATTTTTTCTCTTTTTGGACTCTGCGGCTTCCAGTCGGTGACGAGAGAAGAATTAGGCACAAAGAAGTCAGATGCAAGAGATTGGGAGCAGGGTACAACAGTCGAAAAGGACTGCTGCCATGAGCAACTCCACAGTCTCACTTTTATTGGATAGAAAACAATAGCCAATAGAAGGATTGATGAAGGTCAAACATTAATCCCGTCTTGCAGACAAGCAAGGAGAAGGATAAAGTTTATAGTTAAACAAGCACATGCAAAGGACTAACTAACAACGGGCGCTTCTGGGATGAGAAAGGAGCGATAACGGATAAGAGAGGCAGGCGGCTTTCATTCCACCCTGAGCTGACCGGGCGTTCCAGGGTGCTCGGCTTCCCTGAAGCAGAAGCAGGCGGCGTTCCGCCCTGGGCGGGCCGGGAGTTCCCAGCTGCCTGGCTTCTGTAAAGGGGTGGCCCTCCGCCCTGAGTGAGCCAGGTATCCCCAGCTGCCCAGCTTCTGTGAAGGGGCGGTGTTCTGCCCTGAGCGAGCTGGGCATCCCCAGCTGCCCAGCTTCATGGCCATATATTGTCCTTCTCCCCAAAGACCTGTTGCCAGTATATGTAATTCTTAAGGTCATATCTAAATGTGCTTGGTAACTAGTGAAATCCTCCAGGGGTTACAGTGCAAGTAACAAATTGTTCTGAGGAGCAGCAGCAGGACTCTGTGCAAATCCTGAGTCAATTTGCCTCTTCCATTTTACCTCCTTCATTTTCCTTTTCTTACATCTATCTTATATTTATTTTATTGTTTTCTGTAATTTCTTTCTCCATTGTACTTGTTTATATTTTGCCTTTATTTGAGGGATGGTTTTGTTATTTTTTCTTTCACTTTGTAGTTGCATTATGATTTTTTTTCCTATCGTCTTATGATCTCTTAACTGAACTTTAGAATATCTTTTTCATGTTCTTTCTTCATAGGAGATACTGCTTAATTGAGATTTTAAAATTTCTGTTGCTACAATAGATCATTTTTCTGCCTAATATTCTTTGTAAGAAACTTTTTTGTTTCTTTTTCTTAAGTATATTTGTGTGGCTCTAGTGATAATTCCTTTTTTCCATTACTCTTTTTTTTTTTTTTTTAAGATTTTACTTATTTATTTGAGAGAGAGAGAATGAGGGACAGAGCATGAGAGGAGAGAGGTCAGCGGGAGAAGCAGAATCCCTATAGAGCAGGGAGCCCAATGTGGGACTCAATCCCAGGACTCCAGGATCATGACCTGATCCGGAGGCAGTTGCTTAACCAGCTGAGCCACCCAGGTGCCCCGTTACTCATCTTTAAAACCAATAAATTTCTCCAGGATAAGTTATTTTCAGGAATCTAGTGTATGAAAGAGTTGATGGCTATATTCCAGGTTAGCTGGAATTATCTTGAGGACCTAGAATTGTGTATGCCAGTGTGTCTCTCTAATTTTTCCATCAGTGAGGATAGGGAGTATGGAGGTTTATCACAATGCCAAATCTCTGCACTCCCTTTCTGCAAATAACAATCTTCATGATGCCTTATTTGTTGCCATCCTTTTGATTCCCAGAAGTAAGCTGTATCCTGAGTAGTTCCTGCCTCCAGCCTATGTATTCTATTTCCATTATTGTAAACAAGGCATTGGATTTCACATCTCAGAGAGTGCCCCTTATTGTTAAGAAGTGTGTTTTGCTGGATCCTTCTTAAATTTGAAGATACAATATTCTTCCCCTTTGTTCTTTATGCATACATCCCTGTATTCTTATGGGAAACTCTACACATAGTTTTTAGTTTATTGTTGAATACATGTTTTGCAAAAAAAAAGGGGGCTTGTGTTACTTTGTTTCCTCTACACTGCCTGGGTGATATCCAGGAAGAAAATGGGGGTAATGTTGACTTTATAACATCATCTTCATCTTTGATGCCAGCTCATTTGAGATATTATATTCAACACTATAGAGGTTATCTCCCTTGGCTTGTTCCAATTTACAGAGATTATTAAAGTATATTTCAGGAAATACAGTTTTCAAACACAACTCCATTTGAGTTGTTTGTGTCTGCCTGCTTATAAAACTCTGCTATATCTCTGACTTCTAACTGTTTAAGTCACAACTGTTTCAAATTTTCTTACCCAGTCAAATGTTTAGACCTAAAATACATAATAAATGAATTTAAGAAACATGGTAGCTATATTTTATGGAAACAAGTTATACTTCAACTATCTGCAAGGTACAGATTTAAAGTATGTACTTTTCTATATTTTTATATCACTACTCCTAGAACTCTACTAACTCTATTTTTATTTTTACTTCATTGCCAACTTTTGCAACAATGTTTGGACAATTACATAAATAACTTATTGTATATTCATTTTATAATTTCAGTGGGAAGAAAAAGAATGAAATTGCTAAAATGTGATTTTAGAGGAAGCATATAAAGTTCTTTTAAAAGAAAATTAAGCTCTCTATAACTTTCAATCAACAGAATGTGGCCTAATACGAGAGGAAATTCCAACACAACTTGACATGAGACCAGCAGTAAGGTTAGGATACAAAGTATATGTTAAGTCCTGTTCATTTTCACTTATGGGGTAAAATTTGGCTTTTAAGCTTTTTAGCATGGGGATCTGATTTCTTTTTTTATGTGATGGTAGGGTAAAAGATTCTGGGTCAGTTCTGTGTTGGTCTATTGTTATAAACCTTCTATAATTCTGCACTGTTTCATCTATTAATTGGGAACAGCAGAAATAACCATAATTTCTATTTTGTCTTCAAACGTTGCAATTTTACCTTCCCTTCTTTTACTTTCAACAGCCATGTACTTTTTGTTAGTCTAATATATTTATGCTGGATAGGGTGATGGATTTCAGAAATATCCCTGTGTGCCAAGATGTTGAGCAAAGCTTAACTCTGTCTTTCAGTGCTCATCAGTGCAAATTTTATATTGTAAGATGCTGATTATGTCTGGTATAGGTCCCAGATAAGTGCTTTACAAAAAAAATGTAAAGGATGTGCACCACACTTGAGAATCATTGTCCTAAACTTCAGCCTCTGGATTTGAATTAGTTAACCTTTTCAAAAGAGCTTCTGCTACCACAGAAGCATCTCATTCTTAAGAAGTAAATGAGCTCACTACTTATTTCTTCAAATTAGAGGATGGGAATTAGAGTGGCAAAAGAACTAAGGCTAATACTATTATATAAGCAATTGAAAACAGTTGATATTTCTAACCAGGCTGTGAAGAATCTTTTCCTTGTGGCATCTCAAGTCACAGAAGTCATGTCTTTGAAAAACTCCTTTGTATCAGAAAGGCTTTTTTGTTTTTTTTTCTCCACCCTTTTTGGGATTGTGGATTGTGTTTGGGGTTTGGGGTGGTATTGGTGGGGGGGTAGTTGGAAACCTTTAGAAATAGAACTAGTAGAAAATTCAAAAGCCTCAGGGACAATGTAAAAGAAGGGAAAAGACTTAAGGACTCAAGCGAAACAGACACTTCCTTTTCTGACGGATTTTTAATGGCTAGATTGAAAACAATCTCTACACTATAAATTTTATCTATTGGAAATACTTTTATGACCTGAATTTGTAACCATTTCAGTTGATTGTCATGACTCTTGGGCAATTTTTTATTATATTTCATAATTTAATTTTTCTATTAGATGACATGATACTTGCACATTTTGGAAAAGCAATTATGTATATTCCTATTTTGGACAGAGTATGAAGTAAAAACTATATATGTGAAAAAAATTAGATTCATTAATGGAGTTATGGCTACTTTATCTTCTCCCAATATTTTTAAGCAAGAGAACTGTGTCAAAAATAGCAAATGTTGGGCGCCTGGGTGGCTCAGTGGATTAAGCCGCTGCCTTTGGCTCAGGTCATGATCTCAGGGTCCTGGGATCGAGTCCCGCATCGGGCTCTCTGCTCAGCAGGGAGCCTGCTTCCTCCTCTCTCTCTCTCTCTCTCTCTCTCTCTCTGCCTGCCTCTCTGCCTACTTGTGATTTCTCTCTGTCAAATAAATAAATAAAATCTTTAAAAAAAAATAGCAAATGTTAAAAAAATGGCAAATGTTTCATTTGGTGGAATTATATGATAATTAACAACAACAAAAAACACAATTCAAATTAGGTTCCTCTTCATTTTACAACTAAGGCAGGAAATATTCTAAGCTACTGGCTGCTCATTGGAATCTCCTGAGGAGCATTTAAATGAATACCAGTGTCTACCTGGGGATATCACCTAAGCATCAGTATTTTTTAAAAGCTCCTCAGGCCCTCAAACAGACTCATCCCAATACTTACTAAACCCAGTATCACTAAAATTGAAATAGGAATTATCAAACACATCGAGTCTTACTTACCATACTTCAGGAGTTTACATTGCACTGAGAAGAAATACTTAAAATGTAACACAAAAAATTTCAAAAATGACATTGTAAGAGCCAAGTATGGCAGAGAACTTCTTCTAAAGGTGTTTTGTGAAGAAGGAAATCATAGAAGAGTAGTGATTAAAGAAAGCTTCTAGGAGAAGCTGGGACTTTTTCTGGGTTTCTAAGTGTGGTGGTTCTGAGGGTAGCCAGACTCCGAGATGCCTCCCAATAATCCCCACTCCTGGTTCACATCCTGTGGCTTTTATCTTGTTTTCCTTTTCTCTCATTAATAAGTCTGGAGGAAGCCAGTAGTGACAGCTTATGGAGAAGCACATGTGGGGAGAAACGGAGGCCTTGGCTAACAGACAACAACCATGTGAGTGAGCTTAGAAGATTCTTTAATACCAGTCAAGTCTTGAGATGACAGCAGCAGCAGCTGACAGTTCGCCACTTTTTGAGTACCTGAACCAGAAAAATTCAGGCCAAGAATAGAAGACAAGGCAATGGGAAGAACATAATGAGCAAAGAAATGAAGTGAACTGAAGTGGTGTGCTGTGGTATTCTGGCCAGAGACACAGGTATGTTGCCTAGGAAATAGGTATTTTGGGGGGAACATAGATTATTGAGGTTATTGAGGTCACTGAGGTTATTATTGAGGTTATTGAAAGATATACTAAATAGTTAATGTGAGAGGGAATAAGAAGCCATTGAGCTTTTGCTTTATTTCTCTTCTTAAAATTTTAGAAACATTTTTAAAAAACATAAAAATTGAAAAGCAGGGGAGAAAATATTTTGTTTTTTGAAAATTAGCAAAAGAAAAATTAGCTCACTGTCTTGTAAAGAGATGAGCACCACTCTTGTAAAGAATGTGTAAGTTGGGGGTGCCTGGGTGGCTCAGTGGGTTAAAGCCTCTGCCTTCAGCTCAGGTCATGATCTCAGGGTCCTGGGATCCAGTCCTGCATTGGGCTCTCTGCTCAGCAAGGAGCCTGCTTCCCACCATCCCCCACTGCCTCTCTGCCTACTTGTGATTTCTGTCTGTCAAATAAATAAAATCTTAAAAAAAAAAAAAAAAAAAAGAATAAGTGGGCAAAGGGTTTGAGTAGAATAGGAGATTTGGTATGTGAAGTAACATTTATCAATTACTAGTAAACACTGAAACTGACAACAAATTTATATACCATAGACCGATAGCTTGGTCTTTAAAAACACCTAAATAGCTGCTAGCGAGACAACAAAATCCCTTACTTTACTAAGTCTGGATTTCCGATAATGATTTCAATTGACTTCATATAGCTTGACTAAACATCACCATTAATGAGCAACAACTGAGTGTTTTAGACATTTTTCACACAGTCACTTATTTCCTACAAAGTATATACTAAATTTAAAGTCCAAGGGCAGCAGTTTCTAACTTTTTTTACAATGCCATAATAGGAACAGGAAGTAATTTTATGAATGAAAATTCACCTGGTTTAAGTACAAGCTTACAACCTTTTAGCTGTTGCAATGTTTTCCTAAAGAATTTTGCCTTAGGCAAGTCTCTGCTTTTAGAATAAATCAGATCAAGTTCAATTGTATCAGTGTTTTCTTTTGGCTCACTGTTTATTTTGCAAGTAAAACTCAAAATCAACAGTAGTGTTTAAGGTGAACATTAAGGAAATTGTGTCCACACTGCAGGGTCTGCATGAATCACCTTTGGGGAGTAATTTATTTGCTATTATCCACATTTCTTCAGAAAAGCAGATAAAGTATCTTACTTCCTATATTAAAACAAACTTTTTCATTTTAAAACAATGCACATTTATTATATAAATTTCTGAAACTCAGAAAAATAGAAGAAATTGTTTTTTATTTTATATTATAATACCATCCAAGCAGAAGATACCACTACTATATTTTTCTTTCTTCTCACATTACTTTCTCTCTCTCTGGATATATCTATATATTTGTGGGTTGTATTATATAATTATGATATTCAGTATCCACAATTTTTATGCTATCTCTTCCCATTTGGGATTCATCATTTCATTCATTCAAAAAATATTTATTAAGCAATATACTACATTTTCTCATTTACTTTTAATTTTATACATGCAATTTTTAATGGCTGCCTTAAACCCCATAAAGTACATTTACCGTCGTTTATTTAAAAAATTTTCTATAGGGGCACCTGGGTGGCTCAGTGGGTTAAAGCCTCTGCCTTCGGCTCAGGTCATGATCCAAGGGTCCTGGGATCGAGCCCCGCATCGGGCTCTCTGCTCAGCGGGGAGCCTGCTTCCTCCTCTCTCTACCTGCCTTTCTGCCTACTTGTGATCTCTGTTAAATAAATAAAATCTAAAAAAAAATTTTTTTTTCTATAATTGGATGCTTAGTTTCCTGTTATTTTTTGATTTATGAAGTTTTCTTCTTTTTTTTTTTTTAATAAGATTTTACTTATTTATTTAACAGAGGGAGACACAGTGAGAAAGGGAACACAAGCAGAGGGAGTGGGAGAGGGATAATCAGCCTTCCCGCTGAGCCAGGGAGCCTACTGTGGAGCTCGATTCCAGGACCCTGAGATCATAACCTGAGCAGAAGGCAGACACTTAAGGAATGAGCCACCCAGGTGCCCCTATGAAGTTTTTTTTTTGTTTTAATTAGAAAAGTAATACTTACAAATCAAAAATCCAAATAGAAAAAAAGGATTTATATGAAAATTTCCTTCCCATCCCAGACTTCCAGATTCTTACTCCTCTCCTTACTATTGTTTCAAATCTTCTCTTTTTCTATACAGTCTGTGTATATACAAACTTGCTTTTTCCCTTATACAAATAGAAGCATTCTACATACAATGTTTTACAAGCTCTATACCTTTTCACTTTTATTTTAACAATATATTAGTATTTTATTTGCAGATGGTCCCTGGTTTTCTACTGTGTGTTCTATCATTTACTTAATTAGTTCTTTACTGACATATACCTAGGTTATATATATTTGCTATTTTTCCAGCCTATTGTACTGGCTAGTTAGTACAGTTGGAATAGTATTAAATTGTTCCCAGACTTTAACGGGAATGTATCTAATTATCCAACATTTAAGCAAAATCCTGGCTTTGGCCTTAGGTAGAAAATCATGTTAAACATCTATTATTATGTTAATGAATTATAAAAATAATGGATGTTGTATTTTTAGTATCTATGGAAATAAATGCATTTTCCATTAATAAGTTTCTTAGAATCAAGTCATCTCTGTATTCCTAGGGTGAATTCGGGTAATTCAGAATTCCAATCATACCACATACACAATTAATATCATTTATTTTCATCTTAAACAACATACCAAAACCTTTTATCATTTTATTTTAAATCCTTTGTAAATATTATTTAATTGACTACATAATTTTTCATCTAGTGGATGCATTATCATTTTTTCCTAATCATCTATTGTTGGGTATTTAACTTTTTTCCCTTTCAAGCTATTCTAAACAATGGGACAGATTAAACAAATTTTTGATGTTTGCAATATTAACTCAGATGTAAGCCTCAGTCTTCTAGCCTTACAAGTTTTTTGTTGTTTTGTTTTGTTTCGTTTTGCTTTTTTAAGAGAGGGAGGGAGGGAGGGAGTGGGGAGAGTCTGAGGGAAAGGAAGAGAAAGAATCCCAAGCAGTGCTGAGCACAACGTGGGACCCAAAATCAGGGTCCTGAGATAAGGACCTGAGCTGAAATCAAGAGTCAGAGACTTAACTGACTGAGCCACCCAGGCATCCCTAGCTTTACGAGTTTAAATGTTAAATTCCATCTCCCCATCATGGGAAATTCAGTGTGTACCGCAAGACGTCTCTTTGAGAATCCTCTGAAATATATTTCTTACGGTCACATCTAGTTTTTGGCTTCTGCTGAATTTTTAACTCATTTATCTCTGACTTCTTGCGGAAGCTCTCTGTCTTTAGTTGGCTCAACGGAGATCAGAACTCCCTTCTAAATTCTCCAAAACACAGTCCAAACAAAGAAGTTACCAAAGATAGTTATGTGCAATAGACTTTTATTGTTGGTCTGGTGAGTAGTTTCCCTGAGTTATAGCACAACAGATAGAAGATTAATATTAGACACTGACGTGCTTGAAAGTCCTTTGGCTATTTGTACTATTGAGAATTAGTCATTTTGTGACTTTTCCTTGAACATTATCTTCCTCCTTCTCCTTTCATCTCTGGAATGGCCAAGAGATGAGCTGTCCCTCTCTCCTGTCCCTGAAAATTAAAAATTGTTCCCATTTCATTATGAGGAACAATGTAATCCTTTATTTATCCTTATCTCACAACTGGCCATGTCCTGAGGCCTGTCTTTCCACAATTGAAATGATCCTTCAAATTTTTGTTTTTGTTTTTCTAATCAAAAGAGATTTCTCTCCTAAGAAGAGATTTTTAACCTACTCTGCTAT
Organism: Mustela nigripes; assembly: GCF_022355385.1. Taxonomy (NCBI): domain Eukaryota; kingdom Metazoa; phylum Chordata; class Mammalia; order Carnivora; family Mustelidae; genus Mustela; species Mustela nigripes. The sequence continues at coordinate 55,453,630 of NC_081563.1, read as the reverse complement.
CCTCTCTCCAGGAGTGCTGATCAGTCTAGAACAGGGCGCTAAGTCTTTAACAGGATGAGTCAGATAATGCAGCACTAGTACTTGCGTGGCATTCCCTCCTGTATTTGTTAAGCCTTTTGATAATGTGGTAATTACCTGCCTTTTCTGTTGATGGAAGAATTAGATTTTTGAGATCCTAACATGATGTATCTGTCAGCAGCATTGATTCATCATCACTGAATGCCAAGGTTTTCTCTGATTTAAAAAAATGGGAGGATTAATTGATCTGTGTCTTTCACCTCCTCTCTCTCTCTCCTGTTTCTACCTCCCTCTGTATTTTCACCTCCTGTTTCTGGTGCTTTTTTTATTCGCTAAGCGAGACATCCTGGTACAGAGGTGGGAGTTGGGAGGGTCAGAAATAGTGTAAAGAATACATTTGTCCCTGTAGGTGAGATTAGCACCTAAGCTTATTTTGTCTAGAAATCTGAACATACTTATATCCTATATACCTTCCTGTATATATCCTATACACCATCCAGCCAAGCAACCTCCATGACTTCTCTGGCCTCCCAGGACTGTCCCTGGTTGGATTATGCTTATCATCCTTATATACAAGGGATGGGACTTATATTTAGAGTAACGGATATAGGGATTACGGTCGTGTAGTGTTTGTGTAATTACATATATTCACTTGAGCACAGAACAGTAGTGTTTGTGTAATTACATATATTCACTTGAGCACAGAACAGTGGATGCCCTGTATACACAATAACAGTTCAGTGTTCAGAATCTGAGTGTAGATTTGTCTCCAAGCTCACCGGGCCCCCATGGATAGTGCAAATAAGATTTTCCTTAAATGTCTTAACTAGGACCTTGAATCAGGCTTGTCTCCCCTTACACCTAGAAATCATCATTGTCATTATCACCATCATCTTCACCACCTTTCATCACTCTGCTCTCTGGAGTTCATTCTTCCTTTTCTCTCCCTCCTGCCTGGAGCCAGTAGACAAGAAATGCTACACAGAGATCTGAAAGAGGTCAATGGCACTGAGGGTCAGGAATGGCCAAATGGTGAGAATTGAAGTCACAACAGCCGATGATATCAGGAGTATGTGTGAAGAAAGGAGGATCATGAATCAAGGATGTACACATCGCTGAATGGGGAAGGAGATAGTCTTGAAGTACCAGAAAAAGAGCAATCCAATGAAGCAGGAGTAATGTCAGATTTTTTTAAAAGATTTTATTTATTTATCTGACAGAGAGAGAGAGAGATCGTAAGTAGGCAGAGAGGCGGTAGGGGAGGGGGAGAAGCAGGCTCTGTGCTGAGCTGGGAACGCGATGCAGGGCTTGATCCCAGGACCCTGAGATCATGACCTGAGCTGAAGGCAGCAGCTTAACCCACTGAGCCACCCAGGCGCCCCAGTAATGTCATATTTAACAATAGGTTCGGTTTCATGACAACAGTGTGCCCCCAACCCTAATGAATAATGGGGGAAAAATTATATGCAAAGCACTCATCTCTGAAATTATTTATTTGATATGGTTATAATTTTGTATGACTAAATCTCTTGCTTATATTAGAGACAAAATATAATCCAAATATAACCCTCAAACTTTATTTCCATTTATAATTCTAATCCACCTGTATTATCTTTTTACAGCACAAATAGAAAAATGAATGGTCAGCACTTCACTTGTTCTTCCAAGTCTACGGTGAGGGTACAAATTGTAGTGAACTGATCACCATTTGAGTCAACTTGAGGACAGAAGAGAAACTAGTAATAAAGATCTTGGTAATTCAAATGTGAAGTGATGGGCTTCTGAAATAATGGTTACTCAATGTCTCACTGAGGTGACTCTGGGTTCAGAGTTTTTGCATTTAAATTCTGGTTCACTTACATATGAATCCTTGGAACTGAAGAAGCAAACCTCATTGAGCCTTAATTTCTTCATTTCTAAGCAGAGATAATAATAGGGCCTACTTTACAGAGATGTAAAGAATAAATAAGATAATACATATAAAGCACATACTTGGCACACAGTAAGCCCTGGATAAATAGAAGCCACTACTATGACACAGACAGTGATTACAAAAAGGCCAGCTACCACAGTGTCCTCAGATGCTCAAGCAGAACATCCTTAACCCTACCCGATCTCATCACCTCGTCAAAGCTGTGACAAAATCCTGTCTTTCTTACTTCCAACGTACATCCTAAATCCATGACCTTCTCCTCAGTTCCACTGTGACCAATCATACCCATACCACTATCATCACTCCCTCCCGGCCAACTGCATCCACTTCCCCATGGGTCCCTAGCTTCTACCCTTGTCCTGTCTAGTCCATTCCTCAAACGGTAGCCAGAAAGGACTTATAAAACTACAAATCCTTTCAAGTGGGGGCATATACATATATATATACTATCTGTTATTTCTGTCTGTTCTTAGAATAAATCTCAATTCAGCTCCAGGGTTTATAGGGGCTTAATTTAACTTCTGTGTCCCTTCCTGGATCTTTTTTCACCATCACTTTGCTCATAGAAGTTCAGCCATACAACCACATTTTGGTTCCTTGTCTACACCAACCCCTTTCTCCAGGCACTTGCTCTTCTCAGGCACTGTTCTTTCTCCCTTTCTCTGAATGATTGGCTCATTCTTGTCATTAGGCCTCCGTTCAAACGTCCTCTTCCAGGGAAGCCTTCTTCATCTGCCCTAAATCATCTACCTTCCAGCAACACTTCTCTCATCACCTGACTTATTTTCTCAATGCTGCTCATCACAAGCTGGAATTATAATCTGCATTTTCTGCTGTCTTGTTGAGTCTCTGTACCTCCCATTAGGAGCAGAGGTACAGCCCCATGAGGGCAGAGATGAATCTTGGGTTGTTTTTTTTTTTTCATCTCTAGGCACTTGGCAGATGATCAATAAGTATTTGTTAAAATATTGAATAAATGAGTTGAGCACCCTCCCTTAGAATGTGTGGGTTTATGTAGAGATGAGTATGTGAGCATGTGTGTGTTTGTATGATTGTCTGTGTGTGCTCTACTGCATATGAATATGCATGAGAGTATGAGTGTGTATGGGAGAATGCCTGTGAGCATGTGTGTAAGGGTGTGTTACTATGTATGTATGGGTGTGAGAATGTATCACTGTGAATATGTGAATGTGTGTGTGTATTGTAAGAATATTAGGGAAATCTGATTTCTCTGATTTGATTTGAATCAAAGACTTTAAATACTTAAAAATTAAGGTTTATTCAAGTACTTTAATTAAAATAATCTCATGATGACAAACTATAGTGTTGTAACAAAGGAATATTTTGTAGTCCTCTATCTTAAGAGATTGACCTCATGAAGCTAATCATTAAAATGGGATATGATGAGTAAGAACTTGTGGGATTTTTGTTAAGTCCTTCTGGGAACTCAATGCTTTCTCTATTTCCTCTTCAGGGAGACAACCTTGTGATCTACAGGGATTTGCTGGATAAATGCATACCTTTCTTGCCTAAGGCCCATGCTATTCCTACTTTCTGGAATGTTTTTACTCCATCCCTTTGCTTGGCTGAGGTCATTTAGAGACTCACTGTCTATCTCCTCCTCTAAGTTCCAGAGATACAGAGACCTCCCTTTCTTGTTCATTGCTACATTCCAGCATCTAACATAACATCTGGCATAAGTAAGTTAAAAAAAAAAAAAGCTATATAGTAATTAAAAAGGAAAGCTCTTTCCTTTTTTTTTTAATATATGGTAATATATATAATACATCCAAGAAATGATTATCTTTCCCAAGGGTAGGGCTTGCTTGTTATATGACACATACATAGATAGATGCTCAATAAAGAGAAGATAGTCAGTTGAAGCTTGAACTTATACTATCCTATGCCCATGAACAAGGACATTCTGAAGTCAGATCGCCTGGTTGGAATCCAAGTTCTGTCAGTTATTAGACAATACAAGACCTTGGGAAGTTTACATGGCCTCTCTGAGGCTCAGTTTGCTTCTCTATAGAATTACAAGACAATCCTATCCTGGCTGTGTCTTTCTAATCCTTGCCTTTATGGTCACATTGCCTGAATCTCCTTTGTCGGGGGCATTATTCAATCTGTAACAAACATTTATAGATATATGATCTTTTCATACATTAGTATGAAAGTTTTATTATTCAGTCTGCTAGTGTCCAACCATGCTTGCATTCAGTGAAAACTCCACATAATAGTCACTTTATCCTTTTGAAGGCTTTGCCATATTCCATTTTATAATTCTACCATTCTTTATTCAAACTTGACCAATAAAAATTAAGGTTATTTTCAATCTATCTGTATTATTTACTTATTATAAAATTTCCATGTATATAGACATAAATTTTGTGTACTTGTCTGGTTATTTCATTGGAATATATTCCTAAGAGTAGAATTGCTGAGGCAAAATTTATACATTTAAATTTTTTATTTGTCTTATTAAATCACCCTCTAAAAATGTTCCAATTTAAAATCTCATTTCTCATCTAAGAGTTTGTCATTCCCCCCACACCCTGCTCAGTTCAGATTATTAACAATTCATTTTATGAGAGGCAAAACATATTATTTTGTAATTTCATTTTACATTGCTTTGATTAGTAGTTGAGCATCTGTTTTATATCTATTACTTGTCCATTTTCTCCCACAATTATCAATCATTTTTGATTTGCAAGAGCTTCTATATATTAAGATATTAGCCTTTTTTATTAAGATAGCAATTATGTAGCCTTAAACCTATATTTTGGAATTTTCTCCTCTCAACTCAGTGAACATCACCTTCAGTTATACAGAAGTTTAAAATTTTTAGAAAAACAGAATATGCATTCCTCTCATTAAGGTTTCTGGATGTAATATTGTTCTAAGAAAAGCCATTCAAACTGCAAGGATATTGGCCATTATTGTTAATATGACCTTACTTGCAATTATAGAATGGTGAAGCTTAAGGGCATTTCATGTTTTGCTCGTTTTTTCCTAGGTAAATTCTGGGCTTTCTCGAGGATTCTTTTTAATAGAATCCAAATATGCGTCTTGAATGCCAAGGGTAGTGCAGAAATATTCGGAAGAGACATCCTGATCAACATTTTATGTCAAGTGAACATTTACTTAGCTATTAATCTGTATTCTGTGTTTATAAAGTTTGAGGACTTTTTCCTTCCGTTCTCTCCCATCAAGAGCTCAAATCACTGCGATCAGATACAAACAAGTTCAGTAGGAGATGGAGCAGACACCAGAGGATCTCACATGGGTCTAATCTCAAAGGTTTCTGAGAGTCATAAAGTATGGCATATAATAACTGAAATGTGGCATCTGAACAGTAGTTATAACACACTACTAGGTTTCATTTCATGTAATATTTTAATCACAAGAATAAACAAAGAAAAAAGCTTTGCCTTATACTAAAACATAGAGCTTGAATTCACATCCCAGTTCCAGACAAGCTAGGGGTATATTTTTTTCTCCTTAAGTATTCACTGGGGGTCAGCAAAATTCCAGACAAAGTAAAATTATAAAAGATGTACCTTCATAAGAGTTGATTTCCCTCCCTCTGAATTCTTAATCAGGTCCATATTTGGCCTGTTTGTATTCATCCTAATCACTTCTCAGAACTCTTTCTTTTCAATACTAACTAATATTAAGGGGTAGATGAGAGATATCAATGAAATTCTGCTCATGCTTGCCTCTCTTGGGGATTTTATACTTCCCTTTTTCGTTGTTATAATTGTAGATCCCTTCAGGGTATCCACCCTTGCAACACCTGTCATCCTTGCTTCCCTCAATGAGGTCATCACAGACGCACCTAGTTTTTGAGCTTTTCCTCTGTAATTAATTTCCTTGAGTCACTGAATAACTTTATCTACCTTCTGCCATAAACCTCTCATTTTCTCTGATATCCTTATTTGCAATAAGTCAACCAGAATTGAGCACAATATGGCTTTTCCCTTCAATGATGCTGAAATAATTTCTTCTGACTCATGCTCTGTGCACAGAGTGGTGATCAAGGCAGTCTATGATTGTTTGCTTGTTTAAGCACTTGTATATGAGATTATTTAACTGTTTGTTTAATTGTACCCCACTGAAAGTCTGCTTTCTGTTAAACCTTGTTATCGTTTGAGTACCATTCACTAAATAAATCTTTTTCTTAACTTAAGTGGTTCAAATCAAATATTTCCTTGATTTTAAGATGTTCAACCACCCCCACAACACACATCCATTTGCACATTTCTGCAACCAGACTGTGTCCTAGATTCATTGTGTGCATTTAATATGGTGTTTTCCTCCAAAAAAAACCCATTACTAAATTGTTCCTTTGGCTTACAATGAACAGCTTTGGAATCCTAGAGGTATGGTGAGACGAAAGTACATTAACTTGGTCATGGGTTTGAGACATTAAGGAATTGCTGTAAGTCTTTTTTTTTAACTTTACTCCTCAGATATCAAGGTTCTTTTGGAGGAAAAAAAATAGTATCTTTGCCTTTTGTGAGTTTAGGCCTGAGCTCTTATGGTTTGGTATCATTGACTTTCTTTCCTCTTTGCCCTGTCCTTCCACTGGATCCGTATTAGAAAGCAGCTAATCTGGGAGACCCACTCCGCCTCATCCACACCCAGCAGCTCCTTTCTACTTAACGCCCACATGCCTTCTGGTAAATGTCCGCCCAGTTGGTTTTTTTCTTAAGTTTTTTGCCCTTGAATCTATGGATGAGTCTTCTACGTTGAACTTTTAGCAAAAGCTTTGTCAGGTCAAGGCTGGTTTATATACAAACACTCTTTTCTCTGTCTTGGCTCCTCCTCATAAATTTTCATGGAATTTTAACTGCTGAATCCCTTTAGCTCTGAAAACAAAGTGAGTAAAATGCCAGGTTTGAACACTAAGGTTCTATGTTTGTTTGGCTTTCAAAAATCTAAAGGTATTTTTATTACCTGTAATCTTTTAAATACCTCCTTATCCCAATGTGTATCAGATGCAAACATATTTTCAGATATCAACCAGAAGTTTGATGGGTAGATGGAAAAATGTACGAGTAAGTATATATTTGTATCTTTAAAAATATGAGTGATTTGCTTAAAATCTAAATAACCACTAATATATTCATTTCTATGGACATACACAAAATAAGATATGTGATTATGAATAACATAAAATTGACATATTACTGACACATGTATATAAATATGTATAAATTTAGGTATGTCATTATACATACACACAATCCATTTAGTGAGATGCAACAGAAACAGGGTTCAAATTATAGCTCTGCCATTTTCTTACTTTGAGAAAGCCATTTAAATATTCTGATCCTTGGGGTGCCTGGGTGGCTCAGTGGGTTAAAGCCTCTGCCTTTAGCTCGGGTCATGGTCCTGGGGTTCTGGGATCGAGTCCCACATCGGGCTCTCTGCTCAGCGGGGAGCCTGCTTCCTCCTCTCTCTCTCTGCCTGCCTCTCTGCCTACTTGTGATCTCTGTCAAATAAATAAACAAAATCTTTAAAAAAAAATATTCTGATCCTGTTTCCATATCTCTAAAATGAATAAAAAACAATAATGCCTGCCTTATATATAACAGAAGGCTATACATAAAATAATTCAAAAAAACTTAAGCCACAAAATGCTTTATAAATATTGATAATATTTGATGATATTTATTCAAATACTCCTCTCCCTACTCATGAAAAAAAATCTCATCTTCTTCAAATAGTATATTATGTCAATTATTTAGCATCTATTTTTTTATTATATCCAATATGTAACACTAAAGAATGAATTGAAACTTTCTCTTTTATAAATCAAATTGTTTTTAGATATATTGTATATCAATACATAATATATATACAGTAGTACCCCCATCTATAGTTTTGCTTCTCATGGTTTCAGTTACTTGCAGGAAACCACAATCTGAAAGCTGACGATTCTCTTCCTGATGTCTAGTCAGAAGGTCAATAGCAGCCTAACACTACGTCACCATGCCTCCGTCATGGGCCTCACTTCATCTCATCACACAGGATTTTATTTTCTCACATCATCACAAAAGGAGGGTGAGCACAGTACAGTAAGACATTGTAAGAGAGACACCAGAGTCACATAAATTCTTTACAGTATATTATTATAATTGTTCTATTTTTTTTTTAAGGTTTCATTTATTTATTTGACAGAGATCACAAGTAGTCAGAGAGGCAGGCAGAGAGAGAGGAGGAAGTAGGCTCTCCCCTGAGCAGAGAGCCCGATGCAGGGCTGGATCCCAGGACCCTGAGATCATGACCTGAGCCAAAGGCAGAGGCTCAACCCACTGAGCCATGTAGGCGCCCTAATTGTTCTATTATTAGTTGTTGTTACTCTCTTACTGTGCCTAATTTATAAATTCAATATTGTCAGAGGTGTGTATGTATAGGAAAAATCATGAGTATATATGGTGTTTTGTGTAATCTGTGGTTTCAGGCATCCACTGGGGGTCTTGGAATGTATCCCCTACAATAAGCAGGGGGTGGGGGGGAACAACAGTATTATATAATTCATTTTTGTGTTTATTGAATTGTATAAAGTTGTATATGTGTTAGAGACCATAAATATATAACATAAATTTACAACAGATGTCAGCTTATTTTCAAAGATTTAGCCCAGAAAGCCCACAAGGAAAAGCAAAATCTACTTTTAAAAGTTTCATCTATTTCCCAAATGCTTAGGTTTAGCATATTCAAAATGTGATTTGTTGAAATAATGGCATATTATAACTAAATATAAGAAATGAAATAATAAGAGAACTCCTATATAAACATGTGTGGCTAAAATTAATTTGAATAATCAAATAACTCAAAGACCTGAAATACCTTACAAGCTTTTGCAAACTTAACCTGCAATCAGCATGGTCTGTAAGGTATTGCTATACTGAAATTTCTGAACACCAAAGCCACCCTAGAAATGTCTCAGAAGACCTGGGAGTCGTTCAGTCCAACATTGAGAACCGACCCCTTATAGTACAAGTTGCTGAGACTTGCATTTATACTTTTTGTTGTGGCTTTTAAATGTAAAGCAGCTTTCTCAGAAGCTATGCCCAAGACTCTTCAGGGACTTAATCTCAAAATCACGTGGATGGAGTCAATTTGAACAAATTCTTTATCGCGGAGGCTCCAGTCTTATGTTAAAAAAAAAAAAATTTTTTTTTTTTTTCTTATGGGGTGAAGAGCCTTCCAGCCTGTGTTGGCTGCTCTCAGATAGAATGAGTAGACAGGGTCAAGTAACACCAAATGAAGTACAACTGATATTAGGATGTAAACTACCGCATCTTTCTTCTTCTCCCTCCCACACTCATGTGCCTGTATCCATCTCCTAAATTTACCACTTCCCAAAAAGTGGTGGACTATAAGTTCCCCCTTCTTGAATCTGGAGAAGGCTTGAGAATTGGTTTGTGGCCAATAGAATGTGTCAGAAGTGACACTGTATGACTTCTGAGACTAGGTAATAAAAGAAGACATGCTTTATGCCTTGTACACTGGGACATCAGCCTTCAGAGCTCTAAGCTGCCATGTGAGAATCAAATTTTCTGTTAAGCTGTGAGAAAGCCTAGCCCACATGGAGAAGCCACATGCTAGTGCCAGCCAACAGCTCCAGCTATAGTCCTAATTGATAAGCAACATCACTACCAAACATTAAGTAAAGATGCCTCCAGATGATTCTAGTCCCTAGTCTTTGTATCTTACCGACTGAGGCTCCAGACATCATGGAGCAGAGGTAAGCCAACCCCTCCCCCCCACTCTGCCTTGTCTGAATTCCTGACCCAGAGAATTTGTAAGGACAATAAAATGGTTATTTTACACTGCTAAGTATAGAGCAGTTTGTTTCTAGTAATTGGAATATCTCCCCCTTGAATCTAGCTGCCCTCTTGACTTGCTTTGGTCAACAGAATGAAGAAAAAGTGACAGAGTGTGCCACTTCTGAATCCAGGGCTCAAGAGGACTTGCCTATTTCCATGTATGTGTTGTGCCTCAGCTGCCATTTTGAGAACATATCGAAACTAGGCTGGTAATCAATAGGAGGACATCTGCTTTCAGACTGTGGTTTCTAAGGACGAGAGACATGTGGAACACACTTGAGTAATCCTAGCTGAAGATCAGACAACAACCAGCTAAAAGCCAGACATAAAGCAAAACCACCTAGCTGAGCACTCCAGCGAAGTAAAAAATGTGTGTTGTCGAATGCCAGTAAGGTTTTATGGTTGTTTGTTAACCAGCAATACCGTAGCAGGAGTAATCCATACACCAGTAAAAATCCAGAGCAAAAATTAATAATGCACCCTTCTTACATCTCATATTCCTCTGTATTAACTTGCACCAATACTTTCTTTCACAGCAAAACTCAGATTTGTTACCTACTGATTCTATTTCCACTTCCTTATCTCCTTATACCTCCTCAGCCATCATTCTGACTCCTGACCCCACCACTATACTGAAACTGCTCTTTCCAACATCGGTTACTCTCATGATGCCAAGTGTGAGGCGTTTGTTGCTGTGTCGTCTTCCTGGACCCTTCTGCAGCATTTAACCTATCTGACCATATTCCATTTCCAAACACTTTTTATTTTTTTAAGCTTCTAAGATACCTCCAGGTTTTCCTGCTACCCCTTTGACTGTTCCCTTTGATCTCTTTGGTTGGTTTGTTCTTTCATTCATTCATTTAAAATACATATGTTGAGAACCTACGATGTGTCAAGTATTAGGGCGTGGGGCATTGTGTCACAACAGTGCAATAAAACAAAATTCTTGACCTTGTAGGGCTTATGTTCTAGTGAGAAGAGACAGAAAACAAGCAAATAAACAAGTATATACCAGATGGTGAGAAGTTCTATGGGATAAAATAAGAGAAAGGAAAGAGGATAGACAGTGATAGGGATAGGATGGGTGTTGCTATTTTAAATAAGTCAATGAAGTCCTCATCAAATGGATAACATTTACATAGACACCAGGAAAACATGAGGGAGTGAGGCATATAGATTTCTGAAGGTGAAGTGTCCCAGAAAAACAAGGAATAGCAACTGCAAAGGTTTTGATTCAGGAATAGAGTTAGCATGACCCTCGGCCTCTTTTTTTCCCCCATCCTCTTACTATACTTATTTTCAGATAAGTTGCTTAGCTTTTTATATTGAAATTTTAATTTAAAAACAAACAAGAATAGGGGCACCTGGGTGGCTCAGTTGGTTAAGCCTCTGCTCAGGTCATGATCTCAGGGTCCTGGGATCCAGCTCTGCATCGGGCTCTCTGCTTATTGGGGAGCCTGCTTCCCCTTCTCTCTCTGCCTGCCTCTATGCCTACTTGTGATCTCTCTCTCTCTCTCTCTGTCAAATGAGTAAATAAAATCTTAAAAAAAAAAACAAGAATAATGAAGTGATCCTTTATAAGCAAATATCTCAACTTGGTACAGTTTATTAGGGTATGAGGAAAGGAACACTTCTCAGATCTCATTCTGAATCATTTGATCAAGTCTTCTGGAACATGGTCTTTGACCCCTACACAGAGGCTACTTACTGCCTATCTTTTAAATGTTGATTTTTCAGAGTTCAGCCCCTCTTTTCTCTCTATACTCATCCCTTGAGTTAGCCCATCCATTTTTTAAAAAGATTTATTTATTTTAGAGAGAGAGAGAATGCAGGTGCACATGACCAAAGTGGGGGGCAGAGGGAGACAGTGATAATCTCCAGCAGACTCTCCACTTGAGCATGGAGCCTAACGCAGGGCTCAATCCCAGAACCCCGAGATCATGACCTGATCAAAGATCAAGAATCGGACGCTTAACCAACTGAGCCACCCAGGGGCCCCTAGCCTATCCATTCTCATAGCTTTAAATGCCATCTATATGCTGACAATGCTTTAGTTCACTTGTTTAGTTAAGACCTTACTTCTTTTAAAAAAAAGAAAAAAAGACCTTACTTCTGAGCCTCAGATTTAAATATCCATCAGCACCCTTGAATCTCCACTTGGGCATCTCTAACTTACCATATCCAAAGAGAATTCTTTATTTCACCAATAGCCCCCAAACTCAAGTTCATCTCCCTGGCATTTTCCATCTTTAGAAATAGATATCCACTCAGTTTCTCAAGCCATAAGTCTAGTATCCTTGATTCCTCTATTTTCCTTATATCCCCAGGTCAACTATTAATCTTTCAGACTTTACCCCTAAATCACATCCATCCATCTTTTTCTCTCTCCACTCCTCTCAAGCTGTGCCAGAGCACCAGCACTGAGTGCCACGTTCAGGATATTCATGGCCAATAGCAGCTACATAATGTAAGAAAGCAGAGGTGGATCTACACTATATCATCACACAAATTTATTTAATCAAAGTTAATTAAGATAAAGTTAACATCATAAAGTGTTAACGAAATGATGACAAGTTTGACGTTTTCAACTAGCAGTTGGTTGTTAGCTTACAGAACTATAGTTTATCTACGGTACTGAATAGATTCCTAAATGAGTTTCAAAAAAAGAAGCAAATTTTAGATTGAGATGGTATTTAGAAGACTGGAAACATCTCGGTATCTTTTCCAAAGTCACTTTCATGTCTATGATTTCATGATTTTTATGTGTTCTAAGATGAGATTGACAATTCTGGCCCATTCTTACTCTAGACTAGTTTATTAAATTATTGGATTCTTGGTTTTTACAGTGTGAAGAGAGATTTTTTATGAACATGGATAAGTATTATTTTAATAGTAACTCACTGTGCTGAAATTTGGCATTTAAATTTATAAATAAGATCACAGCTGCTGACCTCTTTCAGTGAAGAACAAAAGGAGTTAGAAACTCATTCTGAGAGTCCACCTAAATCAATTAGGATGTTAAATCCATGCATAAAATAATGTTTAATAAAAGTGCTTTAAAGGGAAAATTGTCTCATTTTAAACTGAATGAATACAAAAGACACAAAGTTCCCGGATTACTGCTATGAGGTTCTAAGACACCAGACTCAGGCATTGCTAATAGTTCAACAGTAATTGGAATATTAATAGGATGTGTCATTCTGATTATATAGAATATGCATCAGAGTATTTTACCTACCTCTTCTGGATTGATTGGAGGGTGGCAGAGAATAATCTGATTGTCGCTTCTCTCATTTTAAGAGCCCCATTTCAGAGTGCTTACTCACAGACTCTATTTGAGGACATATTAAAAATAAAATCAATGCATTTATAACCTAATTAGCTGGTCTCTATTGATTCATGTTCCAGATATTCAGTTTGCATAGCATTACTGTGTTCACTAACTACCTGTAAATATATGCTGGGTGGCATATTGGGTTAATGCACTAGTCTCTGCCCAAGGGAATGGAACTAGCAGCTACTGTAAGTCATCACTGCAGTACTACGTTTTCCAGTTTTCTCCTAGTCAATACACGTTAATAAGACTTCAAAGTTTTATTTATCACTTAATCTCAGCCAAGTCCTGGGCTCTGTACGTAACATTAGATTAGAAATGGGTTTACTGCCTAAAAGTAAAGGAGCCTTGACCTTTGAACAATTGGCTGTCTCTGTTCATGGGTATAAGCGAGAGGTCAGGGGTTCACTGGAACCGTGTCATTTGAGTGTAGCCCCTTCAGTGATGTGGGCCCAGTTCTCATTGCATGTTCTCATTAAGCCAGGCTTGAAAAAGGGCAAGTGCCCTTTCAACTTCATTTGCTGCAAATTTAGCCACAAGTTTTCAAATAAAAAGAAAGAAGAAGTCAGACAATATATTATTTCAGCACTGTCCTGACTTAAATAAATATTGGAGTCCATGTACATGCTCAGGAATGGGTATACCTCTTTAATTACGTCAAGCGAATCGGTGAACTTTGCTCTCAAAACATACAAATATTCCTTAAACCGTGGAGAAATGGCAAAGCTCAACTCTAGGGCACTGATGCAAACAGAGGCTTCAAGATGTTAGTGGCTTTCAGACTTGAAGCTCTGGCTCCCTGGGCTTGCGTAGGATGTCATTGATTTACTCTTTCCACAGAGGTGAAGAGAGAGGACCAAGGGAGATAGGTTTAATTAATCTTAAATATCTCTGCAATTTAAGAATTGTAGGCCTGGAACAGTTCCTGTACTAACATGATTAGCAAATATTGACTTTTGAATACAATAATAATGTGTCATCTGAAACCCTTGATAAGTAACTTAAGTACTTCCTTAGCTTGCATCTTATTAAATTAGATGAGGTATGGTTGAGGCACATTACACAAAGACATTGAAATGAAAAATCAGACCTAAGGGTTTTAACATTGATTTTAAGAGAGCTAAAAGTCACAAAGAAAACATATATGGTTCAGTTCTGCAACCTATGAATGTAAGCTGTCTATTTTCTCTAGATGGATTTTTTAAAAGTATGTAATAATTTTCATGGTGCAACTGTAGTAAACATTTACAATTTGTGACCTTTTTGACAGCTGTAATCAATCATCAGATTATGTATGATGACCATATAATTTTAGTTTTATGGAAGGTTAACTTACACAGATTATGAGCTTTTGATGTTAAAATATGGAAGAAAGAGCCATGGCACACTAGTGTGCCTGTGAGTATAGTAAGGATAATCTACCCAACCCCCTTCATAAGGTTTAGCTTAAAAATGTGTACAACAAGTCAGCTAAGAAAAGAGTTTTAAAGACGTAATACTAGTCAGCCGCCAACCTGACAAACCTTACTGTATTGATTAGTTTTCAAAGGCTGTATGGCATATGTACTCTACTTACAATAGAATGGGAATGAGGGAGAAAAGCCTCCAAATGTCATCAAAGCAAATGGTCTGTGAATGTTGCTTCAAAGCTCATCATTAGTTGCCAGGGTATTTGGCCACAGTGCTAGTAAAAGAGGTTTCTCTGGAGGGGTAGGTATGACAAAGTACATTTCTTGGCAAGAAGACTTATGCTCAAGTAGCAGGACACATAAATTCTTGCTTGATTAATTAGAGGATTAACATTCTTTATGAAATTCTGCCTGCTTTTTATTTTTTATTTTTTTTAAACCAGGAATAGACCCCAGGCCTTTTCTGTTCTCTAATGAAATTGCAAATTGACTTGTGTTCAAATGGTGCTTGAGTAAAATGAACAATTAAAAATGTATTGCTAACAATGAGATGTATCAGCCAATCTCTTTAAGGATTAATTAGTTGCAGGAACAATCTTTCTTATACAACATACAAAAAAGAAGAGAGCAGTGGTGGGTGAACAAGAATGTATGAAAGAATAGGGTTTTACCATGTGCATACGAATACATGGATGCACACATTCATACACACAGATGAAGTACAAGAATATAGACATGCATATGTAAAGTTTAGACTGAAAAATTCGCTGCAGCTTCCGTGAAGATATTTATTCCACCTTAGTTAGGATGATTCGACTGTTGCTGATTAGTGATCCATTAGTTAGCTTGAAGGCAGCCAACAGATTTTACTGATCGTAATTTATCATTAAAGCAGAGAAATGCTTTAGGTATTTAAATAATGTATGCAGATAAATTCACTCTTATTTTTTTAATTACCCACCTGTACCAACCTTGTAAGAATCTTTGCCCCCTATCAAAGTTTGCTCTCTGAGGAGATTTTCAAAGTTAACCAAAAAGGAAAAGCCCTTCTCCCTGGTTGCATTTATCAAGTCTGCATTTCAAACCCCTCCCCCTTCACAAAATATCTGGTGTGTTTCAGGTTATGTTTGCAGTTCTTAAAAAACTTGAAATTATCTCCACATTTGCCATCGCAGACTGAAGGCTTATCTTACAAAATGTGATACCTCTGTCATTTCTTTAGCAGAGATTTCAGATACAGTAGGGATAAACTGTTGTCTCCAGAGCCCACTGCAGAACTTCAGGGAAAAATGGACATCGTTTACTTCTTCAAGACCTGTTTAGATAAATGATGTTCTAGAAAATGTCATTTTTGTCAGGCTGCCCTAAAGTCAGATCTTCTCGATGCCACCGATGTGCCGAGTCAGCCTAAAAGAGCCTAAAAGAGCATTTAGCACGATGGCATTTGGTAAATACTGCTTTATTGTGCTTCACCCTCCCTACAGGGCATTCTGAAGAGATGAATAGTAAGTGTGAACAGGAAGAACAAGTTTCCAGTCCTGTCAAATTAATTAGACTAGTGAAGAATGAAGTGAGGTTTGCCGTTAGGTAAGTTGAAAACATGTAAAGAAAATCATCTAAGCAATCTGAAAGGATTTTAAGAGAGCAAACATCCTTATGCACTTTTGTGTATTTGCGTGAGAGATGTGTGGGTAATTGTGCTGCATGCAAAGGATATCATATCTGAACAGAGAACAGTCAATGTGTTCATGTAATACATACAACATATCCAAAACATATCCAACATATCCAAAAACATACACGGCAGGCCACAATTCAAAAGGAAAGCCACAAATTCAAAAGGAAAGCCACAGTTTAAATATCTATTTGACTGGGGGCGGGGAGAGTAGGGGGGAAGCAACTAACAAACCATGAATAGATGTGACCCTTTTATTTATAGGAGCAAACCCTGATTCTATACTAAGAACTGTATCAGGTGAGCTTATTAAGAGATTCGTGAGAGCAGCGGGAGCAATGCAATTTGGTTGTTGTTTTACCAGGTTCCAGTTGGGTGCTTTGAGCCTCAGACCTTATGTAGGCAAAGATACAAGAGAGGGAGAGTTACATGTGCTCTTCTGAATGCAGGGCCTTGAGTTGGCCATTTGGACTAATTTTAAATGACCTTTTGAGATACATTTCCATATATTCCACTCTATTCTGGAAAATTGATTTTGGTAATTGAAGTAATCAATTTGTATATCTATAGAGCATTGACTGCTTTGTATCACCTCCCCAAAGCAGGCTGGCCACGGTTCCATGATGCAAATTGATGTTTTCATATGGAGTTCCAAAGGGGCTGGCTGCAGCCACCTTGTTGGTCAGCAGAGATAGCTTCCCCCCAAAATCATGGAACTGAAGTCCATTAGGTTAGTTTAAACCTTCCTAAACCATGGTATTTCCTCAATCACATAAAGGTGGGTAAATGATTTTCTTTTTTTTTTTTTTAAAGATTTTATTTATTTATTTGACAGACAGAGATCACAAGTAGGCAGAGAGGCAGGCAGAGAGAGAGGGGGAAGCAGGCTCCCTGCTGAGCAGAGAGCCCGATGTGGGACTCGACCCCAGGACCCTGAGACCATGACCCGAGCCAAAGGCAGCGGCTTAACCCACTGAGCCACCCAGGCGCCCCGGTAAATGATTTTCTTTTGGCAAAGGACATGAGGTCCTGAAACTTCATATACCTAGCCTTTCCACCTACCCTTCCCCCTACATCTTTACCTTTCCAGTCTCCATGTACCTCACCCTCTTTAACTCCACTTTTTCTGACTTTTACCAGCTCCCTTTCTCTACTACCTAGCATCAGTCAGTGTTGATGGGCCACATTCCAGACTCTCTTCTGTCAAACTGAAAAGAATCTACAATTGTCAGTGACTTCTGTGCTGCTTAATCTCCCTCCTGCTGCATCTTGGGTAGAATTCTAGACCAATTTCAACTCCAGAACTCTTCACTATCATTAAGTGATTTTTCCAATTTATGCTCCCATTACATTTGATTTTTTTCATAAACAGGGTAGAAGAAGACAGAAATACATTGCATCTGAGTCCGACTGCTGCATTTAATTTCACATGTAACTGATGAAAATGTCTCCTGCAAAATGACAACTGGAAAGAGACATCAGAATACTAGTTTTGGCAGGTGACACCAGGATAACTTAAAGGCATCTCTACCTTTTGGATGTCGAATGGTGTGTTTCAGCTACCCACTTTTCTTTTTCAGGGAGACTCAACTGTCCTTCAGCCATAGAAGCAGGACATGTCATCTCCCAAATGAAAGGAATTCATGCCCATGATGAGTAACATTCCAATTAAAATTCATCACTAACAGCAGGCTTTTTATCTTTCTTGGACAACGTGAATCATTTTTGGTGCTGGGAAATGTGTTTCATAAACCTCCATTGTCGTAGAATGTCTACTTCCATGAGAACTTGTTTTATATTAGTAAATAAAACATCATCTGACATTTTTGTCACTTCTTATGTCTGGGTGCTGACGAAAATAATGGGAATGCTCAGAGGTTATGGGACATTGTTTATCAAGGAATGTAGGTGACGCCACAAAGTATAAGTAACGCTATACAGCTGGATGATTGATCCCTGCTGCATATTTTAAAGCTCCTTTCATTGCTTATCGAAACCTTTTAGGTAATGCACTCCTCTCAGATATCATTTTATGTTTGAAAAGCTTTATAATTCATAATGAAAAGTTGCTTAGTTACCCCAAGTGAATCCATAGCTTCAATTATTCTCTGTGCAAATGGTCGGACTCCATTTTGACCAATGTTTATGGTGTTTGGCAATTTTTCAGTAGCTACTTTGCTCTGATATGATTAATTTCTTGCATAATACTCTGCTTTGCATGTGTGGAGCTGAAATAATCTTAGTAGGCAGAAAGGAAATGAAAGACCTTGTGTGTTTCAGTTTTGGAAACATTTGAAACATAACATCATAATGTGAAGAGTGCCAAAAACAATACCAGTTAGGCCGGATAAAGACAACCACAAGAGACACGAATGTGCTGATGAGACCCAGCCCTGGGACAGCCAGCCATTGCTTGTCCTGTGGCCAGCTTGCTCTACCTCGAGACACTGAAGCAGAGGAGAGGAGAGAGCCCCAGAATTTATCAAATTGGATTCAATTGCCAGAAAAACACTGGCATCATCTCATTAATATCTTTTCCTAAGGTTATCGTGGGTCTCTTTCTTTGACAACACTACATAAAACACATCCTCTTACTTCTTAAGTAGCCACACATGAGGCTGCTTTCCCTTGTGCAGAAAGATAAGGGACATACTTATCTGTTGAATGAATGAATGAGTTCACTCTTTCAGGAGGAGTATGTGTGGTGACTACCTGACCCTCCGACTTTGGGAAAGTGTTTACCTTCCCCTGTCCTTAGATGATTTCTGCTACCCTGACACTCTGGAGTTCTTGCATTTTTTAAGTTTCCGACACTGTCTCTCTTTTCTTTAACCCCTTCCTCCTCTCTGCTGATCAGTGGTGTATAGTTGTGAAATGACACCTACCATAGGAAGCCTGGAAGATAGAAGGAAAGAACATTGGTCCTGAAATCACACCAACCCAACTTAAAACCTGGTTAAATGCTGGCTGATCGCTTCACATAGCCTCAGTTTGCGCTCCTGAAAAATGGGGAAAACGGCATTGTCTATGCTCTAAGATGACTTATTAATGCTCTAGTGGTACTTCCTGTAGTACACACAGGTACTGCTCTAAGCATTCCATGTACCAATGCGGGGGTTTCTATTACTACCGTCATTTTACAGAAAACAGCTGAAGCACAAAGGGTTTAAGTAATTGGACCAAGGGTCACAGGGCTAGAGCCAAGATGAAAACCCAGTCAGACGAGCTATAGAATCCGTGCTCTCAACTACCATATGAAGCTGTCTCCTGTAATGGGAGCTGCCACGACTGTAATTACTAGCATTATCACAGCCATCAACACTACTATTATTATAACTACCACCAGAGGCACCAGGAAGACCTGGTATCAGTGGAGATACCAACTGGTGCCAGTTAGAGACTGCGCAACCAAGGCAAGTCCAGCCCTTTCTTTCCACTCCTATCTCAAGTTTGTGGGTGGACATATTCCCAATCGAGCAGCCCAAAGCTGATGCCCCGGCACAGCCTCCTCAGCTCTGATTGGGGATAAGTGTTCACATGGCTGAAGGGCTCAAGCATGCTATAAACCATCAAATTTTCTTTTCTTCATTTCAAACACATATGTACTCATTTTTTAAAATATTTTATTTATTTATTTGAGAGAGAGGAGGTGAGAGAGAGCATGAGCGAGGAGAAGGTCAGAGGGAGAAGCAGACTCCCTGTGGAGCTGGGAGCCCGATGCGGGACTCGATCCCTGGTCTCCGGGATCATGACCTGAGTCAAAAGCAGTTGTCCAACCAACTGAGCCACCCAGGCATCCCTCAAACACATATGTATTCTTGATATATTGTTAACATATCCACTTGTTAAGATTTTTACCATCAGTATGTTCATAGGGCAGCTCTTATTATAGAATTAATTTACAGAGTAAAAGTATCTTTTTATTAGAAGATAGCTCTTTTAGTAGCCCTTCATTACATAGATGGCAGTAACAAATTTTCTCTCCTTTTTAAAATGGAAATTGGCTGAGCTTCTGTCAAAGAGGATGGCAAATTTTCCCTTCTGAGAAGTAAGAAAATAATGTAAAATTCCCACCAGGAGAAAACAAAACAAGACAGAGAGATCCTGGGGTGCCTGGGTGGCTCAGTGTGTTAAGCCGCTGCCTTCGGCTCGGGTCATGATCTCAGGGCCCTGGGATCGAGTCCCGCATCGGGCTCTCTGCTCAGCAGGGAGCCTGCTTCCCCCTCTCTCTCTGCCTGCCTCTCTGCCTGCTTGTGATCTCTCTCTGTCAAATAAATAAAAAATAAAATCTTTAAAGAAAAAAAAAAAGACAGAGAGACCCTGGCTTTGTCAAATTTGCTTTCCCCAACAGATGTCTCTGAAATCAGTGGGAATCAGGGATTCCAAAGAATGTGGAAGTAAGTATTTAGCTCTGCCAGATGAATGGGAGATGGAAGAAAGGGGGAGAGACAGTCTCATATCAAAAATTCTGTTCCTGAACCTAGAAAAACAAAGACAGTTTCAATCACAGATTACATTGAATTAGTTCTTCATTGAAATGACATAAAACCATACAGAACATATCTTCATTTTCTAAAGACCAATCAGAATAATTTAGTTAAAATTTCTATGATTGTCACCATAATTCATTTTTTACCAAAAACTAGAAAAATAGGTAAATCAGTTAAAAATGGTGAAATATTCACAAAAGGTATATGTGGATCCCCCTCTCTTTTTTCCTATTTACGGTATTTATAGATGAACAGATCTACAATATCTATAATCCCCCAAGAATGCTGGGATGCTTTTATCCTTCCTATTTCATATACTAGAAATATGCATCAGGTACACTCTGTGTAGAAGTATATCCTTTCAAGGACTTACATTCTAGACTAAATTAAGAAAGTCTCTAGTGGGGTGCCTGGGTGGCTCAGTCGATGAAGCATCTGACTCTTGGTTTCAGCTGAGGTCATGATCTCAGGGTCGTGAGATAGAGCTGCACAGCAGGCTCCAAGCTCAGCACTGGGTCTGCTTGAGATTCTCTCCCTCTCCCTTTGCCCCTCCTCATTCTCTCTCTCTCTTTCTAATTAAAATAATAATAATAATAAATATTTTTTAAAAGTCTCTGGCTAATTTCATGAAGTTCTTCCAACACAAGGCCCACTTATGTTTGAATCCCGATGAAAAGAATGGAATGTAGTCCGTGATCAAAATTTTAACATCTAGTTCTAACAGTGGTGAATTACATGAGATGAGACAGTAGTATCTAGTTATCCAAAAGAAAAAAAAAATTTTCAGAAAGAAAGGTAGGGAAAAGATGATCAAAAGTTAAAATCTCTAAAGGATACGCTGCCTTGTAGTTTTGGGCATCAGGGAAAATGTTCCACATCTAAAATGCCGGCCACTTCCCAGTTACAAGAAAATGCTATGCATACATCTTAATACTTCAATTTGTAAGAGTTTTTCTGTTTCTCCTTCCTCTACTTCTAAGATGAGCTACTGTTAAAAGCCCAATGTTGCAAGCATGGGAAAAGAATAAAATACATGTATTGATAATCTGAGATGGATCATTTTGTTTTAAAGAATTGGTATGTCAGAAGCATATGCTATGCCTCATGGCCAATATGGAAATGTCAGGGGTTTAATTGGCAGCTGTGAATAGCAGCACCTGCAAACAGCTCAGGGCTTGTTCCTGTGGTCTGGCAACATTCTTACTTTATGCTTTAAATAAAGGCTTACTCACTGGGACAGAAATAACTGACAATAGATGATTGATGATTGCCCATCACGCAATGGTTGACATCTACCATTCAGCAGGTCCGTTTACGAGGGCACGTCCAGATTTCATTAACGGGGGGCATGACATCCAGGAGCAGGCCTGCTACAGAGGGCTACTCAGTAACCTAGTTCAGAACACCTTGAATAGCTTGGCTTTTTTTAACCTGGAAAAATAGTTCACCGGGGATTCAGAATGCTTCAGGAAGATAATTTTCAAAATTCTTTTGTTTTCCTGCTTATTATAGTGCTTTTTTGAGAGAGTTTGTTAGGTTTCATGTTGATTACAGGGTGCCTTTCCCATCTCTCTGATTCTTATTGCAAATTGGCTTTGCATTTGAAATATTTGCTATGAGGAAGAGGCATATTAAAGAAGTTATATTTCTAATTATTAATTCATAACACTCTCATGTCCAGGGGACTATTTAAGCTTTGAGTACAATAATGTTTACTATTTTAATTAGGAGGGGCAAAGAAAGTGCAAAGAAATAAATCCACAGTGCAAACAAATGGCGAACATCTTTTTCCACACCTGGACATCCGTCAGCCCACAGTGGGCCGCTAGGTACAGCCAAAAACACACAAGCAATGTTGGAAAGAGCACTGGTGTAGAAAACCTTTCAAAATAAATAGTGCTCAATTAAAGCAGCCTTGCGCTGCTCAATAAAACCCAGAGTATCTCCAGGCTGGTATGTTCTAGCATGAAGCTAACATTTAGCTTTAATTTTCTTCCCATTTCTTCTCCCCAGGTCTGCTTTTGCCCAGCTACAATCTTGAGCTACATCTCTGCCTTGACTCACGTTTTTTTATTTTTTTTCCTCAAATTAAGTTTTGATCTTCTCTGAGGCACTCAGATTTTAGTGACCGGGCCATGGGTTATTTCGTGGTCTACCTTTTGGTCAATGGCAGTTCCTCTAGTCCAGTTTTAGGAAAGCGACGAGTCATTGCACTAATTAAGTCTTTCCCTAGAATTTTGCTCAGGGATTAGTATTTCTTCAGCAGCTGCTTATGAACTCATTTCTACAAAGACTTGTGCTATTGGCTTTTCATTAGCTAAACCTGAATAAAACAGACAACTGTCTGTAGCCCTTTCTGAATCTCACCATCCTGCCCTGAGGGGAGCAAGGCAGGCATCAGCATTGTCCTTCCACAGCTGGAGGAACTGACTGAGAGAAAGGAAGCAACTGGTCCCACACTGCACACCTTTAGTGAACACAGGAGCCTCTACAAGCTTCTACGACGCATACCTGGCCTCCATCGGACACTTCGGCTTGTAAGGATCATGGACCGTATGGCACATACCCTCCTGCTTATTGTTGTCCTTGACTCACATAACACCATGACCAGAGAATGGCTGCTTTGTAAAAGTCCTAATTCAACCAGAACCATTTTGTGAGCACCAGTGGACAAGGCTAGGGTCCCAAACATGCCAAAAGGCTGTGCTAGCTGCCATTTGGTACACAGTACGTTACTGCAAAATCAGGGAGGTCTGCCTTGCCTCTGAAATTGCTACCTTTGAATATGCATCCATCTAGTTGGCTTTCCAAATTACTTTTTTTTTTTTTTTTTTTTTGCTATAAAATCTGCTGTCTCTCTTTTTGTTTAATTGCATTCAGTTTTATAGTCTCTCCCAGGAAGAGCAGCTAATTATAATATATTTCAACAGAGAGAGAGGCAGGTGTTAGGCTAAGATAGAAGTCCTAGTTTTAGCCTTGACAGTTCACGCAGTTTAGCTGGATCTTAGTGTAAAGTCACCAGACCTGGCAAGTTCAGTATCATTGCTTTATGGTTTTTCTGGGTTCTAGAACCCAGAATCACATGACTATGGATTTAACCTTGAGGTTATAAAATGACAAACGTGACTGATAATAATGACCAAAATGGTTGCATTTTGGTTTTGTATACGGGAAAACCTGGTTATTAAAGGTACTGGCCCTGCTTCAGGCCCTGATTCCATTTAACCAATCAAGGTTCTGTATCTCAGGAATAAAAATACCTCTCTGGCTCAGACCAGCCATCCGCAGAATTGCTGTCACCCCAGGCTTGAAATCTCTGCTCCTCTTGGGGCGTCTTCCTCACCTACACTTCTGAGTTGTAGTCTTTCTGGCCACCTGGTGAGGTTCGCTCTCTGGGGTTCCCCATACTCACCTGGTGGCTCCCAGATGCTTCCTGGTGTCTCCTCCCACCCTTCCCACTCCTTCTCCCCTCCATGCCTCACTCCACCCTGGGCTCTCCTGTTATCAGTAAACCCAAATAAACCAGACATGGAAAGCAGCTAAGGCCACTCAGATAAGCTGTCAGTTCTTGGGATTGAAGTACGTCTACACATTTACTAGCTATGTAATCTTGGGCAAGTCACTTAACCTCTCTGCTTCTGTTTCTTTATATGAAAATTGGAGTATTAGGGATTTCAAACTATAGGTGGTTATGAGGAATGAATGATGTAATCATGCAAAATACAACATAATGCATAGCTAGATATACACATTATTTTCCAAGAATAATTGTATTGCCATTTCCCTATATCTGGAATGAAATAGAACAGGCAAGCAGAATCTGAATATTAGTCAAATAAATTCTCATTTCTAGCGAAGAGTAATTGAAAACAATTTTAAGACCACCTTTAGTACCTGCATTGTGCATACCGCCCTTCCTTAAATGCTGCATTGGGCTTCTTCGCTAAGGATCAGAAGACATCATAGATCATTTCCCTCTCTGACTCTCCAAATTCAATCTATCAAGCCCCACCTCCTTCTAATAGTTGTCATATCTATTTTCTCCTCTCTGTCTCCATTGCTGTAGTTAAGCCCCACATCTTCTTTTGTTTGGACTCTAGAATGGCCTCCCAAATAGCCTTATTGATCCTTGTCTCTCTCCCTTCAAATTCATAATCCAACCTCCAAAATGCCACTGGAGTAATCTTTCCTAGAGCCTAAACCTCACCTATGGTTCACTAAAGCCTTCAGAATAGAAGCCAAGTTTCTAGGCGCCGCATAAAAGGCTTTCCATGATGTGGCCCTGACAGCACAGTCAGCCTCATCCCCCACACCTTTGCACTTGTGTTCTGGTAACACTGAACTGCTTACTGTACTCTCTCTCTCTTTCTGTCTCTCTGGTTTCACTCTCCCATGTTCTTGTAAATATTACTCCCAGTATACAAATCATTTTCCTCTTGTGTCCTTAACATGCTACTATTTACATTTTAAGATCAGTTTATCTTTTCATTGACTTCTCTAGGAAAATAACAAAAACAAAAAGAAAAACAAAACAAAACAAAAACCCCAGTTACCCCCTCCTCTGGACTATTTATTCTTATAAAGACAAAAAATGAGATTTTTCCATTTATATTGTATGGCATTTTTTTGTTCACCATTTCCCCTACTAGACAGTAAGTCTTTGAAAATGAGATCAGTACATTCATCTTTGAATCTCTCTATTCATTACCATGGACTTTAGGTATAAGATGTGTCGTGAACAGAGTTCTTCATGGTTTTACAGTTACTCAAGGACTCATCTAAACAACTGTATGTGATAAATAAAATGACATGAAAATGAAAATAAAATGCAGCTTGGGCAAATGAAGTACTTATCAAGATGCATGCCTTTGACAATACAACCTAAGCAGCACTTATTTGCCATCCCCACAAATTCTATAACTTATCAAGCTTTAATTAAATAGCTACAATCTTGGCCAATTAATTGGTGTTCATCCTTGCAAATTTTAAAAATACTGATAATGGCAAAGAATTATAAGGTTGGAGATTTTCAGCCTTTTAAAAATGATTTATTTATTTATTTGACATCGAGAGCCACAGCGAGAGAGGGAATTCAAGCGGGGTGAGAGGCAGAGGGAAAAGCAGGCTCCCCACTGAGCAGGGAACCCAATGCAGGGCTCGATCCCAGGACATTGGGATCATGACCTAAGGCTGAAGTTGAAGGCAGATGCTTAATGACTGAGCCACCCAGGTGCCCCGGAGCTTTTCGGTCCTAAGCGGCTTAGCCCCGGTTTGGTCCTGTCCTTCAGCAACATTGTGTATTTTGTGTGGAAGTGACTTTTTCTCTTATTTTAAGGGAAGGGAGAGCATCCAAAGCAATTAATAAAGAGAGAATATCTAAAATAATTAAGGAAGAAATTTTGAGGACTGGGGAACAGGTACATGTTGTTGGCTTTTGGGATGGGTGTTCTTATTGCTGCCCTGAGCCCTCTCCACCCAATTACCTTGAGGCTTTCCAAGAAGAAAATTCCTCACAATTTTCATTAAGAACCATTATATTGAGGGGCGAATCATTCAGCTACAACAGATTGTCCTGAGGTGTAGTGTTTTTCAACTTGAGAGCAAATGCTTCTTCAATCTTTTTTTTTTTTTTTTAAAGGAGAAAGGGGTTATTTTGAATGCATGTAAAATGCAAATAGAATGACGATGGATGTTTGGGAAGCTCACACCTACTAAGCCTAAAGCA
The DNA here is from genome assembly GCF_022355385.1 of Mustela nigripes. NCBI lineage: Eukaryota > Metazoa > Chordata > Mammalia > Carnivora > Mustelidae > Mustela > Mustela nigripes. Next base: position 55,427,205 of record NC_081563.1, on the reverse strand, counting down.
GCTTTGATTTAAAAATTGAAAATTGGCAAGTGATCAATCAACACTGGCTTCCAATTGCTTTTAGTGTCTTGACAAAATACAAATGCTATTTTAATGACAGAGATGTTTTACTTTGAAAAGTGGCTATGGAACAGGCACAATATAGAGATGTTTTGCACTGAATACATAATCCACATGATCAGCTACATACACACTCTGGTACTGCATGCCTGTGATTGACATAAAGCACTTTAATTTTAAAAATGTTTTCCAAAGTGCCGGGACACATGTTTATGCACTATAGTTATTGCATGGCATTAGATGGAAAACACACAAACTTAAAAAATTAAAAAATGTTGACTCTGTGCATGGCCACACAATGGAATATAATGGAAACCAGGAAAGGAAAAGACTTGTGTCACTTCACAGGCAAGGCCAAAAAAAAAAAAAAAAAAAAAAACCAACAAAACAAAAAAAACCCCAACCCCCCCAAAACACCAAAAAAACCTTTGACAATTCAGTCATGCTAAAACTAGGAGACAATACTGACATAAGAAAACACACTCGACATTAAGGCAGCAGAGAGTCCTTCTTAATCACAGCAGGTCTAGACAGCTCCCACAGCTGTGTCTGCTCTCTCACAGAGTGATGTGTGGCCCTAGCTGGAGGGTGGCGTGAGCTCAGAAGGGAATGTCAGCACAGGGTCTTAATTAATTTCCTTCTGCCAGGGTGTGCGTGTCACAGTGTGGTTTTGCATTTGCTGGGAGGCAGCTTAGTGGGAGAGCCTTAGGTGCACAACACCTCGACTCACCAAACCCCAGGGCAGGACTCTCGCCCTACTGAGAGCACACACAGTCCCTTCCTGGCAGAGCCGTCCAAGGCTCTGCCTTCCCTCTGAGCCAGATTTCAGCCTCATGACCTGCCCTTTCTAGCCCAGTAGGGGCTTTCCCAGCTGACCTCAAGTGGCGTGCCTGGCCAAGACTGCTTCTGTGGTGTGCCTTGATGCACCCCAAGCCGGGGGTCTGAGGCTGGAAGGCGAGAGACCATGTTCTCTGTCCCTGCTGGCTCAAGATATTTTCTAACTGCCAGGAAGAAATAAAGCATCAGCTGTCCTCCCCATGGTCTGTGTGAATAGAGGTGACAGACCTGATGGCCATAAATGCAGACATCCAAAATGCCCAAAAAGAAGATTACTAATAAGATGCACAGAACATAATGCATCAAGCTCTGCACCCACGGAGACTGTGCCCCATTTATTTCTGGCAAACAACGGGGCTAGATCTGGTTTTGTCTCTTTTCCAAAGACAATTAAGTCTTTTTCTTCTGAACTCCTGGGACGTTGATGGTCTGTCTATACCAATAGCACCTAATTCAATTGGCAGGAGCCTGGCATTGTGATGGCTTGGGGTGGGGATGGGGGGAGATGGGTAAGATCCAGTTATCAGCCCGTTATCAGCCAGATGAATTCTGTTACGAGCCAAAGGGGCTTACCTTGCTGAAAGCTTGAATTATGAATGGCAGTGGCATCGTCTGAGAATCAGCTTGGGGTCTGGAGGTGGAAAAGTTAAAACATGACCCTTGAGTAGTTGACTTGTGTAGGGCAAGAAAACAGTTTATTGTAACCTCACTGAAGGCAGAACATTTGGTCAGTAACAATATTTTACTACTACCTCCATTGAGCATCCAAGTAAAATTGTCTTCCGATTGGTTGACAAAATGGAATTATTCAAAATAAAGTTCCCTACCCTTTCAACTGCAGTCCTCTGTCCTGGGAGTCTAGAAGAGCTGGGCTCTTGTTCCAGCTTTGAGTGGCTGAAGTTTCTGAACCCTGGCATTTTTTCCTAGAGCTGCCACAGTGTCATTTGACCTACAGCACTGAAAGACTAACGGAAGCAAGTTTTTTGAAATCACAGAGACCACCTTTATAGGCTCTGGTTACTCATCTGTAAAATGATATCACCAATGTGACAAGATGATTTCTAAGGCTCCTTCTGTTCTCTTCTGTTTGAACCATGCTATGATTCTGATTATCATTCCCTGGAAGGCTTTCTTCTCCTAGTGTTCTGAGATACTTGAAAGAACATGTCTTGTATATTTGGGAGCTGAACATTGAAAATTCTCTTTAGGCAAATGTTTCATGTGGTGCACCATTTGAAAACATAATTTGGGGCCAATTTTTTTCCTTGTGTATCTGAAATGGATCATGGGGTTTGCCCCAAATCTTCATCATATACACACCAATGTCTGGAAGATTTATAATGGACCCCAAAAAATCACCATCATCATCTTTATTTCTTCTTCATTTCTTTCCCTCTAGATACAATCTAGTAGGCCATGCTGACCCGGTTAAGAATTTTTCGAATATAAATGATCTAAATGTTACTTTACTTGGCAAAACAAAGGCAGAGTAAGTAATTTTTCCAAATCTCTCTTCAGACATGCCTTATAAGGAAGGTTTTCTTTCTAGGGGGATTTGGACTCTCATTAATCTATTTCTCCTTTCAACAACAACAAAAAAAAAGAAAAATGGAATAAGATTATCAAAATGGATAGTCTGGTGTGGACCTGATAACATGCTTTTGAAAAGTGGTTTACATTTGACATCAGTTAAGCTCCCTGGGCCAGTACATCTCAGGTCTGCTATGTGGGGCCTGGATCCACTCCCTGCTTGGACACAAATATACTTTATTGGTTTCAAAGGCCTCTCAAGCCAGTTGGAAGGATGGATGAATTCCTAGTGCAGTAAGTATTAAGTCATCTGCAGAACTATAAATATCCCTTTACCCTATCTTATTCAGCATTTATACAAAGACATTTTTGTGCGGTATGCGTCTTCCTTAACCTGAATATATATTTACTTTAAATTTCTATTCTTGTTTATTATGTATATATTTTTATACATGGTACAAAAGGTATGTAGTATAAAGTGAGCAATTTGGGTACTTAAAATTCGATGTATCTTCCTTTGTGCCCTTTGGCATACGTAATTAAAGAGTCCCACTGCTTCTTAAGTAGGGATTTTAAACAATCTTAAGGGAGTGGAAAGTCCTGTGTTTCCAGTAATCACCAGAACAATGGCAGTGAATACAGCTAATTTACCACTTAAAAATAATTCTTTCAAAAGAATCATTCAGAATGTATGGAGTGGCTTGAAGAAAAACAAGCTGACAACAACCTACTTGTAATATTGCTTCACTGGCTGTGGCTGTGCTTCTAATTAAATGTGTGATTAGCAGAAGTGACTAAACCCACGCTACGGCAGATGTGGCCGAGGGATGGACGTGGTGTCTGTGCCTCATTCAGTTGATTAAAAATTTCTTGATACCTCTAACATCTTTCACCCCGGTCTCTCAGAACGAGGTTTGTGGAGTAAATCATGAGATGAACTACCCTCTCCTGATGTCCTTTAGTAAGAGTGCCCTCGAGAGAGAGGGTCCATACTAAGACTAAAAGCTGGTGACAGAAAAGACCTCGAATAGCCAAAGGGATATTGAAAAAGAAAGCCAACGTTGGTGGCATCACAATTCCGGACTTCAGGCTCTATTACAAAGCTGTCATCATCAAGACAGCATGGTACTGGCACAAAAACAGACACATAGATCAATGGAACAGAATAGAGAGCCCAGAAATAGACCCTCAACTCTATGGTCAACTAATCTTCGACAAAGCAGGAAAGAATGTCCAATGGAAAAAAGACAGCCTTTTCAATAAATGGTGCTGGGAAAATTGGACAGCCACATGCAGAAAAATGAAATTGGACCATTCCCTTACACCACACACAAAAATAGACTCAAAATGGATGAAGGACCTCAATGTACGAAAGGAATCCATCAAAATCCTTGAGGAGAACACGGGCAGCAACCTCTTCGACCTCTGCCGCAGCAACATCTTCCTAGGAACAACGCAAAAGGCAAGGGAAGCAAGGGAAAAAATGAACTACTGGGATTTCATCAAGATCAAAAGCTTTTGCACAGCAAAGGAAACAGTTAACAAAATCAAAAGACAACTGACAGAATGGGAGAAGATATTTGCAAACGACATATCAGATAAAGGACTAGTGTCCAGAATCTATAAAGAACTTAGCAAACTCAACACCCAAAGAACAAATAATCCAATCACGAAATGGGCAGAGGACATGAACAGACATTTCTGCAAAGAAGACATCCAGATGGCCAACAGACACATGAAAAAGTGCTCCATATCACTCGGCATCAGGGAAATACAAATCAAAACCACAATGCGATATCACCTCACACCAGTCAGAATGGCTAAAATCAGCAAGTCAGGAAATGACAGATGCTGGCGAGGATGCGGAGAAAGGGGAACCCTCCTACACTGTTGGTGGGAATGCAAGCTGGTGCAGCCACTCTGGAAAACAGCATGGAGGTTCCTCAAAATGTTGAAAATAGAACTGCCCTATGACCCAGCAATTGCACTATTGGGTATTTACCCTAAAGATACAAATGTAGTGATCCAAAGGGACACATGCACCCGAATGTTTATAGCAGCAATGTCCACAATAGCCAAACTATGGAAAGAACCTAGATGTCCATCAACAGATGAATGGATCAAGAAGATGTGGTATATATACACAATGGAATACTATGCAGCCATCAAAAGAAATCTTGCCATTTGCGACAACATGGATGGAACTAGAGCGTATCATGCTTAGCGAAATAAGTCAAGCAGAGAAAGACAACTATCATATGATCTCCCTGATATGAGGAAGTGGTGATACAACATGGAGGCTTAAGTGGGTAGAAGAAGAATAAATGAAACAAGATGGGATTGGGAGGGAGACAAACCATAAGTGACTCTTAATCTCACAAAACAAACTGAGGGTTGGGGGGGGGGGGGTTGGGAGAAGGGGGTGGGATTATGGACATTGGGGAGGGTATGTGATTTGGTGAGTGCTGTGAAGTGTGTAAACCTGGTGATTCACAGACCTGTACCCCTGGGGATAAAAATATATGTTTATAAAAAATAAAAAATTTTAAAAAAAAAAGCTGGTGACAGCTGGTGATATTTCTCACACACTAATGTGCAAAGGAAAAAAAAAAAAAAGAAGAAAGAAAAGAAAAGCCAGGAAGGTGGCTACAATGCAGATTCCTAGTCTCCATGCCCAGATTTGTTGAGTCAGGAGTCATGGTGAAGGCCCAGGGTGTCTGACCTTTAAAAACAGGCTCTGGACGACCCTGATAACAGCACCAGTGGCTTGAACTATGAAGAGCCCGGGAGAAGGCAGGCCTGGCCACGGATCCTTCGGTGGAGGCCTTTGCCCCGGGCCTGCGGCATGGTGCTTGAGGTCCGCGGACTCAGTTCCTCCCGCCTCCCGTGATGAGCCAAGGCGCGCGAGGACCTCCAAGGGCGTTTTTCTTGCCGCACTGATAAGCTCTACAGCGTGAGGGAAGGGACTTGTTAGAACTCCTGAAGCAGAAAGGGCAGAGCCAGCCGGGTAGTCGGGGCCTCGGCACAGAGCCCAGCCGGCTCCCCGTGGCAGGAGGTCTCGCGCGCGGAGTCCTGCGGCCGAAAGACACGCGCTGCATTAACGAGCGCGGCGAAAGGAGGCCTGGGTGTGACTCCAGAGTCCCTTCTCACGGCGTGCCCGCTCTCTGACCCTCGGCCTGCGGCCCACAGTAGGGAGTTCTCCGGAAAAGCCCCTCCTGTTCTGTGTCCTATTTGGTGCCCTCCTGCCGCAGAGCTGCCCCGACAGCCGTGAGGGTCTATTTCTCCGCACAGTGAGACTGGCGTTTAGAGTCCCTAACGTGGCGACACTGCAGCAGCGAAGGGAAAATTAAGTGCCTGAAGGCATTCCCACCTGCTGCGGCCTCGGGTGGGACCTCTCCCTGCTCCCAGAGCTGCGCCCCTGCGGCGCCTACCTTCCTTGCTCTGTAAACGGAAGCGCCAACCGACCGTCTCTACCCTGCCATCAACTAACTGCCCACGGGCAGGTGAGGCAGATTCTGGGGCTGGGGAGATGATCGATCCTTGGGGGGGGGGGGGGGCATCTGGGAAAGGATCCTGGATCTTCTTCCTGTAAGTGGTAAACATCTTGCTGTATTTCCGCCCAAACCCTGTTTTGCTGACCCAGAATGTTAATGAAATAAAGTCATCTCAGAAGTGACGTTCCAGGGTGTGGCGGAGAGGAACGGGTTTAAAGATGTCTGAGTAGAGTCTAAAAGGCAATTCCGGGACTTCATTCCAGGGCGACCAGTGCACAAAACTACTGGCTTAAATTCTCGACTGTGTATGCCCAAGTGAGGAAGCAAAGGCTTCATCTCCCCTACCCCAGGCAGTACTTCTTAAAACTCAAGATTTCACAATTTCTTGGTTAATGAGAAAATTTGGTAACAATTACTCATTCAAGTTGATCACCTATCCTTTATTCAAAACAACCATAGAATTGCCAAATCTCCATTCCACTTTTTGCTTGACACAGCTTTGCAAAAGAATTTAAAGACTCAGTGTGTGTGTGTGTGTGTGTGTGTGTGTGTGTGTGTGTACACACAAGGCCTAACCACCAAAGTGATTTGCCCAAGGTCACATAATAGTTCCCTGCCATTTCCTTTATTGTCTGCCCTCAAATCCTCTTTTTGTAGTAAGCAAAGGGAAATGACGTGGGCTTCCAAATTTCATTATAAAAGCTTCCATTTAAAACAAAATGTATTGCATATTATAATTGCAACCAGAACCAGTGAGGGCAGTGGCTTTCAACCTTGTAAGAACTCCGGTTGCTGTTAAATGCGGCTGACTTCAATGAACCCCAGTCCCCCCTCCAGCCGGTGGATTATAGAGCATTTTCGAAAAATAGTTATACTGCGCCAAACACAGGCACATTTAATGTCTTTTTTTTCTTTTGGTTAACAAAATGTACGCAATTTTCCTAACCAAAGAAATTATGGTAATAGATCTATAATGATAGTAATGGGTTCTGTTTTCCTTAAAGTCCACGTTTGAATTTCTATACACAAAACTGTTTGGAAAAACAAAAACACAACTGTTAATTAAAACTTGTTGTTGTTGTTTTCTCCCAAACAACAAAGCTGTTGAATTCAACGGTTTTTTTTTTTTTTAAGCTGTTGTTGTTTCAGACCTGCTTATGTCTCTCCTTGATGGGCTCAAAGGAGCCCAGTGAACTTCCCCTACGACAATGATGACAACTGACATTTACTGAGTGCTTACCCGTGCCAAGCCCTATGCCTAGCACTTTACAACCATTAATTTATGTAATCCTGCCTGCGGAGGCAGAAATTATGATCTCCTTCTCACAAGTGAAAAATTAGGCTTAGAAAGGTCAAGAACTTACCTGAGTTCACCCTGGCTGGGCAGTAGAGGAAGCCTGGCATCAGGGTTCACAGCCTTCTCCTCTATGCTGCACAGTCACGGTCACGGTCCCAGAGGCCAGACACTTGTGTCTGATTCACATCAAGGTTGTGAGCCTCCGAGGTGTTCCCACTGCCCCCCTAACCCACTAGTCTCATAGCAGATACTTAGAAAATACTATTAAAATATGTAATCCTCCCTTAAAATTCTCAAATTAAATTCAAATTCTATTCTACCCACACCCATGAAACTTGTAGCAAGCACTCAGTTACTGAGGAGTTATTACCCAGGCCTTTGAACCTTAATTACTCCCAGGACTCTGAGCTGCATGGACAAAGCAAATAACGCAATGCAGAGCAAAGCAGAGGTTCAGAAAAGGAAACAGACTTCGCAGTTTTCTCCCCCTGCCTCCCTTTTTTCCTTTTTGGTAGGCCTTGCGTTATCAAATGGGCAGAGATATGTTTCCTGTGCAAAGAACGGTAAGCAGGGGAGTCAGGGTGGACATCTTTCTGAAAATGTTTTAAGGCCTAGAGTTGCGTATGGCCATATGCCTTTGTCAATGCTCCTACTGCCCACATCTAAGTGGGTAATAGTACTCTCATAGTACCCACAGTACCCACATCTAAGACCAATACTCTAAGAATACTGAATCCCTTCTTTGGCAGTGATACGATACCCTTGTTGGAACAGACCATTCAGCCTTTACTTTTTCTGTTAATGTACTCAGGAGCTAGACTTTGGGCCTCTGGGATGGATGAGCTCCTTCCCTCCAGCAACAATATGCTCTTATTGAACACTGCAGTCTTGGTGAGAAACAGAACCTGATTCTCCTTCTGAATACTTCAAAAAGGGAGTCTTTCTGTTAGACTCTATGCTTGCAATGGCTCACTTGAGGCATAGGTTGTCTTCCTAAAATAATTTCCTTTTATGTATATAGAACTGAAACATTCTACTAACAGTTACCATGACCCGTTCGAGGACTTTTCATAGACTTTCCATACTGAGAGACTCTTTCTCCGTACAGTTTCAAAGATGGGACTCCCTATTTTGTCCATATTTAATAATCTCATATTTTTGCACAATGCTAAGAGAAGGAATCATTTCCCACTATTATGGAGAAGAATACCAAACGGAATTCTTTAATTACTTTTATTTCTGGATCCAAGTGAACAGATTGTTGGAAAGTGTTTTTCAAAATGCACAAAACAGGTGTAAGATTTTTCATCAGAGATGAAGCATTTGATATGATCATGAAAGAAATCCTTAAAATTAAGATTTCTTTTAAAAGCCTATCTTAGATATCCAACATATGACAGAGGGAAATAATGTCATGGTAGATTTTTTTAAAAATTTAATGAAAGTAAATGATCTTTTTCAAGATTTTCCAATATGCACACAGGATACCAAAAATGGATAGATAGGTAGCTAGCTAGCTAGATAGATAGGATACAACTTCAGCTCAAGTAGCAACAGTGACCTCTAGTGTGTCTTTTTAATTTTCTCACTCTGCAACTTCAACTCATTGTTTCTTTAACCTCTAGGGCATTATTTAAGCAAAATTTTCCAGTTCGTATTTGGTCTAATTTCTGTATTGACTCTATATGCTGACAACTGATTCTTAAGAGACCTTCTTTGATCCTGGTAATGTATGATAAAGTAATTGTGCCTTCATTAATGACTGTAATTATAGTACATAAAGCTGTCATTTACATGAATAATCACCCACCCCCACCCTCCCCCCAAAAGGCAGCTTTATTTGCAAGATGAATTTAACTTTGGCTGAAAAACTCTTTGAGCTGTAAGCTGGGAGACTCCACACGGAATCATATATTGTTTGCAAGAGTGCCCATTTCGCTTTGATAGGACTCCTTTTTTGTTTTTTTGGTGTTTTTTTTTTTAATTAATTTAAGAGAAAAGGAATCTATCTGATGGGCAAGACATTATTTTGGTCTTTTAGTATTTTGGGTTTTGCCCTGGATGTGTGCTTATGTCAGGACAGAACCCACAAGAATGTAGTGCCGCCAGTCGAGTCTGGCAGCTTGTGTCAGCACTTCTATTCCAAGTTCCTCTTTTCAGGAGTTTATAACATTGCAATAAAATTTATTGTGGGCTGGGACTTGGCATACCGGAGCCCGGGCTAACACTGTAAAGTAGTTTGGAGGTTTTTCGGTGTGTTTGTGTGTGTGTGTGTTGTGTTATTTTTTTTTCCCCAAGCAAGTGTTCAAATCTGTTGTGTCCTGTCTCCCTGTAGAAGGAGTTCAAAATAAAAGTCCGAACAGATGAACTTGGCTCCCCCTTGGTCTGTCTGTCAGAGGCAATTGAAAAGGGCCCCTACTGCTCTATGATAAACTATTTTAGGAAGAGTTGGAAAGGGGTGGGGGGGAAGCAATAAAAGAGTAAATGTCTTCTGTAAATGAAGGAGGTCCTTAGAATTGCAATTGTTGGAAAAGATCCTCTAGGGTAGGGGAGGGAGACATGAAAAGGTATTCAAGATTGTTTTCTGTAATTGGGTGATCTTCAGTGCCCCCCGACAGCTGGGCTTGTTGGCAAACAAGAAGCTGCATGTGGAAAACATGTTCCAATCTGTGTAAACTAAGCAAGGCATAAAAACAAGCATCATCCTCAGGTTAAAAACAAAATGAAACATGCAGAACACAGACCCCCTAGAGAATCAGGAAGGAGGATGTGAGTATATGAAGGGAAGTTTTTTTTTTTTTTTAAACGTATCATATATATGTATTTATATTTCATGTTAATCTTATCATGAGGGCCTTCCTTGCTAGCTTCTTTTTGTTAGTGCGCGTGAGAGTCTGTTTCTCAATGACAATTCTGAGACAGCACCTATTCAAGAGAAGAAGAAACAGTTGAATCAAAGAATTGATGAATCCCATAGGAGTAAATTAATTAGAGCAGTGTATAGCTCAGTGAAGAACTTCAGAGTCAGAAGGAACTGTAGAGCTTTGCCAGACCGTCCTTCCCCATTTACAAGTGAATGAGGCCCAACATGCCCACTTCACTCTGGTTCTATCTAATCTCCAGTTCTAACACACAGTGTATGCTTACAGGTTGCTTAAGGCCAGTGTGTGTTCTAACTGGACAGTGCCCAGGCTATCCTGACCACTGATTCTTGAACATTTTTTACTGTCACTCCTGCCCATGGTCACCTCGTGAGTTTCTGGCAACCAGCTGAGTCCTGGGTTTCTCTGCCAGTTATCAGAAATTGTTCAGACTCTAAAATTTATAGCTTGATAGATGTAGAGCAGCTTCCTTAGCCAGCCTCAATTTAACCTCTTTGTCAGGCCACACCTACCTGATCAGCCACTGCTGTCTGTTCAAGACATAAAACTCACTGCAGAGCGAATGCTAATGATTCCTCACCGTGGACCTGAATGTTCACCGAGAACCAATCTCGTCTGAAGTTTGCTTCCAAACTTACCTATGTCATTACACTTGTTAATATAATTACGTCATGTAACATTGTATAACAGTATCACAAAATATGAAGGTAGGAAGGATTATATCTATGAAAAATTAAGCTGAGTGCTTTAGAAAGGCTAGATAGAGGTGAACTTTTTTTTTTTTTTTTAAAGTAGGCTGTTGACAATAGGAGTGCCTAAGACAAGTATAAAAGATCAGAAAAAGCTGTAAAAAATGTGGACAGCTTTTTGGCAGTCAGATTGCTTTGCAAGTATCATTAAGTTTTCTCAGAGAAACCCCGAACTGGAAATTGTAGAAATGCACTCTGGATATGGTTTATATAGAAAGATGCCTTCGAACTCCAAAGAGAATTCAGACAGAAGGAAGTGGCCTCCCTCTTGCGTCAACAGACACAAAGTGAATGTGCATTAAGATCAATGTTTAAATTTAACATCATTTCAAATCATTCACCACCTGAACTAACTTTGGATTAACTAATTAAGAAGTGGTTTTAGCATATCTGATAAGAGGGCTCTTCCACTACTTTTAAATCTGCCATCTTGGCAGGATCCTAGATAGAACCTTGTGGTCTTCAATTCTGGGTGCAGCTTGCGGGGGGGGGCGGGGGACAGGGGTGGAGCCTGTAGGGATTAACGACCAAAGCAGTGAAAGGTGGTGAAGCTTCTGAAGAAGAAACTATTATAAATCTGGGTAGATCACTTACAAATAATATAGATTTAGAAGGCAACTGGCAAAAATTGGTCATTGGACATTCAAATACAGCACATTCAAATATGAATGACTTATTCAGAATGTCTCACTTGGAGAACGAATGGTGTCTGTTGCTCTTAATGGTAGTTAGTAGATGCAAACACACAGATTCCTTATGGGCAGTCTATTTCCTCCTACTTCTGCCCACTTCTGCGGGTATTTGCCAACAGAAAATGCAGATGCGTCTGGGCAGGTTATTTGCAAGGTTGTTTTCCATCTCCCTTTTATCCGCCTTTGCAGTTACAGAATTGTTCTCTGGATTGAATTTGCCAGAATCTTCTTATTCTCCCCAGCCTTAACTCGGCAGGGTCTCTCCCATTATCCTCCTTTAGTGTGTTCATAAAAATGTTTTGAGTCCTTGCAGCAGAAGAATGTAATGCTAGATATGGTTTCAACTGTCCTACAAAGTCATCACTCTATCGTTTAAATATATAATTTAATTGACTGGAGCACAATTCTGTTAAAACCATCTCGGCTTTAAAAAGCCTGAATTTGGGTAGAGGGATGGTGTTCAGTTTGCATTATCTGGCTTTTGTCAATTTGTGTCAAACCTTAATATAATCTTTCCTTTTCAGTGTAAGTAACATGAAAATTCTCCTTTTTTTTAAAAAAAATAAGAAGTGGACTTCTATTTTTAAATCCAAGAAATGAATATCAAGGAAGAGATTTAATATCTCCTTAATATCTTAATTACTCACTTGAATTCGTGGTTTTAGTTTTTCCCTTACTTAATGGGAATATTTAAGGTATTTTTGAAATGTTTTGATATTTTAAAATATTTTAGCATAGCCTTCTTCAAACATTCTTTATTATTGTGAGGAACAGGGAAAAAGGAGAAATCCTGATTTTATTTATGACACTTTAAGTATCTCATTTCATGGGTAGATTTACTTTTTTAAGGTTCAATAATAATGTCACTTTATCAGGATACCTGGTTGGCTCAGTCAATTAAGCATCTGCCTTCAGCTCAAGTCATGATCCCAGGGTCCTGGAACCGAGTTCTACATCAGGCTCTCTGCTCAGCAGGGAGTCTGCTTCTGCTTCCCATTTTCCCTCTGTTCTCTCCCTCTCTCTCTCTCTCATGTAAATAAATAAAATCTTAAAAAAAAAAAAAAAGTCACTTTATCCAAGGGAAACAAACACTAGTACCATAGTGCCCAAATAGAGATGTTTGCGCGGTATTGCTTAAAATGGGGAAAAGTCTGAAACAACATGAATACTGATCACAGAAAGAGAATTGTTTAAATAAAAATGATAAAATAGCAATGTAACAATGAAAAGGATGCTCATATCCATATCCACTGACATTAGATGTCGTAATTTTTTTTTTTTTTTAGTGAAAAAAGCAGGTTAGGAAATAAGATGTAGGGTATACTATTTATATAAAATTATATATATACCTCTGTATATATAACTCATATTCACACATGTATGTGTATATACATGTATATACACATATATATCTGTATAGAGAGAAAGAAAGAAATCTGAGAAGATAGACACCAAAATAGTAATAGTGTCTACCTTTGTGTGGTGGGATTTAGTTTATTATTACTATTGCTATTTTAGCTACAAAAAATGAAAAAAGTGCAAAGGATACCAGTTGGGGTACACTTTGACTACACTAGGGTAGATACCGCTGGGTGGCCCACCCAGCATTTATTCCCACCTCCCATCTCCCTTAGTGTCTTCCACTATTGAGACTGGAAGAGGAAAACCCTTTTCCAGCTTCCCTTTTAACCAGAAGTGACCATGTGATATAATTCTGGTGATAAGGCAACACGAAAAATGTGTCAGGGACCAGGAGAATCTGAGAACTTTTTACTTTGATGTCTAGTGACTCAGCAGCCATCATGTAACAGGCTGAAGGGAAAGCCAAGGTCATCCCGGAGAGGCCAGTCCCTAGAGCATCAAGCCTTGAAACCGAAGCAGGCAGCGATCTACCTGCAGCCGAGGAGGGGGAAGCTGGCCTCCCTTTGTTCTCAGTTTGTCAGGTATTCAAGAACTTGCAGTTGAAATATTCCTCACTGGTTAGGAATAAAAACTGAAATCCCCTTTCTGTTTTTAAACGTACAATTCAGCCATTTATAGTGTACAGTCGACTGCTTTTTTTGTCTAGGCAGAGATAGGCCATGACAATCGTTTTCAGAACATTTTTGTCACCCTTCCCACTCTCGAGAAAACCCCATCAGCAGCAGCAGTTACTTCTCATTTCCCTCTAGTCTTCCAGCCGTAGGCTAGTGTCTTACTCTTTAACATTTGCTTAGTTTTCTGAAGTTGGACTTAACAGAATTCGATAACTTTTTACTAATAACTATTTAGGTAGTTAGTTCATGTGCAGTCTTTTTACCATTAGAAATAATGCTGCAATGAACATCCTTATAAATGTCCTCCTTCATGCCTTATTACAATTGCTTTGCTATTTATATATATTTCGTCTTTAGAAGCAGGGCAAGGAATTTATTTATACCAGGAAATTCAGGTCATGGCCTGCAGAGAGGTGTTTAGGGGTCAGGGCCCAACTGAGGACAGAATCCGGCTTGGGCTGTACCTGCCAAGTAAGGTGTATATATTCTGACAGGCTGCATGAGCCCAGGTGCTTTTGAGTAACGTTTCTACTGGAATGTCACAGTGTTGCAGATAGTCTACCCAGATAGGGCACCTTCTAATTCAACAGAGGCCAGCACTGGGGGGAAAGTAGTTAGAGGTGGCCTCAGCTGCTTGAGGGTTAGGGGAAAGTTTGCAGGTGTTGCAGGGGCTTGCAGGCCAGAGTTAGGAATCTGGATTTTGAGTGTGACAGGAAGCTGTGGAGATTCTTTATCAGGGAAATAGTATGATCTGATTTTTTTTTTTTAAGACTTTAGTTATTTATTTGACACACACACAGAGAGAGAGAGAGAGAGAGAGAAAATAGAAACAGTGGGAGTGGGAGAAGCAGGCTTCTCAATGAGCAGGGAGCCCAATGTGGGGCTCCATCCCAGGACCTTGGGATCATGACCCGATCTGAAGACAGCAGCTTAACAACTGAGCCACCCAGGTGCCCCGTATGATCTGATTTTTATTTTATAGAGATCACTCTGGTTGCTGCATGGTGATCTGACTACAGGTGAGGAGTGGCGAAGGTGGAGCTCAGTTAGAAGTCTACTGTAGTGGTCCTGGATGAGTTCGAGCTCAGGGAACTCAGAATTTCGGAAGAGAGACAAATTACATGGACGTTACTATGATGCAAGCTAAAACATGACACATGTCATAAGATAAATCTCATAAAAGAGTCACATAAAATGCTATCAAAATCAAAGGTGGAAGAGATTATTTTCAGCCATGGAGAGCAGGAATGGCCTCGTGATTAAGAATTATAGTTTGGTCTCGAAGGATGGGGAGAAAAAAAGTTCCAGAAGTAGAGAAATGAGGAAGTTTGGTAGGTAGTGGAGTCAATCAGGAGAGAACTTCTTATAATCTATAATATTTACTCTTCACTCTTAGGTACTAGGCACGAAGCACAGTCATTTGAAGTGAGAATGGCCCAACCTTAGACAGGGGATCTAAGTACTGAGAAAGTAGACTGCGACTCTGGCTACTGTTCCAGGCTTTAGGTCCCAGTGTCACCCTCTCCCACAAAGGAGGTATTTCATTAAGTCATGAGAATGGGTTGAATATATTCACTTCCTAATTTCCAGAATGATCTTACATGGCAGAAGAGTGGATTTGGCAAGTTAAAGGAAAAACAAGCTTAAATTGGAGTCATTTCTTCCCCACAACAGCAAACCAAGACTTATCTGCAGTTTCAACAGATCCAGGAATCTGCCCTTTAACATAAATCAATGTGAAATGTCCTGATTGGCACAAATGAGGTCATCTGCATGATAAAAAAAACAAAAAACAAAAAACAAAACTCTGCTGCCCCTGCCCCAGCATCAAAAGATGTCCTGGCCTGAAACAATCCTTTTCTTTCCTATTTTTTTTTCTTTCCTTTTCTTTTTTTCCAGTCCTTTCTTTTCTTTTGATAATTTCCTTGCCCACCCTCCTACTTATGAAAACCTTCCCTTTTGTCCAACTCTTTGGAGCATCCCCTCCTTGCTAGATGGGACACTGCCCAATTCATGAATTGCTTAAATAAAGCCAATTAGACCTTCAAATTTAGATGATTGAATTTTGTTTTCTTAATAGGAAGAAGATGTGATTAAGGATCTTGAGAAGAGGAGCTTTCCCTGGATTATCCTGCTGGGCCCTGAATGCTGACACCTTAGGGGGATGCAGAGAGAGACTGGAGATTGACATGCAGAGACAGAGTAGCAGAAGAAGCAATGTTCAGATGGAGGCAGAGACTGGGCCACCAGCCCAGGAATGCTGGCAGTCACCAGAATGTGGAAGAGGGGAGGAACAGATTCTCCCTACAACTGCAGAGAAAATAGGGCCCTGCTGACACTTTGATTTCAGTTCAGTCACACTGGTTTCTAATTTCTAGCCTCCAGAACTGTGAGATAATAAATTCACGTTGTAAGCTACCAGGTTTGTGGTTATCTGTTACAACAACCACAGGAACCTAATACAGTCACATATGTGTGATATGTGAATCCATTATACAGAAAAGTTTGAGATGCCAATGGTTTATTCTGCTGCCCATCTCCAGGAAACATTTGCCTATTTTACAAGGACAGTTTGGAAACCCAATGCCTTAACTCAAATGTGTAACCTTAGTGGGAAGGATTGCAAGGCCATGTCAGGTGAAGGGAAAGATATTTTGAGTTAAGAGCAGGAGGCTAATTTAGTGCCATTACAATGACAACCTTGACAACATTGCCTTTTCCATCTAAAGCCACCAGTGAGCCTTGATGGGTTTGAGGTCCATCATAAATGTATGACCTTGAACAAGTCATATGAGGACTCTCCACCTCAAATAGTCATCTCTAAAATGGAGAGACTAATTCTTACTTTAAAAGTAAGATTTGAATATTAAAGAAGATAATATGTGAATACATAATGCTAATTATGACATGTTATGAATTCAGCAGCATTATTATTATTTTTTGCACATGAGACCTTGAAGTCAAGGATATCAAATGATATCCTGAGCTGGATGCCTGTTACCTCACTAGCTTTTTGGGAGGATGACATGAGGACAAAGCAATTGCTACCGTTCATGAGGGCAGATCAGGTGACAAATATTGTGTGAAATAAGTCACTTCATCCTTAGAACAACTCTCAGGGGCAATTATGGCTCCCATTATATCTTAGAGGGCTTACACAGGCCTGGCACATAGCAGGTACTCAATAAATGGTAGCTGATTCTAAATTTGGTCCCCATTGGGACCAAAATTTCTGACAATTTCCGGCAATTTCTGACTGTTCTATATTAGGCTATATGATGCTATTGCTTAAAGCAAATGAAAAAGAACCATAATTTGCTGGTCTTTTTGTTGCTTTTCTGTAGAGTTCATTTAAAAAATTAAGTACCTGCTTTGACTAAGAGAGTAACAAGGCATAGCTTCCATCATAGGCTGCCCAAGTCCTGAGATGGGTAAATGAACGGAACCAAGGATCTCTGTATTGCAGCTTCATGATCATTGAAGATTCTAGAGAAGAATTATGCCCATCCCAACCACCAGAAACATTCCTCACGCTTCCCTTTGAGTATGCAGAGGAAGGTCCGTAGGCTGGTCTTCCCAAAGGCAGCACTCTGTAAACTGATCATCATTTTCAGGAGCTTCCCATCCTCAGCTGTCCTTCAGGGCCTCTTGCACTGGCATCTAGGAGCTGCATCAGTAGGTCAGTAATCCCTTTTACTACTCACCTTCAGAACACCCACTCAGTGGGAGTTACACTCCAACCTCGCCTCACGTCAAACGACCTGTGTGCAGGACAGATACTTGGATTTCCTAGTTTGGAGTTAGGAATGGGTCATCGTCTGGTGTTCAGTGGTTCAGAGGGGATCAGGCAGGTAGATTTTGGCATAACGGATGGCGTTTTAGAGGCACAACACTGAAGGGGACTTCAGTGCAATGCATTATCTATTTATAAGGAAAAGCATACCATGTTGACGCATTTAAAAAATGTCAATAATTTAAATTATAATATTATTATAATGTTATTATAATTAAATAATTATTAAAATAATTTTTAAAATGTCAATAATGTCAAGGAGGAATTCAGATTCTAAAATTAGGGGGACACTAGATACCTGTTTATCTGTAAGAAATAAGGGGGAAGAGAAAGAGGGAGAACATTTATAAGAGTGAGGGCACATCTAGACCAATAATGGAAAGGCATGTGATATTAGGGGAAGAGCAGAAATATCTAAAAATAATGATATCCCAAGGGATAAAAGGTTGCTGTGCTCAAGAGGTCTGATGCATAGCGAGACACTGGGTGTCATCAGGAAAATCCTGGTAGGCTTCAGAAGGTTATGGCATTTCAGTGTTACCTTTGGGAGAGGAGGAGAGTGTTTAGCTAAAGAAGAGAGCATATACTCAATACAGAGACTCTCTATGCGAAAGCAAGACTACCTGCAGGAAAATACAAGGCCTCTCAAGGATTTTTTTCAATCCTATGATTCAGGGGTTAATATGCAGATTATTATATTTGACTAATTATTAATTTAATTCAGGGCTAGGCAGGCAGACAAGGACATGCCCAAGGGAAAGGCTCTAAAAATTCCTATGTAGAGACACATGTGCATCAGGCAGTCATTGAATAAAAAGGAAATTGTTTGTGAGATTAAACCCAGTTTAAAAGTGGAGTCAGTTGGCACAAACCTCACATCGGTGTATACAACATGAGATCTAACTCAGGCTCCAACCCTGCCCCCACCCCAGCATACAACAACACTGTGTTAATAAAAGAACAGACTCTAGAACCTCAGAGGAGTTCACAGAAGGGACTCACCCTCACACATACTGCTTATAAATAGCAGAATAGGGATTATACATTAAGTTCTTGGCTTCAGACAGTGACTCATCTCTCCTGCGTGTACTAAGCAAGGATTTGAACTCATCTCACTGTATTTGAGAAGTGATGGCCTGCAAAGTATCCTTAACCTGGCCTAGTTCACCAATAAATAGGTTGATGCCCCAGAAGGATCAGGAAGTGAGGTCTTCTATTGCCACAAAAAACTCTCTCCTCCTGATCTGGTCCTACCCTTCTAGTGATTCCTATAGTTATTCCTAAAAACCCTCAAGAAATATTGTCTAAAATTCATATGTTAGATGGAGGGATAATAGATCCAGAGGGATAATAGATTTAAGTCATTAGTGGCTTTTGATCAGTGGTGAGCCTGTAAGCAGGAAACATTAAGGGTCCCCAGAAAAAGAAAGACA
The DNA here is from genome assembly GCF_022355385.1 of Mustela nigripes. Taxonomy (NCBI): domain Eukaryota; kingdom Metazoa; phylum Chordata; class Mammalia; order Carnivora; family Mustelidae; genus Mustela; species Mustela nigripes. Next base: position 55,408,402 of record NC_081563.1, on the reverse strand, counting down.
AGGGATAGCTTTTCTGCCATAAGAAAAGTCACTTTAGGGTGGTGGGTGGCTCAGTCAAGCATCTGCCTTCAGCTCGGGTCATGATCCCATGATCCTGGGATGGAGTCTCACATCGGGCTCCTTGCTTAGCGGGGAGCTTGCTTCTCCCTCTGCGCCTTCCTCTGCTTGTGCTGTCTTTTGCTCTCTCTTTCTCAAATAAATAAAGAAAATTTTAAATAAACAAAACAAAAAACAAAGAAAAGTCATTATGGGCCCCCAGCCATTCTGTGATCTATGCCTGACCAGTACTACTTTCTCAAAACATTCTTGAGTTACCTTTGTAGGATCTAAACCCCTTTGAGCACTCGGATACCAAACCAACCAAAGCCAGAGAACTGCTGATGTTGACTCTTGCAGGCTCTGGTGACTCTGACCTGAACCTCAAAATTACTTTCGTCCCAATCCCAGTTCCTGAATTCCCCACTGTGCAAGCCCCTTCGTGAACATGTCTGCATCCCTAAGTTAAATCTTTCCCAGTGTGCTCATCCAAGGAAATATTGTTTGGAGAAATATCCCGATATATCGGGATATACTTGTCGGAAGTAAAACCTTTCCTTTTCCTATTCTTTGGCTTGATTGCGTCTTTGGGCTCGACACTCACCAAGAGGCAAGCCCAGTTTCAGATAATAAGCCCATCAGATATTTCTGTAGTGATATTTAGCTGGGTGGAACGTAATATATGTAGTAAAAAGAGAAGTGGATTTGGGGGCACCTGGGTGGCTCAGTGGGTTAAAGCCTCTGCCTTCGGCTTGGGTCATGATCTCAGGGTCCTGGAATCAAGCCCCACATCAGGCTCCCTGCTCAGCGGGGAGCCTGATTTCCCCTCTCTCCCTCTCTCTCTGCCTACTTGTGATCTCTGTCTGTCAAATAAATAAATAAAAATCTTAAAAAAAAAAAAAAAGAGAAGTGGATTTGGAATTGGATTTTGAACAGCAGAGCCTGTTTTCAAAAAAATATTGTAAAACCTTAATCTAATCTAACTCAGTCTAATCACATGTATTTATTATAAAGTCCATCAATTAGATCAATGGGGTTGTTTCAAAAAATTATTAATTGGGGGTTGGAAAAGACAGCTGCCAGCTCAGAAAGGCATAATATTTAAATGAGCAATTTTCTGTATAATCTAAAAGGGTCACTGTATAATCAGTTCTAGAAAACTGGGATCAAAAATCAGTAGTTAGTCTGGTGTCTCCTAACTAGTTGCATGCACCAAACAATGTTCATAGGATCTTCTACTGGGAGGGAGAAGACAGTATTAAAACTTCAATATTCATAGTCAATCTCATCTTTTAAAACACAAATTTTTGTGTCTATGTTATATGTAATTTACTTATGTATGTAATTTATAAATAAATTTACAGGTATTGAGGGATTGCTTTATTGAGAGGGTGTATGGAGCATGGATAGAGATAATGTGAGGCCTTCTCCATGGCTGGGAGAGACCTGGAACTGGTTAGACGTCCCTTCTTAGTCTGCATAATTGAATTTAACACTGACTTCAAGTTACAAGGGAAATCTTCTGGGCCAGTGCCAAAAAAAATTTTAGCGGTCAGACAGGACTAGTTTCTATTCTAGGGTGACTGACAGTCCTAGCGTGCCTGGGATTGTCCTGGTTCTAACACTGACAGCCACATGTCCCAGGACACCCCCTCTAATGCCTGGTCACGCCTTCTCATCCAGCTTTACTGCTTGGAAACCATGATCTGTGGGTGAATTCCTGATCTTGTTAACCCCCAATTTCTTCATCTATGAGGAAGAGATAGCAGGAGCACCTATCCCAAGATTCTTTTGAACACTGAATGAGATAATCCTCATTGACCAATTCAGAGAAGCAGGGGAAGGCAGGACAGGGGACAATGGAGAGAGCTCATAGGCAGGGGAGGCTGGATCAGCACCTTTGCCAGCTTCTGTTCTACCATTCTCAGGGTGTCAGAACCCCAATCCCTCCCTTGATTCTCCGTGTTTGTTGATTAGTTGAGAGTGACTGTACTCCTACTCCTGAATTTTCATATCACCGAGTATTTACAGGTAGGGAACACTTCTCCCAAGAGCTTCTCACTTTCAGGAAGCCCTGCTCACTGCCTTGTCCTGCTGTGTCCTTGAGCGAGGACACAGAGGAAACTACCTTATTCCTCTGACCTTCCTGACATTGACCCAAGCTTTCTATACTTGTAAGAAGCCAAAGGAGTAGACATTTTCTTTCTTTTCTTCTTCCTTCCTTCCTCCCCTTCCTTCTTTCCCTCCTTTCTCCTTCCTTCCCCTTCCTTGACCTCCTCCTCTCCCTCCCCCCTCCCTCTCCTCCTCCTTCCCCCCATCCTTTGGTATCAGAACTGCAGGACTGGAGTTCTGCTGCATCCAGTGTGAGAGTCATGTGACTTTGAACAACTTTACTTAAACTTTCTGAGTTTTTGTTTCCTCATTCATAACGGGGGGGGGGGGGGGAAGAAAGAATACTCTATCCATAGAGTTATTAAGAGGATTAAACAAATTAGGTGACTCAAATAAAGCACAGCACTGGGCTTGCAAATTTTTTTCTTTTTTAAAGAAATAAGGTACAAATAGGGAAAAACCTAAGATCTTCTTGATAAGGCTCCGAGTCAAAACAATAGGATTAAAACACTTTTTTTCCTATGTAACAAATATTTAACAAAATAGACAGACCACTTTCTGAAATATGTTAAAAACACTCCTATATATTTAATTTCCTTTTTAAAAGGGATCCCTAGAAAGGAGACTAAGCAGAATACGGGAAGAAAAGAGCCAGAATTATCAAAGATAATTGTCCTGGGGCCCCCTGACACTGGAAAATAGCTGAGGTCTCACGTACTGCACATACTGCAGAACACTGAGAAATACCCTCTCCAAATGCCCTCTGCAGCGAAGTGCGAACGCGGTCTGCAACACTTTCAGCTGCTGCGTTAAGGAGAAACATGGCTAGAAGAGATTTTATAAGTAGCTGTTGAACACTTTCTTGCTCTCCTTGAGTTTTGTGCCAATTTGGAAACTAGGAAACACTGGGATATGCATGCTGACCTGGAGGCTATAAAACACATCCTCCCAAAGATTGGCAGGAGACACAAAAACACTGGAAAGGGCTCAGTGAAACTTGAGGGATTTATGGTCGCGTTAGCCGCATCCAAATATAGCTTAGGCACTTAGGAGGTTAAGGATTTTATAGAAGAGAGTTCAGATGAAAAATTTACTCTTTAGGTCCACGGGCTATGTGGACTTATGATTTCCATGGATTTAGATGGAATCAGGCTAGGAAACATTAAAAGACAAACTCTGGAATATGAAAATTGCCTGATACGAAGTTTCCTAGAGGTAGAGAGTGAGTTGCAATCTTCCCTTTCAGTGATGTTTACACCACAATGTGAGCAACTGGCCCTCGATGTTGAAAAAAAGTGGGGCTCATTCTCTTTCTTCTCTGAGGTGGAGTCCATAATGGGATGGGGTAGGGATAAATGAAGAAGACAATGGAGTGAAAAGAGGTGAAAGGGAGGGAGGAAAAGAAGAGGGAAGGAGAGAAGGGAGCTTGGCAAGCATAGTGGAGTAGGAAAAATATTGATTTCAGGTTGATAGTTTTGGATTTTCAAGTGTACAAACTAGCCACTGATTTTAGCTTCCATCAGCATCCCAGGGAAATATATAAATAGTCTTATTCCTGAAATAACTATTGCACAGGGAGCAAGCATCAGATACTTAAGCTCTGTGAACATAAAAGATGGCTAACATGGGTGGCAAACACAACACGGGACTTACACAGGCTGAATTTGTGTAACATCTGCGAGCTTTATGGGATGTAAGCACTTCCTTCAATTGTGTTCCTCAACTGAGGATGCCTTATGCGTGAGTCAAGGTTACAAGCTTCCATTTTATGTGGCCCACTTACTAATGATATTCAGTTGTGGTATAAAATAAATATAGAAAATAAAGTCCACAGTATCCTATTCCTTTCTTCTTGGGATTTCTACCCAAGAACCTCCCTCCAACATCTTCTTTTCTTTTCTTTTTTTAAGATTTTATTTATTTATTTGACACAAGTAGGCAGAGAGGCAGGAAGCAGGCTCCCTGCTGAGCAGAGAGCCTGATGCAGGGGTCCATCCCAGGACCCTGAGAACATGAGCTGAGCTGAAGGCAGAGGCTTAACCGACTGAGTTACCCAGGCACCCTAACATCTTCTTTTCACAGAAGCATCCAAACTCATTTCCATCTCTGCCAACAGATTTGACCAGACTTAATATATAGAACTATTTAAAAGTCAGCCTATATGTTAACTGAATTTAAATAAGCATAAATAAATAAATGGTTTTTTAGAGTTAGCCTAATCAAATACTAAATAAATAAGAATGTACTTGATATCTACAGTGACAAAAAGTACAAAGATTTAAATGTTCTATCTACATTGTAGAGAACTATTCAAAATAGGGGTCGATATTCAACCTTTGACATAAAAAAATTTAAACATTCCACTGTTATTAAGCGATGAAATCTTGAAACACCTTAGCGAGAGGTAATAGCTTGGACTTTGGGTAAAATGTTAAATCCTTACCCTGACATATCAGGTGATCACGATCTTGTGCTAACGTATGCCTCTCTCTACAGTGAACAGTCGTTCAACACGCACATATTGCCTGCTCCAGATTTACGTAGGGTTCCTGTTTCCTGAGCTCGTATTGAGCCTCATCCCTTTGCCCATGTTCTCAGGCTTATTATATTCATTTGGCATGACCTTCTGTTTCTTTCCCTCCCTTCAGAAGTTCGCTCTTCCAGAGCCAGTACCAATTTCACTTCCAACTTCTCTGAAGAACTCCTTCCCTCCATGCTAGCATATTTCTCATCAGTATAGTTCATTTGGAAAAAGAAAAAAAATAAAGCATTCACTTTCTCGACACATCTTTCTAAATAATCATTCTGCATGTAGTTATGTCTATTCTCACCAACCCTGTTTTAAGTGTTTCAGGATTGGGAAGCATGCTCCTCAGTGAGTTCAAATTAACTGACTAGCTGTGTCTACTAAGAGATGTCCTTGTAAGATCTGGAGCATACTCTGTCATGGACTTACAGTCCATCCATATGGATGGAAATACTCATTTTTGGCAGTCCATAAGACTATAACTCACCAGACAGTAAGTGTGATCAATTAGGTAGAAGTTATGAAAAATAGACCTTGAAACTCTCTTTCTACTAAACAAGCAGGTTACAGACTCTATAAATTCTTAAAGAATTTTTTTTAAACCAATAAAGAATTTTTTTAAACCAATAAAATCTTCCTGGGAGGACATAAAATCCACCATCATTTCTAAACTTAAAGCTTATTAATAAGCCTCCCATTAGAACTATAGAGGTAAGTTTTCTATCTCCTATTGCATTAAGCATTTTAAACCAAAGATATTGCAATTACTAGCTTGTCTTTGTCAAAGCAGAAAACTAATAGTAATTTAGCTTTGGGTGTTTCTTTGAAGGATTTAAGACTGGCTTACCATGTGTCATTCTAACTAGTACAGATTACTTTTGTTGACTAGCATTTTTGTTTATTTTCTAAGTTTGTGGGGTTTTTTTGTGGATCCACAAGAAAGGGGATTTAAAAATAAGCCATGACCAGCCTGGATAGGAAGAGACTACATGAGCCCATGCTGGTACAAGCCTTTTCTCATTCCTTTTCCAACCCAGCATTCCCTCCACTCCTCTGCCTCCATGGATTTCCCTTAGTTTCTTTATTCTGCAAGGGCACTTGACACTCGTCACTTTCCAAGTTAGGAGACCTGGCCTTGGCCACGAGGTCTCAATATATTATCAGGTCATTGTTCGGTGCTGGTTTCAGCTTTTCTTAATGGTGCACTTTCCCAGGCAGCTTTTTCATACATCATTAAACAGCAACTCTAACGCTTGTGCCCCCTTCCTGATTTACCGTAGATAGTAATGTTTAAGATTACATTAAACACCACACATGCTCTTCGCCACTTGAGCAACCTCGTGGTAATGAACAGTCAATAGTACCTCTAAATTAAGGCTCCACAAAGCTCGAAAGATTGGTCTTTCAGAAAAGGTACAACTATAATGCTAGATAATGAATTTCCTAATAATCTGAGTTTGGGGGTCCCCTTTTCTCTCTCCTAGTGACTTCAGAATCTAAAATGCAAAAACCAAATGCAAAAACTTTTGATGCTAAAAAGCAAATAAGAAAGTGACTGCATTGTCAACTATGGATCCAGAGTTGTTCAGATCAGCATTTACTGAGAATGTCATCTAGGAGGGGAGCAGGGAAGTAACAAACACAGGGACACTGCCTTCAAGGAGTCCAAAAACAATCAGGGAGAAAAGAAAGAGGTACAAGAAAGCATGTAATAACACCTACCTCTAGGCAAATATCTGTAGCTGCAAACTAGAGAAAGCACCCCAGGTTGGAACCTCCTTCATAGTAGTTTATAATCTAAAGTCATCTGGCAATACAGCTGTTTTCCCTATTAGATTGGAAATTATCAGTGGGCAGGGGTTGTTTTATGAATCTTTGTGTTTCATGCCTAGAATGCTAGCTAAAACACTCTAGAAACTAACAAGTATATGTTGAACTAATCCAACCATGATGGCAGGTAGAATGAAAGTAAGAAAACTTGGGGGGGATATGATGTGGGAAGCCTCTCAAAGCACAAAGATTCACCAGGAAATACTTGCTAAGTGCAAAGAAACTGGTATTTTCTTTTCAGTGTTACTTGTCTACAAAATGCATCACCTAACTGAAAGTAGAGAACACGTTCTAAGAAGATAAGCCTTCTCACTAAGCAACTAGAATGCTAAAGAATGAAGCTGCCTAAATTACACACCTTGAATTCTGGTGTTTTTACCAAAAGATACTCCTATAATCCTGAACTCTCTGCTCAAAAGCTTTTCCCTACTTTTACATGAGGGCTTCCCCTGCTCTACTCCCTAGGCTTCTGGAAACTGGAAAAGAGTCAGTATCTGCAACAGCATAAGAAATGGCCTTTGTTTGGATCATGCATGCAAACACACAGTTCTTCCAGAGTTATTCAGATAGGTGAAGTTGTGGTTTGAAATATCCAGATAATATTTACCAAATTTTGTCTTTCTTATGTTATTGGTTGGGCTGAAGTGATAGTGACTGAAGATGGAAATGTTAGAAGTCTTGGAAAGTTTCAGATGACCTAGGGAAAGGGAGATTTTCCCAAAGACCCACAACTCTCGCAAATAAGATTTGAGCCCTCCCCAACAGCACAGATTCTATTCCTGAGTAGGAACCTCTCATGCATTCTGGTAAACTCCCCTTAAAAGCACTCTGGGGGCACCTGGGTGGCTCAGTCAGTTAAGCGTCCCACTCTGGATTTCAGTTCAGGTCAGGATCTCAGGATCACGAGATTGATGCCCACATAGGGCTCCCAGCTGGGCATGGAGCTTGCTTAAGATTCTCTCTCTTCTCTCTCCCATTCTCTCTCTCTTCCTCCGGAAAAACAAAAACAAAAACAAAAAAACACTCTGAATGCAAAAGTTAGGGATTGTATCTGATTTTTGATCATATAATAATCATTTCATATTTTTGATCATATAATAATGCTCCTGTGATAGCCTATCCTCAATACGCTTTGAGCAACAGCCTTTAAATTATAAATGCTAGGAGCAGAAATTTCTCTTCCCCATAGTATTTAATTGCTAAAGACCTATGGCTTTCTCTCCTGAGGGTAGCTAACCTATAACCAACCCAACAACTGTGTACATTTATAAACTTCACACTTCTGTTTTCTTAATTAAAGGGCTGCCACTTATTCATGAATACAGCCAATATTTATTGAGCATCTACTATATTCCAGGTACTGAGCTGGGCCTCTGTCAGATGAAGGAATAAATCACAGTATGGAAAACAGACAGCCATGGCTTGTCTTTCTCCCTCAGGCCCCAAACAGAGAATCCCCGGGACTAAATAAAGCAGGGCTGTCCTACCACAAACCTGGCAGTTGGAGACTTTTCTTTTTAGTTGGAGACTTTTGAAGCCACTTAACTTTGGTGGTAGAATCCACTCGATTCCACTCTCAGCTGTTCTTAGAAAGAAGTAAAAATATACATCTAATTTTCAACAAAAGGGGCAGAATTCACAATTTTTTTTACAAGTAACACCTATATGCAAAAACAATTTCATTAATTTTCCCAGGTAATTAATTTTATAGAATGTTGATTGGTGGCATATTTTCTTTCCTGGAACTTCTTGGAATATTTGAAATACAGTTCCCTTACTATTAATTTATAACAAGATTGATTGAAAGAAAATACTATGTGACACATGCAACCAGAGGAGTTCCATGAAGGAAGGGGTAAGAAATGGTGTCCATGTTTTTCACTGTTTCTATCCCTCACCACCTCTGTGGCTCCATAAATATTTATATGTTATATGATATTTTTATAAGTATTAATATTAATAATGTAAATTTAATATTAGATATAATATCTATAAATTGTGTCTGGTCAACTTTGAAAAATTCCTTGCCCACCTCAGTCTGTAAAACCATTTACCTAAGATACTTAAAAAGCCTGAGGTGTGCTGCTTTATGCTTTAGTTCATGCTTTGCAGTTCCCTCCTGTGAGAAATCTGCTACAGGTGGCCCTTGGATCCTTTCTGTGATTGGTGGCTACCCCACATCACCAAATGTTATCCTGGCAGCTTGCGTCTTCCTCTGGTTATGGAACATTCTGTTACCATAGAAGAAGATGACATGGGTGCTTCTCACTCAGATAGCCCAGCCCCCAAATCCCCCTCAAAAAATCGTTTCTAAGCCTACTGGAAGGCTAGAGAGAAGTTTACTTTATGTTTTGAAAAGCTTATAATTTTCCTTCTCTTTTTGGTTTCTCCTTTATTTTTTTTCCTGTCTTGGGAGAGTTGCCTTCTGTGTCTCTTGAGCCCTTCAATGCCCTTGTTTTTAATCTTCTCATTCTCCCAGCAATATATTTCTGTATGATGCTCTCTCTCTCTCTCTCTTTTTTTTTAATTAGGAAGGGGAAGGGGGCAGGTGTGTTATGCTCTTTGAACATTCCTATATGATCATTAACAATATTTTTATCACATTCAATTTAATTTAACAAATATGTATGGAGTGAATGCAGCATGCCCTGTGGTAGGGAGATTGGAAGATACAAGGGTGAGAAAGGCTACTGTGGAACTTTCTCTCAGTGAGCCACCTGCTTAGCAGAAGAAAATCATTCACACTAGTTAAAGCCTAACATGCCAGGATAGCATAAGTGCTATGAAAGGCTTGTGGCACCAAAGATAAGGGATTATGTCCATCTGAAAGGATTGCAGATTGTTTCACAAGTTAAAGATTTGCACTATGTGCATAAATCAAATCATGTTGTATACATAAAATTAATACAATGTTATCTATTAATTATATTTTAATTAAAGAGAGATAACATTTCAGTGAACAGAATTTTTATAGCATTCCACAAGCTGGTGCAGACACTCTGGAAAACAGTATGGAGGTTCTCAAAAAGTTGAAAATAGAGCTACCCTATGACCTAGCAATCGCTGGGTCATACCCAAATACTATTGGGTATTTACCCTAAAGATATAAATGTAGTGATCCAAAGGAGCATGTGCACCTGAATGTTTATAGCAGCAATGTCCACAATATCCAAACTGTGGAAAGAGCCTAGATGTCCATCAGCTGAAGAATGGATAAGGAAGATGTGGCACGCGCACACACACACACACACACACACACACATACACACAAATACTATGCAACCATCAAAAGAATGAAATCTTGCCATTTGTGATGACATTGATGGAACTAGAGGGTATTATGCTGACAGAAAGAAGTCAATCAGAGAAAGACAATTATCATATAATCTCTCTGATATGAGGAATTTGAGAGGCAGGGTAGGGGCTCGTTGGGGGAAGGGAGGGAAAAATTAAACAAGATGGGACTGGGGAGGGAGACAAATCATAAGAGACTCTTAAGCTCAGGAAACAAACTGAGGGTTGCTAGAGGGGAGGTGGGTAGGAGGGATGGGGTGGTTGGGTGATAGACACTGGGGAGGGTATGCGTTATGGTGAGTGCTGTGAATTATGTAAGATGGATGACTCACAGACCTGTACCCCTGAAACAAATAATACATTATATGTTAATAAAAAAATAAATAAAAGATAAAAAAGAATATTTATAGTATTCCCAGACAAAGGAGAAATGGTGGGCAGAGATATTTGGGCAAGAGAACCAGGATGTATTTTGGAAATGATAAATCATCCCTCGGGAATGGGGAATGCTTGGGAGGGTTAGTCAAAAATAAGCCTGGAAAGGTAAGTTAAAGTCAAGAGAGCGCCTGCAAGACTAAATGAAGGAATTAAGAAACAGAGCTCTAGAAGAGTCTTGATCTGTGTCATAGAGAGAAAGTCCCATTAGCAGGTTATAGTCTAGAAGGCAACTTCACCTTATTAGGCTGCTACAGAATATCCGGCTGACTCAAAAAGACTAGAGATTCCTCCTCTCCTTTTAACGATTTAGCTAGCAGTGGCTGTCAATTTATGAAGAGATTCCTCAAAACATGAAGGACTCAATGAAGCAGTAAGATTGGCCAGGTTGTTGTACAGGGTTCTCATATTCCTACTAATACATTCTGCTTTCCATGTTCACAGAGCTGAAAAAGACTGAGACTCTACATCGGTTTGGGAGAAGTAGTTCAAACTAATAAGTTTAGGATTTTCAGAATAGTCTCTATTCTTCCTTCCTGTCATATTAGAGATTATTTTAAAAAATCCATCTTTCTGCCCAGATTTTTTCCTCCATCTTCCTCTTGGCTATTTCTGTTTTCCTGCACCAAAAATAATTACTTATTGAACAGAGCAAAACATGAATAATCTAGAACCTGAAGAGAAGAGTAGAAAAAAAAAAAAGGCAGCACTTGAAGACAGGGGAAAAAAGTGGAATGGATGCTGTAAGCTTCAAGAAAAATGCAAGCACTTGGTGAATGGCAAGAAGTGGATCCTACAACTAGATGAAGATTCTACTCCAGAAGGACCCCATTGAAGCAAGCCTTTTGGGTTTAAAATTGCGTATGATGCTTTTGAAACTCTGGACCTTCAAATTTCACTTGGCCTTGGCAGTCATAAGTACTGGGCTGCTGCACATTATGTTATCTTATTCCCCTGGCTGTCCTAGACATAGAGAAAGAATCACTTTCAAACAAGAATTTTTATTGTTTTCATCACACTAGCTTTAGTCGGGCTATTTAAAAAGACTTTCTTTTATGAAGTTTCTCTTAGAAAACAATGGATTATAAGATAACAGGAAATGACCGCAGGCAAGTGAAAAAATATTGGTAATGTTTTAAGAAAACTTTCCAGAAGTTTCTTTGGATTTTGTGTTCTGCCAAGCTTCAACCACGAGCAGTTTTCCCCTTCTTCCACTTCCAGGCAGCAAAACTGTGGGGTGGTTCATTTCCCATATAACATGTATCATCCTGAATGAAAGTGGGTCTGTTCCTCTCTTGTCTAGATAACTGTCATAACAGGAATGGTTTGACCCAGTCTTCTGTAAACAACTCCCTCCCCCTAGCCAAACAAAAAACAAACAAACAAACAAACAAACAAAACAAAACCCTTAACCTTTGAGAAGAAACCAGTATGTTGCTTTCTGCCATTTGGAAAACATAAAGCAGTATCTCTGCCCCACTGCTATTTAAACCATAAGCAAATCTGCAGTGCTCTTTGGCGGTGAACTAGAGAGTTTGGCAGAGGGCAGCAAAGACATGGAGAGAGATCCTAAATCTTTGCCTGAACTTTGTCCTCAGTTAACTTCTTTCTTCCCCCCTTTTCTCTGGAAAGGGAGCTGGCAGGTGGCAGGCTAGGCAGCAAACCACCAGCAGGCTGATTACAGCTGTGCATATTTGGCAAACAAATGTTAATTTTGGAATTGGTTGTGGGCCAGCTCCACCGAGTGGGGGCAGGGAGAAGAACCTGCTGTTGCCATACTGGAGAAATTGAATGTGTCCATGGACGACAATAACCTAAAGCACTCCATGGAGAACCACAAATACAAAGTCAGCTCCAGTGCCACTGCTGGGGACCAGACACCATCCTAGGACCGGACAGAGAAGGCCCGAACAGAGAAGATGCCTTTCTCCTGAGAAGCAGTAGCCCTGCAAAGAGGGCAGTGACTAACACTGCTCCTTGCCTCTTTCACAGAGAATTGGAATAGTGCCATTAGACGGAATCTGCAGGCATTGCATCACACCTTCGGGGAATTTAAATTCTCCAGGGGCTCACTTTTCTGGCCCAGCTCCCAGACCATCTGATCTTGTGCAAGGAACTCTAAGTTAATGTCAGGGACTGCAGGGTGGCTTTCGTTCCTCCGACTCTGGGCAGCCTTGGACAAATCTGCATTACTCCATCTCTACAACTGTTTGAGCTGCCCCCTCTCCATTTAGATGTGGGAGCATAGGATCTAATAGTAGATACAAAAGTAATATCAAATAAAAGTCCACTTGCTTTCACCGGAAAGGGCCTGCTGAAGTGGAATCATCTAAGAAAAGTCTAATAGCAGGATCATTTCATGCTCCATATCTAAGCACCTCCCAAAGGCCCCACCCCTAATACCATACCAGAGAGGTCCCTAGCCCCTTCCAACCACATGAAGGAGCCATCTGTGAACCAGAAAGCTGGCCCTCACTAGACACTGAATCTGTTGGCACCATGACCTTGGACTTCCAGAGGGGTCCCTAGGCCCCTCCAGTCACAGCAAAGAGCCATCTGTGAACCAGAAAGCTGGCCCTCACTAGACACTGAATCTGTTGGCACCATGACCTTGGACTTCCAAGTCTCCAGAACTGTGAGAACATGTCAGTGGTTTATTAGCTACTCAGATTGGGGTATTTTGTTATAGCAGCCCGAACGGACTAAGACCTGTGTGGGAGGGAAGAGATTTTTTTCCATCCATTCCTATAAGAAACAGAAATATACAAGTTGCTGTAAGGATCCAAAAAAAGGGCACGTCCTCCCCACCTTACATGTCATGTGTTGGGGGAGAAGAGGGAGGAGCTGCCTCAAAATTTATCCAATCTCCTTTCCCTTTTATATCTATTTTACAATATGATGATAATTGATGCCCATAATGATGACAGAATTTCAATAGAGATCTAGAGTAATTTCTGTGCCATCAAATAATGAATCACTTTCAGGAGTTTCAGCATTTGGCAGAAATTCAAACCTCAATCGGTATGTATTTTGTCACTCTTAGAAGTAACCAACATATCTAAACTAACCAGAGAACTCCTCAATTATTTTAGAGAAATGAAAATAGATGTTTTCGCACACCTGTAGGAAAATTACAAGTAGCTATCTTGGGACACTTCTACATTATATTGCACATCTGGAAGGAAATTGAAAAAGTTAACCCAGTAACCAGTTATGGTTAGTATCCAAGATATCTCAGGACAAAAGTTAGGATTTTTGAAAATGTCTAAATGTGCACAGATTTTTTTTAACTTTTTTAACCAGATATTCAGTTTAAACGACTGGCCTATGAATTTCTGCTGGTCTCACTGTCATGCCAACTGTCTTTCAGAATACTTATTTTAGCAATCTGCCCTCTCCTTCCATTTCAATTTTCTTGGCACACTGACCACAATAAGAGAAGAGTCTAACCTCCCTATCTAATTGCTGGTTTTGCAGAATGACTAAAATATGATCGGAACAGTGAGTACAGATGAGAAGCAGCTGTCAATGTTATGGTCCCAGGCTCTGGGTAGACATTCCATGAAATCTTTTATCTGGGAGTGAATTTCTTAGGGCCTCTCCTATCTGTAGCTTCTGTCATGCAAGATGAGTATAGCACAGTGGTTTTGAGCATTGTCAGGCAGTGGTGAACATGAATTTGAAATCTGGGATCACGACATTACTCTGAAGGGTCAGCATATTGATGAATTGTATGGCAAATCCCATGTCTCCATATATATGTTTTGTGGGGCTACATTGTGGTAAATTATTATTATTGGGTTTAACCAGATATTTAGCCAGATTAATGCAAAAGCTAAAAAGTGATTTCTACCTTTTAAATTTTCCTCTTGGTGAGCCTTTATGACCTCAGTTAACCAGCACCCCCTTCCCTGTAGGTCAGTGTCAAACACTCAAGATCTAAAACTATCTTGTTTGGTGCCTTTTGTCTGCTTCCCACCATGAAAGTGTAAGCTTCCCAAAAGGACTTGGCTTTGCTTGCTACTGGATCCCTAGCACTTGGACTGAATGGTGATATATAAAATCTTAGTAGATAGTGCTACTGTGCATACAAATAAGAGAAAAACAAATGAAAGTTTACACAAATTTGTTTGAATATGCATTAGATATCTCTGAGAGCATCGTGCACACCTGATAACATTAGTTGCTTTCGATGCCAAGGAGGAAGATGTTTCACTATCTGCCCTTTTGTACCTCTTGAATTTTGAATCACGTGATTATATTACCTATTCAAAACCAAAGGAATAAAGCTTTTAAAAATGGAGTGCTCTATATTTGCAAATGGAGTTTAGATACCTCTGAAGGGTACAATTATTTTTCCATTTTCGTCAATCCTATGAGCCTTTACACTTACTTGTTGGTTGTCTAGGGGATCCAAATCATATTACATTCTTACATATTTTGCCCCATCATCTTCAAATATTAGTCAAATATAATAATATTAGAAGTCCCTGACCCCTAATTCAGATTATTCTATACCATGAAAGGAAAAAAAAAAAAATCAAATGAGCCAATTACACAGGAAGGATGGAATTGCATAATTAAGAACATTCACGATGGTTTTACTGAACAGCATTAAAATGGTCCATTTTCCAATCATTCATTGCTTTTATTGGACACCATCCTGACTTAATAGAATGGTTCTTCTTAACGCTGTTAATTTCTGGAAGGGCTCCAAGGCAAATGAAATCTTGATACTCGTGTTCTGGGAATACAAGCTGTGAAATGGTGGAGGTGGGGGGTGTGGGGGAAATCTTGTTGAAGATGAATTTCACCCTGAAATGTGACAGGACGCTTCATACCTCATCAAAACCTGGGCAGTTTATCTTATTGCTTCCTCCCAGACTCTACGATGATCTTCTGTCACACTGAATAAGACTCGGGCAGCTAACTACAAGAGGGTAAGGAGAGAAACTAAAACCACACTACAGATAAATATTTCATGCTTTTTACTGGCTGCTTCCCCCCACACAAGGGAGTTGTGCATGAGTGATTTTAGTTAGAATAATTATATCAAATAATTATAATCACATCAAGGATAAGAATATTAACAATGCCACCATTACATTGGATTGAACCAATAGCCTACTTCAGGAGAGGCCAAGGTTATTTCATAGTTATGGTTGGGATCTCCTTACCTCACCATGAGTGCAGTAGGCTAGGTTGCTGCTCTTGATGTCACTTCTTCTTAAGTGTCCAAACAGAAATCCATTTGTGGACTCAGAGCCTCTGTCTTTTGCCTACCATGCCATTCTTGGCCCTCTGCTGTGTCTCGGGACATTTATGGATGATCCTGGATAAAAGAAGGTGGGATGAAAATATCCAACAAGTTCATGAAAAACGCATCATTGAACTGTGAGTCGGGAAACTTGAACCAATTAACTAAGTAGATGCGTGTTAATAAATCAGAAGGAATTAGACTAGTTTTTACCAAAATACATTCCATTTAACCATAATATATACCTGGGTTTATAACTATAAACCACATTTACTCCAGATGTTCTTAATATGTAACAAAGTTTTGATTCAAATACATTACTAATTCAAAAATCGTGTGTTTTTTCAGGTAAGATAGAAGTTTCCTACATTTCCAAGGGAAAAAAATCTGCTTTCCCAATTAGAAGAGCAAAGAGCAAAAATAATTCCATCTACAGCATTAGCCTTACTGAATAAACTCCTTTCAAACACTTTCAAAGCACCTTTGTACTTGTAAACAACAAATATACTTGCTTCAAAGACACTGATAAAGCAGAAAGTATATCATTCTATTTGGTTGAAAGAAGTTGTGCTGAATTAATTTTTAAGGATCCTCTAACTAAAACTTTCCTAAATTGTTACAAATCAATGAAGTTTTACCAAGTCTTACATATGTATACTGCATGTGTACACAACTGTACAGTTTTCAGATAAGTACATCTTCACCCCTATTCTTAAAATCATTACACCCTGACAACACAGAAATCCAAATAACGATAAGACAAAATTTCATGGTTTCTGTGGACACATATCAAAAGATTACATTAAAACGGAGAAGAGGGGCGCCTGGGTGGCTCAGTCAGATAGGCATCTGCCTTCAGCTCAGGTCATGATCCCAGGGTCCTGGGATTGAGTCCTGCATCGGGCTCCAAGCTCCATGTGGAATCTGCTTCTCCCTCTCCTTCTGCCTGCTGTTCCCCCCTGCTTGTGTTCTCTCTCATAAATATATAAAATCTTTTAAAAAATTAAGTTTAAATGAAAAAGAAATGATAGTCATTATATGTTTTGTTTACTTAACCCAAGCATCTTATATCCCCAAATTCTAGATAATGGGATATAGCAACCAGTAAAATTCAGGTAACAAATAAAAAGAGCAAATGCGGAAGGTCTGTAGTTGGGTTTGTCTGCATTGGTGCCTGTTTGTGAAATATCAGTTCTGTATGTCTAAAAGTATGACCATGCAAAGATAAGTTTCCTGACCTTGGTAGAGAATCACAGCACTAGCGCAGCTCTCTGGACTCCCAAGAGGGCAATACATTTCACTACTTCTTTTTACATACCCAAGGTTAACACATCACAGGAAAATTGACAAGACCAACGGGCACATAAATATTTGTTTATTAAAATGTGCACAGTAGCCATCCCATTTACATGTACAAATTAATTAAACTGTAGATACATGTTCTAAGAATAAGATTGATTTCAAAGTACTTTGTGGCTAGGTCCACATGCCCATACCACTTTAAAAAACCATTCTTTTGACTTTAGTAAGTCAATCAATTTATGACCTGTTATTTTCAGATTTTTAAAAAAATTAATCTCCTAACGCCCTCTATAATTTTAAAATATTTGGAATATAAAAAACTTACCTCATAAGACTACTAAAATCATTTTCTTAATTGGTTAAATTCAGACAATTATCATAGAATCTCAGATTTGGAAGAGACCCCAGATTTATTGAACCTAATCTCCCATTCTTTATGGAAATCCTGTCTCCCAGATTCTTGAGTTAGTCTTTGTTTGATAAGTTCCAGCTGTGAGAAGCTTGCTATCTATCACGAATACTTTCCTAATTAACAAATTATCTTATTCATCCCAGCTGTATATTGCTTTTAATTTGGGAGATTTTGTTTGTTTGTTGGGTATATAGTTACATTTTATTCACATTATTTGTAGCTTGTAAAACAATGTCTATATGTGGAAAATTACATTAAGTAATGATTACTTTCTACCATGTTCCCAGTGGAAGGAATAAGAATAAAAACTTCTTCAGAATACATTCTTTTGTGTTCTCTGGGAGAAGTCCAAGTCTGAAGTAAATGGCAAAGTGGTGAAAAGAAATAAAAGAAGGTCAAAAGATCAACAAATCAATTATCAATGGGTATTTATTAAACAATTATTAATAGTCTCAGAATGTATTAGCTACGCAGTAGAAAATGACTTGGCCTTTAGCATTTTGTGATGGGCTTAGAGCAGTTTGATAGAATTCTTTGGGTATGTGGAGCTCTGAACAGTCTTAAACAAAAGCTAAGTTTTGGAGAGGTACAGAGGAAGGAAAATAATTTTATCCTGGAGTCATGTGACCTGAGGGTGTGACAAATTAAATATAGAATCTGTGGAGGTCAAGAGAAAACCAACTTGCCAGAATAGAGAGTGGGTTGAAGAGGAGAGGGACAAGCTATACTGCCCAAGATTACCAAAAACTTTGGGTACAGAGTTAGCCAAGGTCATTGAGCCTTCCGGGAGATGGAGGGAAATATGCCTTTAATGAGTAAGCATTCTGACATCACTTGTTTTAGAGATGGGATCAAAAAAGTAAGACATGACTCACCGTTCTTGGTAAATTCACGAAATTAAATACAGACAAAAACTGTCCTTACATGCCCATTCTATCCCTTATAAAGACAAAAAGAGTAATTCCTAACATGGTTACAGCCAAATAATGCAAGGACTCTGGAGATTCATCCCAATCAGCCTTTCTCTCAAAGAAACAAGCTGCACATATCATGCATACATTTGTATCCCCAAACCCACATGTTTTGAGGAGGATTTCTAGTTTCGACTTCAATTTCAATGTGAAATAGAGTATCATTAAAGGGTCCGGAGAATACAATATCCAACTGCGGAAAAAGTACAGTAATTGAAACACTGGGAAAATCGGTGGGTAACCAACTGATCTTTAGCCATGTAACATGATTTATACATTAATCTGATAGCATGAACTAACGTCTCAAGCTTTTTTCCTATTGTATGACAATTTCCAACCAGGTTCTGATTAGTCAAGATAATTCACTTTCAGTGTGTAACCTAACCTGTTTTTGAATCTGTACTCGTGAGCGTGTTACCTGTGTTTTATAGTAATTGGGACCACTTCCACAGAAGAATGGAATGCCTAAGACACATTTATCAGATATGACAATTCTTCTATTGTTATTCCTCATTGTCAAATGTGACAACCCACGGGCATTTAGCAAAACATAAAGATTTATCACCCGATTCTCCTATTCACGGTCACTTGGATATTTTGATTTTCGGTTTGATGCCAAGACATCTTCCTTCATTATGTACCATGGATGAAGCATTTGTGCTATGCCTCCCACACAAGGGTTTTTTAGTTTTAGGCTTTCTCTCCACCATAAAATATGAACTGTCACGGGCAGTGTTCGGTCTATTTATCTCTGAATTACTGCCCCTTGCATTAGAGTTTCCATCAGTTGAGTAGAGGGGGAGATGGCTGCTTGTTTGCCCTCAGGAAACAAATATCTGAAACTGAAATGCTCTTAACAGTAAGGGCTGAAGCCGAGCAAGGAAATGGTGCAGTGGTGGTAACTAAGTGAACTGAAGCGTGGAGCCGTGTAGGTGACATGCTCAGGCTCCTTCCCTCCTTCTTGGCTCACCTGTGGCCCTGTGCCGTGGACTCCTGTCTCCAAATAAATACAGGGTCAGGAGAAGGGTACGAGATCTGATTTACTGAATCCAACGAGCCCAAGACCCATTTAGACGAAGATTGCCATTTTATAGCTTCACAAAAAAGGAGACATTTTTACACGCAAAAATGTTGGGTAAAGCATAATCAAGGACTCATGTAGGGACTCTGAACGCATTCTGCCCCATGGGGAGTTTTAATCAACACGTGTCCCCATTTATTGTTTAAGCTGAATTTTTAACCGTTCAAATAGCTCATTCAGTGTTGTTTGTATACTGGCTAAGGGAATATTTTGTCCCTGTGCTTAATACCTCATCCTAAATTGAAGTAAACCTGGCCATAGAGAGGGTGCAATTTATGCTGCCTGCCATAGTCCCTGGTTGGGGAAGAATTTCAGTTAAAGTCACCCCTCCCTCACTTCCGTTTTGCCCCAGGGAAGGGGGATACATGGGCATTCGGCCCTGACAGGTAAGTGCTTGCCACTTATAAAATCCAATAAATAAATTCTAAATAAATATATCTGCAAATCGAAACCATTTTGAGCTACTTAACTGAGTGCATATCTAGTCCTTTGTACACATATTTGTACAAAGTGTTGCCTGTAATTTTAAAGATGCTTGCCTCCGGGAGGTTTCGTTTTTCCATTGAAGTCCCCTTGATTTACTGTACGCAATATGTTACAGCTTCCTTATTTGCTCCTCTGGGACAGTTACTGACAGTAAATCTCTATTAAAATATTCTTCCATATGGTTGCATGAAAATTTTATTGCAGTGAGCCTGGGGCTGAAGGTCACAGCTGAGTAGCTGCAGTTAAGTATTGCAGTCTATGGACTCGGAGGTACATCTGTTCTGGGAGCTGGAGTAAAATTAGAATTTTACTGTCAATAGCATTTCTCCAAAACTAGTTACATTTGTTTACTGTGGCTGGCTGGGCCTTTTCCTCCACAGTACCTGCCATGCATGTTGTCGAGCCCAGCATTCCTATCTTTCAGGCTGGAAGTTTTAATACAGAATTTGCTGAACCTGAAGGTCATTGAGAAGTCCCTAATGGATATTTCATTTATGATACATGAAAATTTAATTTTACCTCTTCTAATTTGAGTCTATTGCTCGCTCACATTGGTTTTCGCTATAACTCATTGTTTGTTCTAAATGCTTCTTGGAAAGCGGATCATATAAACTTAATAAATACAACCAAAGAATTATTTTCAATCTGCATCTCCAGAGCTAATGAGAAAGGACTCAGGCAACAAGTTTTCATTACTTTGTATTGCTGGTTGGAAGAGGTAGAATGGATTGGATGCCATTTGCCTGGGATTGGGACACCATTAATTCAAGTGTTAGCCGCTAGCGCTCACTGCAGCAAAAACTGGGAAAACCGAGAAGATTTTGGAAACACAATTCCATTCCATAGTCATAGTTACATCAGAGTGTTTTATGCCTCTAAACATCACATTTAACATTTGGGAGCTACAGTCAGCCAGGTATCGATGTTCAGTTTATATTTGCTATGTAAATATAAATATAAATATTTATAAAATATAAAATGTTATGAAAAGAAAAGACAAGATAAGACAATATTCGACCATGCCTCTAAGGCTATCTTTCTCAGCGGTCTGACTTCTAGTCCAATCCAAATCCACCCTGGCCTCCCCCAGTTTAGAGCATTGTAAGATACAACCAGTTTCAGGTATGTGGTCATGTTTCCACAAAGCCCACCAGCATTTCTATTACAGCCTGCATCCCAACAGGGATTCAGTCGGTAGAATCAGAAATGTGAGTGACTCTGTATTCTATTTCTTTTTTGATACTGATAAATTTCCAACCTTATTTTGGAGACTCTATTGATTGTCTTCTATAATTTCCAGAAGTTTAGGGAAGTGCTGAAAGCATAATAATAATTAATAATAATAATAATTCTTATTTCTAAGCATAAGCCACCATACTGAACCCTTATAAGGAGGCAGTAGAGGGGGAAATATAGGAAAGAAGTAGAAAAGGCATTAGAAAATAGCAGTTACATTCACTGAGTGCCAACTATGGGTGAGCCCAGTGCTTCTCAAAATAATAACTTACTATTCTCACAAGATCCCTATAAACTAGGAATAATTATCATTGCCACTTTACAGATGGCAAAACTAATATACAGACAGATTAAGTAACTTGTCTAGTTGCATTGCTAGTGAACAGAGCCGGATTCAGAATAATACGGCCCTAGTGACTGTGTTGAATGCCATTGCATTCAACTGTCCCTATGTGAAGAGAGTAGTGGGGAAGTCATTGAGGGTCCCAGCTGATTTTCCAAAGGCAAATCTCGTTTGAGACAAATGCACAAACCATGCTGTTTGGCCTCAGGATGTGGTCTCAGTAAGTCCATTCTCTCTGTCATTTACGGTGATAGGGATCGTGCTCTTGCCACTCAGCAGTGAGAACAGATAGGGAGCAAGCTAAACTTTGAAGGCTCTGATAGCATTTTCACAAAATATATAGTGAAGCTGAAGAGTTCAATTTGATGGATCTGATAAACCGGGGAGAGTCTCTCCCCAGCAGGAAATTGTTCTTTATACACAGAAATCTATTTCAGAGATGCAGGTTACCACAGACTAAAGCTCAACCTCACCCCTCATCATTTCCTCTCTGTACATCACCCTTCCCCAACCCCCCCCCCCCCCACACACACACACACACTAGCTGGGCAAATGGGAAACTGGATGCTGAGTAGGCCAACGAGAAAGATGCAGTGGTGGTGCAAAGACGAAATCTAGGCCAAAAGAAGAAAATCTTGACAGAGGAAGTCTGAGCCAAAATTCTTCATGGAGGACCAATAGCCAGACTTTGGGAAAGAACAAATATAAGAAGCATATCTAGGGGCGCCTGGGTGGCTCAGTGGGTTAAAGCCTCTGCCTTCGGCTTGGGTCATGATCTCAGGGTCCTGGGATCGAGCCCCGCTTTCTGCTCAGCAGGGAGCTTACTTCCTCCTCTCTCTCTGCCTGCCTTTCTGCCTACTTGTGACCTTTGTCAAATAAATAAATAAAATCTTAAAAAAAAAAAAGAAGCACATCTAGAGGACCAGAGGCAGAACCAGAATCAGGGCATGGGACAAAAGAAAAGAGTGGGAAGAGATGCAACAAAAACAAGAAAAAAAAAGGTCCCAGACTGCAACCCAGAGACATCAGTGCCTCAAATGCATAGGACATTCAGTGGGCTTAAAGAATTAGAGATGTATTTGCTTTTCAATAAATATTTTTTTAAATTGCATTTTGAAATAATTTTAGACTCACCTACATGTTGCAAAAAAGAACAGAGTTCCCATGGATCCTTCCTCTACTTTCCCCCAATGATAACATCTTACATAAGCACATGATCAAAACTAGGAAAGTGACTTTGATACAATAGTTTAAACTAAGCTAGATATTTTATCTGCATTTCATCAGAACAAATATTTTTTTTGGAGCACCCTCTTTGGGCCTGACACAAACTGTGCTAGGGGCTGGGGTTCAGTCCCTGGCCTTATGGTGTTTTCTGTTTGTTAACAAAAGCTTGCAGGCCAGCAGCACACTGCTTGACTATAGAATTCAGTGGCTAGTATTTGGAAACACTGTCAATCTTGAGTTGCCAAGACACAGAAAAAGCACTAATTATACACCTCTCAGTACCTTTCATTTTACTTAAGCATGCAAAAACTGACTCTAAATTCTTTATCTTTTTTTTTTTTTTAAGATTTTATTTATTTACTTGAGAGAGAGAACATGAGAGGGGAGAGGGTCAGAGAGAGAAGCAGACTCCCTGCTTATCAGGGAGCCTGATGTGGGACTCGATCCTGGGACTCCAGGATCATGACCTGAGCTAAAGGCAGTCGCTTAACTACTGAACCACCCAGGCACCCCAATTCTTTGTCTTTAAATTACAGAGGGCATGATAGTGAGGGAGTCCCAGGGAGGTTTTTAGTGTGGGGGAGGTGGGAAAACAAGCGATGGGGAGTTGGGAGTTTTCCTTCCTGGCCTCAAAGAACACAACTGTAATGTCTGAACACTGTGAACTTTGGAAATACTATTTATAGATCACCAGGGTATTTGTGTATATGTTGACAATTTAAATGGAATCCCTCAAAAACTTTGAGGTTTTAGCTATTCCTTTATTGGTAATTACAGATACTTTCTCTTTTTGATATTAAGTAGCCATCAGGAATTAGAAACAGGACTAATTCCTTCATTAATAGGCTGTGCCCCATTCTAAGAAAGCTAGAAGATACATTGCTAGATACATAAGGTCAGGATTTTGACAATAACATAACTGGATTCATGGTAGGGGGAAGCGATTTATTTTAGAATTGCTTTTTACTGTGTCATTATATAATACTTTTTTTTCTTTTTTTTTTGTAAACTGAAGTCATTTCAAATTAGTTTATGTATAACATAAGTGCTCTAGAAGAAATGTGTAAAATGATTATAGCTATGTCCTGGAGAGTGAAAGTTAGTCTCTCTGTGTGTGTCCACTTTAAATCCTATTATTTAGAAGTAGATGCAGTAATACTGAGTAAATACATATTTACTAAGCACACGTGCCGTGCCTCCATCCACACATGGGCGCCTATTATAGAGACACAAAAGGAACAGCAGGCAGACTCCCTTTCCACTCAGCTTGTGCTGCAAAGCTCCTTCTATTTGCTTATTTGAGAAAGGGGAAAAGATCATTTTAAAGTTAAATTGCCTAGTGAACCCATCTATCATTTGCAAAAAAGTAATGAGCTGGAGCCAGAAGCCTAAGTCTCTGCTTTCTTCCCCTTTCTCATGGCCAAGATGTAAGACATAAAAAGCAATTTTTCTTGATGTGTGATCAAACGATGGATTAAGACTTGCAAGCAGTTGGTGATCAATTGTCTGATAATATGTGACAGATCTTGTCAGATTGACGAAAATGTACCCCAACCCAAAGGGAGAGAAGGCTCTGAGCTGTGAAGGTGCTTTCTTAAGCAATTGCCTGAGAAGCGGAGGCCTCTGTGATATCAATTATCTTCTGTATCAACACCAACAGGATTTTTGCTGTGAAAGCTGCCATCATAGCTTGATGTGTGTAAGTTAATAACTAATTAGATGCATTTCAGTAATCACTTAACTTTAATTGGTTTTGTATCTTATTTTTCAAAGGAGGAAGGTATAGACTTGTCCTAATATTTTACCATAATAATGTTCCACAACACATGAAATGAATTCCCTTCTACTCTCCCCCACATTCTGACAGGCCAATAAAAATAGTATTAGGTGATTAAATAAAGAGAAATTTTAGAAGAAGTAGACATAATGATAAACAGTACTGAAGTCAAGCCAGCTGGCGGGTTCCTTGGTGAATCAGCCGCCTGATGGCTTGCCCCAGGGTCCAGGTGAAGCCTCCAGCCTTCTCTTAGGCGGCAGGATTCACACCTCCCTCTCCAGGGGAGGGCTGGAGGGGTGGGGGACAACAAAGAGAAGCATTGCTTATACCCTTTACAGCAGTTTCAAACTGGCGCAGGAATATCCATTCATCTCTGACTGGCTCCAATTTAACAAAACAAGGGAAAAATCCATTTCAAAATGACCTGGGCTCATTTTGGGGGCTCAGGGAAAGTAAAAGTCAGGGTTAGATTTCTCCGCTTTGCCCTTACCATGGGGAGAAAAAAAGCTTTACTTTTACATGAGGCCAAAGAAAAGACTGAAATAGGTTTTAAATTCTTTCCTAATGCAAAGGCAAGGAATCTGACTACTCAGCATTTTCAAGTTTTGCAGTAAAAGAGGACACTGTGCTGAAGCAATTATTCCTGTATAAACAAGCTGTCTCCCCATTTGGGAGACATTTACATTCGGTGTTTTAGATGCAATCCCAAGGAAGCTAAAACTGAGCTCTTATATGTGTGCAGAGAAAAGCTGGGGGGACGGTAGTATAGGGTGTATAGTCAGAAGGAGAGGTGAATGCTGAAAACCAGCTCTACTGGTCACATGGAGGTATAATCTAAATAACTGGAACTCCTGACATGTAAAAAAATCTTGCATTTATCTTCCCATCAAATACGTGTGTGTGTGTGTGTGTGTGTGTGTGTGTGTGTGTACACTAACGATGTGTCAATACCACGCTAGGCCCTCAGGGTTCAGGAATAACCAAGGCAGAGCCTCACCTTCATGGAGCTTGAGTGAAATGGAGATACACTGGAGATTTTCTAGCCCAAAGTTTTTCTGTTTGTCAAACTGAATTCCAGGGCGCTATTTGAAGGTCTTTGAATGGGTTGGATGATGAGAGAAAGCTAAGCAGATACATTCCAGGCCATCTCTATCACCCACCCTCAATGTCACCCAAAGGGCTTCTACTTTGCTGTGTTTTATATATTGGGATTCCCCATTAGATTTCCTCCTTTAAAGAAAAGGAGTTTTTCTTTTAAGGGAAAGAAAAGAGGGGCGCCCTTGTGCCTCAGTTGGTTAGTTGTTAGTTGTTGAAACTCTTGATTTCAGCTCAGGTCACGATCTAAGGTTGTGAGACTGAGCCCCAGTTCAGTTTGGGTTCCCACGCTCAGCAGGAAGGCTGCCTAAGATTCTCTCCCTTACCTTCTCCCTCTCCCTCTGCCCCTCCCTCAGAGGAGGTGTGCATGCTTTCTCTCAGATAAACCCTCAAAAAATAAATAAATAAAAGGAAAGAAAGAACTAGAGTCTAATTTTTTATTTTAGGTAAAGTAAATTAAGTGCTTGAGCCTGGGAACCACTCTGTGACATATCTGGTGACAGTCTGGAGTGTCCAGCCGGTCTGCTGTCAGGCTGTCATAGCTGGTTACCAAGGAGGTCAGCCGCAGCCTCCCCTCTGCCATGTGCTGCTTAGGATGGCAGGAGCTTTGCCACCTGTGGGCAAAGGCTTCTGGCAGGTGCTATATAGCACAAAACTCCTCCTGACAGAATGAGAAGCTGTACTCTTGTTGTGTTAACTGGCTGGCACCCAAGGACAACTTACCAGTGATTTCTGTTTTTTATCTTGGGCTTTTGGTGTATAGGAGAGCATGAAATGATTGAGAGCTCTTGTGTGCATTCTCAGCACTTGTTGGCATTCTGAAGGGGATAAACTTAACCAAGGAAGTCTGTCATTTTTTTCTAATACATCCAAATTTTTCTTGAGGCAGGGTTTGAAACTCCTGGGACTCCAGTGATCATCAAGGCCAACAGGAGAGTAGTCAAAATTATGGCAAACTGATGATCTGGCAGACTGGGGACGAAAGGTCAAGATCGAAGATGAGGAGAACAGGTGAATCAATGGGCATAAAATTTCAGTTATGCAAGATTAGTAAGTTCTAGAGGTCTTCTGAACAACATTGTGCCTGCAGATAACTATATTATACTGTACACTTAAAAATCAGTTAAGAGGGCAGTTCTCATGCTAGGTGTTATTACCAAAATAAAAACCTTCAGGAACATGTAAGGGCGCTTTCCTTTCTCTCTATTGTGAAGAGCAGACATGAAGTTGTTTTGAGAACTTCAGAGCCAGAGTGGCAAATCTTGGTTTATCTGGTTTAAGGACAGAAATCACCATGGCTCTCGGGCATTCTCTATAGACAACTCTGCGCTTATACATTGCCCAAAGCAGCTTGGCCATTTCATTCCGGTCCTCTCCCTTTCCAGCAAGTCTACGGCCAAGGTCCAGCCCCTTCTGTTCATTCCTAACATTAATTGTTAGCATCTTGTCAAACTTGGAAAGATGATACCCTGCCTGAGGAGGAGCTGAGGAGCTTTAAGATACAGTGAAACAAGTACAAGAAATTAAACAAAGGAAAAAAGTGTTTTACACAGGGCCTAAGATACTGTAACCATTCAATGAACATTTGTTGAGTGAATGAATGGGTGGATGCTAAGCATGAGATGTCAATCCTTATGCAACTGTGATTGGCAATAACTGTTCTTCGAGTTTTGTATCTGAACACCTTGGAAACTTTTCCTGATGTAGACAGTGACCCTAACACATGTCCAGTGTCAGAAGTATGGACAGGGAGTAGAGAAATCAGAGATGGTAAGAGTCTACTTCTACTGGAAACCCCTCATACTGCTTCTGTTCCCCCTCCTGGTGTATCACATCAGGGGCACCAGAATCTGGTAGAAAGGAACATCTGAATAGCTTTTTAAATAAGAAGTCAGGGGCACCTGGGTGGCTCAGTGGGTTAAAGCCTCTGCCTTCGGCTCAGGTCATGATCTCAGGGTCTTGGGATCGAGTCCCACATCCAGCTCTGTGCTCAGCAGGGAGCCTGTTTCCCCCCCCTCTCTCTGCCTGCCTCTCTGCCTACTTGTGATCTCTGTCTGTCAAATAAATAAATAAAATAAATAAATAAATAAATAAATAAATAAATAAGAAATTATAGGAAAGGATGAACACCTGAGAAGCTGATCACACTATGAGAAATAGGCACTTGCCAGAATTTTAATACACATGACTATAGAAAAGAGAGAATTTGGTATTGAGCATTTGCCATTTTTCCAAGACAGAATTCGAATGGATTTGATTTATACTTATAAGGAGACAGCCTAATTGCAACCTTGAAATAGGCAAGATCAAGTAAATTTCTCAGTTTAACAGAAAAAAAGGATCTGATTTGTATTCAATTACTCTCTTGAGAGCTCGCATGAGAATTCACACAGGGTCAGAGGCAAGTTCCTTCCCTGCCCTTTGCAAAGCTATAGCTTAAGTGGAAAAAAGAATTGGTAATTATCTTTAATTTGGCAAGAAAATCAGATTTTAGGATTTGATAAATAAGAATAAAGAACTGTCACCTCCAGATGCTGATATTCCCTACAAGAAGTAGAGGACTAGAAGGTTCATAGGCACATTACTTCCTTTGAAACAAGTTGTTTCTACTTCAGCAACGGGAGGTGACCTACTTGGAGATATCCAGAGAAAGCACATCAGGCTTCATGTAAGTTCAGTATAAAATATATTCTTATTCGTCCTCTAGCCAGCTGACCCAATATTGCTTTACAAACAGGAAAACACAGGCCTTGAAGGACAAATGAACACATTCAAAATTTGTGACATAACAATGGCAAGAATCTAGAACACACAATGCTCCCTCCCTCCTTGGGTGCTTCCTCTTCATGGGATTGCCTCAGTAAAGTTCAGGAAATATTTACTGACCATCTTATGTACGCAAACCTTGGTTTGGGCACTGTGGAACTCCTGGAGACATATCATACAGTACCTGCTCATGGGAATTTGTAAACCTCATCGGGAAGAAGATGCAAGAAGCTCTTAGGATTAGATGGTCTTGCACTGTGATTCATATGCCAAGATTAGTGTCAGCACTAATGCTACCACCTGGTAACTAATACCTGATCTTCACAATTGCCATGTAAACCAAAGAATCCCATTTGACAGAAGTTGAAGCATAAAGTAAATAATTTGTTCACGGTGAAATAGCTAATAGGTTGCAGAAATGGAATTTGAAGTTGGGACTTCTCATTTAAAACTGAGCTCTTCCCACTATACTTTGCTACCTTTCAGTGTTGTAAACTCTTGGATTTTTATTGAAAGGTATGAGAGCCACAGAACCTGGTCATCTCTACAATCTACTTGCCATAATGTTTAAAAGGTGAAATAATTATCTTTAAGCACTCAAATTCAATAAAACAAGTTTGAAGAGTGAAATATCTCTTTGAAAAAAATTGCTGGTTTCACTGACTTGTGTGTTCTTTGACACAGGTGTCAAAATATCAGAAGGATGTAGCCTTGATACTTTGCTGAGTTCCTACAGGATCAGATTATTCTGAGAACTGTTAGTTAGCCAGTATTAAACCACAACATCATTGCAGAATTCATTGAAAACAAATCATGAATGTCAATGTCCATTAACTGGGATTTTTTTTTTTTTTTTAAGATTTCCAGATGTGTTTTTTAAAACGGTGAGGGATCACTATAAAAAAAGAAGGGGCCACAAAAATGGGCATAGTCCACAAACAAAATGATGATAAAAGAAGTAGGTACATTAAACCACAATTTTGCAACTCTAAAACTAAATATTAAATATATTAAAAGCCAGCCAGGCACAATTATCTGCAATGAATACCCTGGGCTAAAATCTGACCACATTTATTTAAAAATATTATAGTTATAAAAATAAATTTATAGGAGTACATCCTTTTATTGTTTTGTTGTTGTTGAGGTATAAATGACATACAACATTATATTAGTTTCAGATGTACAATATAATGATTCAATATTTGATCACCACAATAATTCTAGTTCACGTCCATAACCATACATAGCTATAAAGTTTTTGTGATAAGAATTTTACAGATTTACTCTCTTAGAAACTTTCAAATATGTAAAACAGTATTATAACTATAGTTACTATGATGTGCATTTCATTCCCGGGACTGATTTATTTAATAACTGGAAGTTTGTTCCTTTTGACTCCCTTCACCCATTTTGCCCACCCCCAAACTCTGCCTTAGGCAATCAAAAATCTATGTATTTATTAACTTGTTTTTCTTCATTAATTTAATTTTTGTTTAGATTCCGCATGTAAGTGAGATCATATGATATTTCTTTCTCTGACTTATTTCATTTATCATAATGCTTTTAAGGTCCATCCATGTTGTCACAAAAGGCAAGATTTCGTTCTTTTTATGGCTGAATAATATTCCATTGTACATATATTTCTTATTTTTTAAATCCATATCAAGAGACACATAGGTTATTTCCATATCTTGGCAAGTGTAAGTGATGCTTTAATAGACATGGAGATACATACATCTTTTCAAGTTAGTGTTCTCACTTTCTACAGATAAATACCTAGGAGTGGAATTGCTGGATCATAGAGCAGTTCTATTTTTGATTATTTGAGGAACCTCCATTCTATTTTCCATAGTGGCAGTACTGACTTACATTCTCATCAACAATGTACAAGAGTTCTCTTTTCTCCACAGCCTCACTAACACTTCTGCTTTCTCGTGTTTGATAATAGCCATTCTGACAGGTGTGAGGTGTCATCTCATTGTGGTTTTGATTTGCATTTCCCTGATGATCACGGATGTTGAGCATTTTTCATGTACCTGTTGGCCATCTATATGTTTTCTTTAGAAAAATATCTATTCAAATTCTCTGCCCACTTTTTAATCTGATTGTTTGGCATTTTTGCTGTTAAGTTACATGTGTTCCTGATATAGTTTGGAAATCAACCCCTTATGAGCAATATAATCTGCAAATATTTTCTCCCATTCAGTGGGTTGCCTTTTCATTTTTTTTGTCAGTTTCCTTTGTTGTGCAGGAGCTTTTTAGTTTGATGTAGTTCTACTTGTCTATTTTTGCTGTCTTTGCTTGTTTTCTACTAGGAATTTTATGATTTCAAATCTTACATTCAAGTCTTTAATCCATTTTGAGTTAGTTTTTATGTATTGTATAAGATAGTGGTCCCAGTTTAATTCTTTTGTATGTGGTTGTCCAGCTTTCCCAACACTATATATTGAGAACACTGTTCTTTCTCCATTATATATTCTTAGCTCCTTTATCATAAATTGATCACAGAAATACATTCCTATTGTATATAATACTATGAGATTTTACATTTAAAATATTGAGGCTAAAATGCCTAAATATAGTGGAAATATCATGGTAAAAAGAATAGCTGTTTATACAAATGCAATCCTTTATCACTTAGAAATTCATTACTTTTTAATTTGTTTTCCAAAATTACCCAAGAGATTTTTCTCAGTGAGAACAAAACACATGGTTAAATCATAGCATCTATCCACCGATTTATTACTGCTTTTGTTTGTGGGTTGCTGGATTATTTTTTGGCCTCATGAAAAGCCAAAACTAGATGAACAAGCTCTCCAAAAATACTATGCTGGAGCTGAAACCAAGCACAGAAAATGTTGGCTTGTAGAATGTGATTATGAATCACTAAAAATGATACTAGAAACCCACATGAAATATTCACTTTAGAAACAAATGGGAGATATGAAATGCATGAGCTGGAAGAGCATAAATAGTGGCATAATTATTTAAGAGTCACACAACCCCAGAGAAAAGAGAAGCAAAAGTACAAATTACTGCAGCTTATGGTTTATGGCACAAAATAGAATGAAATCCTCCTATTTAGGGATCCAGGAATCATATTTACATG
This sequence comes from Mustela nigripes, assembly GCF_022355385.1. Classification (NCBI taxonomy): domain Eukaryota; kingdom Metazoa; phylum Chordata; class Mammalia; order Carnivora; family Mustelidae; genus Mustela; species Mustela nigripes. The sequence continues at coordinate 55,377,106 of NC_081563.1, read as the reverse complement.
TTTTGGGGCTTACCAACTGGAATACTTGAGTTACATTGGATTTTGCTGTCAGACTAGATTGTAGATGCCAACTTGCATTTTCATAGCAATAGTAACCCCAACAGGACATTTTGGTGCAGTTCTTTTATCATGGATCATGTAGTTACCAAACTTTAAAGTGGTTAGGTTAAAATAGTTATGCCCTCAGTAGATATCCCTGACCAATATCTCATTCCTTACCCCATTTTGTAAGATGACTATCTAGACTTTTTTTTGACACTTTCTTGGTAAATATGTCATGAAGGTACCGGTTAAAAACTTCCTTTTGGTAATATAAAACTTAGAGTTTAATAACTAACTTGGCTTTTAACCATTGTCACATTCTCCCAAGACAAAAATGTGTCATCAAACTTCCTGGGTTAAAATTTATAAACTTTTTAGGAGTATAAAAGCCAAATGGTATCTAACAAAATTTATATGATGTCTCTATGAAGATAACTACAACTTTGATGTCAAAGAAGAACTAAAGAATTACAGATGTTCCATGGTCATGGATAAGAAAATTAAATATTGTTGAGATATCAGTTCTCATTAATTTCATCTATATGTTCAATGCAATATGCAATCCCAATTAAAAAAAAACAGCAAGTTATCTTGTGACTATTGAGAAACTAAGTGTAAAATTTACATGCAGAGGCAAAAGTCCAGAATAGTCGTTCATTACTGAAGGACAAGAACAAAGTTGGAGGGCTGACACCACTCTACTTCAAGACTTACTGTAAAACCCCAGTGATCAAGACAGTGTGGTATTGGTAAAAGAATAAACAAATAGATTAATGGAACAGAATGGAGTCCAGAAATAGACCCATATGACTATAGTCAAACAATCTTTGACAAAGAAGTAGAGTCACTACAAAGGATCAAAGATGGTCTTTACAACAAATGGTGCTGGAACAAATGGACATCCACATTAAAAAAAGAAACAAAGACTTTACACCTTCACAAAAAGTAACTTAAAATGGATCATAGACCTATATGTAAAACACAAAACCATCTTGCCTGTTTTGAACTGCATACAAATGGGACCATACTATGTCATAATATGACATATTATTATATATAATATCATAATGAATTTCCTTGAAACCAATGCCCAAGAAAAGAAGTTGAATGTAGGTAGTATATTTTGGATGTGAGCCCAGGAAGCAAAAGTGTGGGAGTGGGAGTAAAGACTAGAGCAGAGAGAAAACATGACTTGCAGTTATTGCTATGGGCAACTGAAGCATAGGCCTGTTGTATACCCTCTATGAAAACATATAAACCACATTTCAGAAGTGGCCCACCAGACCAAAGAAAAGGAGACAGTATTAGTCACTGACTTCACCTCCATTTTAAGAGTTGCTTTCAGGGGTTTAACTCCTTTACATTTTCAAGCTGAGTGGCTTCCCATGGTTCTGAGAAAGGCCCAAGGCAGAAAAGCACAGGCCCCTTTCTGTGACCTTGAGTTGGTATACTAGTCACTGCTAGTGTCCGTCGCAACTATCTGAAATCAAGTGAGCTAATGAGATGGAGTGAGGGGCACCTCAAATGTTGGCTACACTCTACATATACTTTTGTGATTCTTCTTTACCTCTAGAGTATGGCTTTGAGATATTCTGGTAGTTTTAGTAGTTTTAGCTAATTAATTGCACTGGTGCACAGTACTCCAGTGTCTGACTATTCTACAATTTCATTTCCATTCTATTGTTGGAATGGAAATAAAACAAATGGAAATTTGTTTATTTCTTGACATAGAGACTTTTGTTAATGCTACTTCAGGGAAACAAACACACAAACAAAAATTTCCATGTCCACACATTCTATCTAAAAATTTCATATCAGTAGAAATGAGGTCTTCACCTCACTTTTGTATTTCAAGTCTTGCATAAATTTGGCCAACCTAAGTCACATTCTCGCTGTGGTAGATTCTCAGAGCATAAGCTCTAGCCTTCTGGTCTCTGCAGGACAGGAAGAGACACTGAAGAAGCACCATACTTAACTCATTAGCCAACCAAGCAACAGCTATGAAAATTAAAAATACACATACACTTAGATCTTGCAACTTTACTCTGGTAATCTAGTCCATAGAAATAAAAGTACTAATATAAAAGAGCATAGATACATTGACATATATTGCAGAACAGTTTGTAGTGAATTAAAAGTAAATATTCTTGAAAAAAGAATATTTAAAATATATTGAAATATGGCCACATATTGGAATATTACATAGTAAAAGAATGAATTAGAGTAATATTAGATGACTTGGAGAGATTCCACAGCACAATACTGAGTGAGAAAAACAAGATGCAAGAAGGTGCATATTACACAATCTCATTTTTTTGGTAAAACAATGGGCAACAAAACATATATATGGTTACATAAATATAGAAACTACATGGGCTGCCCATTAGGATATTCACAAGGTTTATCATATGGTTAAGAAAGTAATATAAAGCTAAAGTAGGGCAACGAAGAAGAGTGGGTACATATATTAAGACAGTCCCTTCAGTGTGATTATTATAGGAGGTCAGGATTTTAAGCAACCTTTACTTTCTTTATATTTGTATTTGTATGTGCTATTTGTTTATAAATAAATTTATATGCTGTATTTATTTATATTTGTATGCACTACTAAAATTATAACAGATGTATATTATTTATATCATCAGTATAAAAACACGTTTTAGTGTGAAAAAAATCCCTTCTTTCTAATGGAACTGGGGAAAGAGGAATGGTTGAGAGGGTTATTGTTTTTCATCATTCACTTCCATTAGATTTGCTATCTTGTGTGTGTACATGTACACATGTATGTATGAGTGTGTGTGTGTGTGTATATAACTTTGATAAATGAATAAAGGAATAATTTTTTTAGTTAGCAAATGAAATATCCTTGTTTGGGCTAAGGTTGATTATTACACATGTTCTCTGAAGCTCACCCAGTTTTACCTCCTCACTCCATTAATTAAACTTTTCTCCTACAGAATCAACCATTCTCTCTTGAATCTTCTGGAGGTTAGAGAAACCTTATCCATTTCCTACCTCATAAGATCTTCCCTCAGGGGTGCTTGGGTGGCTCAGTTATTGGGCGTCTGCCTTCAGCTCAGGTCGCGATCCTAGGGTCCTGGGATCTAGCCCCACATGGGGCTTCCTACTCCATGGGAGGCCTGCTTCTCCTTCTCCCACTCGGCCTGGACCTGCTTGTGTTCTCTCTCTCTCTCACTGTGTTTCTGTCAAATAAATAAATAAAATCTTAAAAAAAAAAAAAAAAAGATCTTCCCATAATACTATGGCCTCATATCAGAGCTTTGATTTGTTGCCATGAGAAAGAATGCAAAAGAGTTGCTTACGCTTACTGTCTCATATCTCATTTGCCACTCTTCACCTATTATAGCTTTTACCTCAACATATGCTTCCATGGAACTTCCCCAACAGGGCTACTATGCCCTTCTAATTGCCAGCTCCAGTCATCCTGTTATTTCAGGAGCATTTAACCCTTCTAAACAGCCATCTTCTTAAAGCTCTTTCATCTACTTGTTTACAGGACATCATTCTCCCCCCATTCTCTTCCCGATATTTTGTATGAATTTTCTCTGGAACTTCAGCTAGCCCCTCATCTGCTTTTCCTCAAATTGGCAGTGTCTCTCAAGGTACTACCTCTTTTCTTTCTCACTCCATTCACTTTCCATAGAGTTGATGCTCATGACTTCAGCATTTATGGCATGGATCTCTCCAGAGATCCTGACCTGCATTTTAAAAGCCTCATGGAAAAGTTCTAGATATCTCACTTGTTCACCAAACTATGCATGTGAAGGACAGAAACTTTGTCTTCCCTTCAAAATATCCCCATGCCAATTATCAGTCTGTGTTCCACAGCTTGTCACTAGGGTGTCACTATCTATGAGCCCACAAGAGGGAACTTGAACTATGAAGCAATCATATACCATTGACTCAGCATAATAATAACCAGGGTTATTATTCTTTTGATTCTACCTCCTAAACACCTCTCAAATCATTCTAGTCACTCCCTGGCCTCCACCTATGTCTTAGTTCAGCCTACTGCTCCTCATTTGAACACTTATAATCTTTTATCTCTAATGGCACCACCTTCAAACCATCCTTCATGTCATCATCAGTGTGAATTTTCTTAAATGTAAAATGGAATAGATCATTCTCATGTTTAAAAATTTTAAATAATGACTTCCTGGGAAAGAAGCAGAGAAGGAGAATCCAAAACTTGCCTTGTCCCACAGATGAAACTAGATAACACCCACATAAGTGTAAATAACCCAGAAAATGACCCAAAGACTGGTAGAAAAGGCTCTTCACAGCTAAATGTAGAGAAGAGGTCACAGCAAAGGGGTAACAAGAGTAGACACAAAATCATGAGTTAGACAGACCCACAGGACCATCCTCAGGAGGGAGGGATGCTGTGGACACAGAGATGAGAGAAACATACTCTCACACCAACCACCCCAGGCATGGGAAATTCATATAGGAAAGATGAATCCCTATAACATTTGGTTTGGAAAACCAGAGGGGTATAATTTTGCAAGTTCTTATAATCAGTGCAGCTTAACACCTGGAACTTTAAAAATCAGTGGGCTCAGCTCTGAAAGAATTTGCAGTAATGATCATAAAGACACTCACTGGACTTGAGGAAAAAAATGGAAGACTTCAGTGAGACCCTTAACAAAGAGGTAGAAAACACACAAAAGAACCAATCAGAGATGAAGAATTTGATAACTCAAATTAAAAATATACTGGATGGAATAAATAGTTGACTAAGCAGAATGGATTGGCAACCTGGAAGACAGAACAATGGAAACCTGGAGGACAGAATAATGGAGAGAAAAATAAAATAAAAATAAAAATAGACTTAGGGAACTCAGCAACACCACCAAGCATAATAATATTCACATTATAGGGATCCCAGAAGAAGGAGAGAGAAAAAGGGACAATTTATTTGAAGATATAATAGCTGGAAATTTCCTGAATCTAGGGAAGGAAACAGAAATCCAGATCCAGGAGGCACGGACATTTCACAACAAAATCAACCTAAGGAGGTCTACACAAAAACACATAGTAATTAAAATGGGAAAGAGTCATGATAAAGAGAATTTTAAAAGCATCAAGAGAAAAGAAAGCAATTGCATACTAGGGAAACCCCATAAAACTATCAGCTAATTTTTTAGCTAAAACTTTGCAGGCCAGAAGAAAGTGGCATGATCTATTCAAAGTGATAAAACAAACCAGACCAGCCAAGCAAACAAAAACCCTGCAAGGCTATCATTCAGAACAGAAGTAGAGAGAAAGTTTTCTAGACAAACACAAGTTAAAAGAATTCATGACAACTAAACAAGCCCTATAAGAAATGTTAAAAGGCACTCTGAGTGGAAAGAAAAGGTCATAAGTAGGAATAAGAAAAGTAGGAAGCACAAAAGCAGTAAAAATAAGTATATTTACAAAAATCAGCCAAGGAATTCACAAAATAAAATGATATAAAGTATGACACCTATACCTAAAGTATGGGGGGAGGGGAGAGAAGGAATAAAGAATGGGTTCAAATTTAAGCAACCAGCAACTTAATATGGACTGCTATATGTATAAAATGTTAAATACAAACATAATGGTAACCACAAAACAAAAAACAATAATAGATATGAAAAAAAAATAAAGAGAAAGGAATACAACAAATATATCACTAAAGATACCCAACAAATCATGAAGGAAGAGAGCAGGAGAAGAAAGGAACAGAGAAGAACAAAACAAAGCATAAAATAAGTATAAAACAAGTAACAAAATAGCAATAAGTAAATACCTATCAATAATTATTTTGATTATAAAGGAACTAAACACCAATCAAAAGGCATAGGGTGATGGAATGGTAAAAAGGCAAGACCCATCTATATTCTGCCTACAAGAGATTAATTTCAGACTAGAGACACATGCAGATTGAGAGTGATGGGACAGAAAAGCATTTATTATGCAGCTGGAAGTGAAAAGAAAACCAGGGTAGCAATATTTATGTTGGACAAAATAGACCTTAAAGCAAAGACTGTAATAAGAGACAAAGAAGGACACTACATAATTATAAAGGGAATAGTCCAACAAGAAGATATAACAATTGTAAATTTATGCATCCAATATGGGAGCACCCAAACACATAAAGTAACTAATACCAAACAAAAAGGAAGCAATTGATAATAGTATAATAGTATAATAATAGTAGGTGATAATAGTATAATAACAGTAGGTGACTTTAACACCCCACTTATCAATGGATAGATTATCCAAACAGAAAGTCAACAAAGAAACCATGTCTTCAAATGACACATTGAACGAGATGGATCTAACAGACATATTCAGAACATTCCATCCTAAAACAGCAGAATACATATTTTTTAAGTATATATGGAAGATTCTCCAAAATCGATCATATATTGAACCATGAAACAAATCTCAAGAAACTAAATATGACTGAAGTCATGTCATGTATCTTTTCTGACTGTAATCCTACTTAACTAGAAATCAACCCTAAGAAAAAAATATCTGGAAAGAATACAAAAACATAGAGGTTAAACAACATGCTATTAAACAATGAAGGGATCAACCAAGAAATCAAAAAGGAAATAAAATACCTGGAGACAAAAACACAACAGTCCAAAATCTTTGGGATGCAGGAAAAGCTGTTCTAATACAGAAGTTTATGACAATACAAACCTACCTCAAGAAGCAAGAAAAATCTCAAATAACCTTATATTTAACCTTAACCTTACACCTAAAGGAGCTAGAAAAAGAAGAACAAATTAATCCTGAAACTAGTATAAGGAATAAAATAATAAAGATTACAGCAGAAATGAATGATATAGAAGATTAAAAACAATAGAAAAGATCAAGGATACCAGGAACTGGTTCTTTGAAAAGCTCAACTTTTATCCAGAGACAAGAAAAAGGGGGGAGGGGACTCAAACAAAATCAAAATGAAAGAAGAACAATAACAAACAACACTACAGAAATACAAAGGATTATATAAGAATATTATAAAAAAAACTATATGCCAACAAATTGGACAACCTAGAAGAATTGACAAATTCTGAGAAATACACAACCTACCAAAACTGAAGTTGGAAGAAATAGAAAATTTGAACAGACCAATTACCAGCAATGAAATTACATCAGTAATAAAAAAACTCACAACAACAAAAGCCCAGGAAAGCGTCACAGGTGAATTCTACCAAACATTTAAATCATTAACACTTATTCTTCTTAAAGCATTCCAAAAAATAGAAGAGGAAGGAAAGCTTCCAAATTCATTCTATGAGTCCAGCATTACCCTGATGCCAAAATCAGATAAAGACACTGCAAAAAAAGAGAATTACAGGATGATATCTCTGATGAACACAGATGCGAAAGTCCTCAACAAAATATTAACAAACCAAATCTAATAATACATTTTAAAAAATCATTCACCATAATCAAGGGGGATTTATTCCTGGGATGCAAGAGTAGTTCAATATTTGCAAATCAATCAACATGATTCATCACATCACAAGGGAAAGGATAAAAACCATATGATCATTTCAATATATGCAGAAAAATGCATTTAACAAAGTACATCTATTTATCATAAAAAAACCTCAACAAAATAGGCTTAGAGGGAACATGATTTGACATAATAAAGACCATTAATGAAAAAACCACAGCTAACATCATACTCAATGCTGAAAAACCAAGTTTTTCCCCTAAGATCAAGACCAAGACAAGAATGTCAGTTTTCACCATTTCTATTCAACACAATATTGGAAGTCCTAGCCACAGCAGTTAGACAAGGAAAAGAAATAAAAGTTATCCAAACTGGTAAAGAAGAAGTAAAACTTTTACTGTTTGCATATGACATGAAACTATATATAGAAAACCCTAAAGACTCCACCAAATAACTACTAGAAATGATAAATGAATTCAGTAAGGTCATAGGATACAAAATCAATATACAGAAATCCATTGTATTTCTATACATAATAATGAGGAAGCAGAAAAATAAATTAAGAAAACAATCCCATTTACAATTGTATCAAGAATAATAAAATACCTAGCAATAAATTTGACCAGAGAGGTGAAAGACCGGTACTCTAAAAACTACAAAGCACTGACAAAAGAAAGTGAAGATTTCACATACAAATGGAAAGATAATCCATGCTCATGGATAGGAAGAAACAATATTGTTTTTAAAAAGTCCATACTACTCAAAGCAATCTATACATTTAACACCATCCCTACTAAAACACCAACAGCATTTTTCACAGAACTAGAACAAACAATCCTAAAATTTTTATGAAACCACAAAAGACCCCAAATAGCCAAAGAAGCCTTGAAAAAGGAGAACAATACTGGATGTATCACAATTCCAGGTTTCAAGATACACTACGAAGCTATCATAATCAAAACGGTATGGCACTGGCACAAAAACAGGTGCATAGATCAACAGAACAGAATAGAGAGCCCAGAAATAAACCCATGATTAGATGGTCAGCTAATCTTCAAGAAAGGAGGCAAGAATATGCAAGGGAAAACATCTTCCACAAATGGTGTTGGGAAAACTGGACAGCTATATGCAAAAGAATGAAACTGGACCACTTTCTTATAATATACATAAAAATAAACTCAAAATTGTCCCAGAGATAAGGACATAAATGTGACATCTGTAATCATAAAATTCCTGGAAGAGAGCAAGAGAGTAATTTCTCTGAGCACAGCCACCTCAACATTTTTTCTAAATATGTCTCCTGAGGCAAGAGAAACAAAAGCAAAAATAAACTATTGGGACTACATTAAAATAAAAAGCTTTTGCACAGTGAAGGAAACAAACTAAAAGACAAGCTACCGAATGGGAAAAGATATTTGCAAATGATGCATCCAATAAAGGGTTAGTATTTGAAACATATAGAGAACTTACACAACTCAACACCTGAAAAACAAATAATCCATTACAAAATGGGCAGAAGAGATGAATAGACATTTTACTGAAGAAGACACACAGATGGTCAATCCACACATGAAAATATGTTCAATATGACTCGTGATCATTGAAATCAAAACCACAATGAAATACTACTGCTTCCCACTTGTAAGAATGGCTAAAATCAAAAGCATAAGAAACAACAAGTGCTGGTAAGGATATGGAGAAAAAAGGAACCTAATGCACTGTTGGTATAAATGCAAGCTGGTATAGCCACTGTGGAAAACAATATGGAGGTTCCTCAAAAAAAACAAAAAATAGAATCACCCTATGTTCCAGTAATTCCATTACTTGGTATTTACCCAGAGAATATGAAAACAGTAATTCAAAAATATATACCCCTATGTTTATTGCAGCAGTATTTACAATAGCCAAATTATGGAAACAGCCCTTGTGTTCCTTGATAGATGAATGGATAAAGAAAGGGTGGTATATATACAATGGAATACTGCTCAGCTATAAAGAAGAATGAAATCTTACCATTTGCAACATGAATGGAGCTGAAGAGTATAATGCTAAGCAAAATAAATCAGTCAGAAAAAGACAAATGCCATATGATTTCACTCTTTTTAAAAAAGATTTTTTATTTTTTTATTTGAGAGAGAGAGGCAGAGGAAGAGTGAGAGGGAGAAGCAGAATCCCCACTGAGCAGGGAGCCCAATGTGGGGCTCGATCCCAGGACATTCTGACCATGATCTGAGCCAAAGGCAGATGCTTTAACCAACTGAGCCACCCAGGCACCTCCATATATATGTTTTCACTCTTATGTGGAATTTAAGAAATAAAACAAGAGGCGGGGAGAAAGAGGCAAACCAAAAAACAGACTCTTAACTATAAATAACAAACTGGTGGTTACCAGAGAGAACATGGGGGACAGGGGACAGATGAAATAGGTAAATAGGATTAAGAGTACACTTATCATGATGAGCACTGAGTAATGAACAGAATTGTTGAATCAGTATATTGTACACATGAAACTAATATAACACTATATATTAAATATACTGGATTTTAAATTTAAAACAATAAATTCCTGTGACCTGTATGTCCAAGTTTAAATTACTTAGAATGACATGGAGGGCCTGACCCACCTACCTCTCTGAAATCATCTCTTACCACTTACCCACATGCAAGTGACCTACCTATTGTTCAACATACTGAATTAACTTATATTTCCCAAGTCCAGCTCCAACACTGAACTATGTCTTTGGGAAGGAATCTTATACCTTGTGCATAGCCCTTGCATAATTCCACGTTTCCATGTGCTCTCCCACTAGAATATGCATGCCTCTGGGGGAATGGCAGGCAGGAGTTTTATTCTACTCCCGTATGTAGCACATGCTGGTATTTGCTCCCTACCGGGTTGAATATTGAATGATCTCATATTTGCATGTACAGACACTGAGTATCAATAGGAGGATTGACTTTCCCTGGTCACACAACAAGAAACATGGCCACATGAGGTAAAATCCCACTCTTGCTTAGAATCTGTTTTGGATGCTCTTCTCACCACACTCCATGTCTTTCCATGATAGCTATATCAACCAAAGCAAGATACTTTCAGCTTGGAGCCAATTCTTTCATCACTGGGACAATTATTTCCAAGATATCATTCAGCTCTGATACTTGCTTTAATATAGTGGTGAGTTCAAATTTCCTATCTGCCATTGGAGCAAGTTATTTAACTTCTCTGCATCTTAGTTTCCTTATCCATAAAATGGGGATAGCAATAGTAACTTCATAGGGTTCTTATGAGGATTAACTGGAAAAATAATTTGAAGGGCTTAGGAGAACATTTGGCCCATGACAAGCATTCAATATGTGTTAGCTATTCTTTTTTTTTTTTTTTTTTAAGATTTCATTCATTTATTTGAGAGAGAGAGAGAGAGAGAGAGAGATAACAAGAGAAAGCACAAGTGGGAGGCAAGGAGAGAGAGAAGCAGGATCCCCACTGAGCAGGGAGCCTGACTCAGTACTTGATCCCAGGATCATGAGATCATGACCTGAGCCAAAGGCAGACAGCCGACTGAGCCACTCAGGCAGCCCTGTGTTACCTAATCTTATATTCTATATAGTTATGGAGCCAAAACCCTTGAGCCCTTCTACAGCAGAAGTGGATAGCCACAGATCAGTTAAATGGCTATTTAAAACAATCGTTCAGGATTGATTTTCACATGACAAACATAGATCATTTTTAGTTTTTGTTTAGCTTCCCAAATATCCCCTAGGTCAGGGGACTGCCATACCCACAAATCATGTATTAAAGATAATTGTCAAAAAATGCCCAATACATGTCCTTTGGTAGTTTTTTTTTCCCCAACTATTTTGGACAATTTTAAGCTCAAATGTATTGCTAAGTTCATCTCACTTGAACTACTGATTGGTAAGGCAGCTTTGAAAGTTAAATTATTTTTTTACGGGGTGCCTAGGTGGCTCAGTGGCTTAAAGCCTTTGCCTTCAGCTCTAGTCATGATCCCAAGGTCCTGGGATCGAGACCTACGTTGGGTCTCTGATCAGCGGGGAGCCTGCTTCCTCCTCTCTCTGCCTGCTTGTGAACTCGGTCTATCAAATAAATAAATAAAATCTTTAAAAAAATTATTTTTTTGCCTTACTTTGCTAAAAATGTCTGCCAGCTTTTACATGAGCTTCCCCTCACTCCAAGGCTACAATGTATGTTTTCATTAAAAGAAATTTAGGAAAAAGTATCTAGACCTTATATAAAAGCTGAGTTTCATAATCTCCAGACTCATGCTCTTGGTTTTTTCCCTTTGTTTGACTACTGTAACAAGATGATTCAATGTTCATCTTTGAAAATGTGATGAAAATACATAAAACAAGCTTCACTCCCACACCTAAATAAAAGAGCAAGGAAAAAAATGTCAATCAACATAATTATACCAGGCTATTTACCAGCACATCTAGAAATGCCCATTTTCAGATCTGGCAATCTGTATTTCAAGTGTTCTAGACAACACTAAATCAAGACTACCACTGCCATTGTGGTCCATGCGGGAATGTATTCAGGAGAAAATCTAATCTGTATGTGTCTCATTCATTTATAAATCATCAAATATTGATTTAAGATGGCTGGTGGATCACCAAGAAACATCTAATTTGTTGTATGATTCCTTTAACCAGCCATCACACCAAAATAGGAAACTATATTTTGCCTGCCATAAGCAAAACAGAACATTAAATTTTGAAACAGGGCTAGAAGCTGCCACCTCAGTGCAGCTCTCAGGATAATAGCTGATTTTGAGGTTCTAGGTTTTCCTTGCTCCTGCCGATACAGGAGAAAAATAGCAAATAAATAAATAAAATAGAAAATAAATAAACAAATAGAAAATAAATAAATAAAGTAGAAAAGAATGAAAGAAAGAAATAGAAAATTAAATAAGAATGAAATAAATAGAAAATAAATAAATAGCAATAGAAAATAAATAAATAAATAGAAAACAAACAAACAAACAAATAAAACTGACAGTCTGTCTTGGTTCTCCACTAGGAAAGTTGGACATGGTTTGTCCTGGGTGTCAGTAGGGCAGACAGTCTGTTTCCTTGGCCACTGGCTGTTGGATTCTACTTGGCAGGAGGAGAGGAACAGGAGCTATAGGAAGATGAACAGAGATCCAGTGAGCAGCTGCCTAGTTCGAATGCTGTAGGACGCTGCTTGCGGAGTCCCAGTGGGTACTCTGGGCTTAGATAAGCAGAAGAGGTGTCAGGTGGCAACCAAGTCAGTATGTGCCTCCTGCATTCTCTTAGTGCCCGAGGCAACTCAGGAAACTAAGAGATGCTGCCAGAAATGGTGCCTTTTTCCTTGTCAACACAATCACAAACATGAAATACAGTGAGTAACTGGTTGCAAATGGAGATCATGTTTGCTGGAGTCTGTGAGATGGGGCACAAAACAACCCCCCACTCATCCTGTTCCTCACCACGGGAGTGCCATAACTATCTGTTTGTTGAATGCCAGCTCACTCGCACTTCTCAGGCAGAGTAAACTACAGTTACCTCTGCTTTCAAACACCAAAGAAAACACTAAAGACTACAGAAAGCACAAAGAAGGAGAGCCCCTGAGTGCCCCTAGGCTGCCTGTGATTGTCATTTTGAAGGATTGTTATTACTATATTTTGACGCCAGTGGACATATTGAACTTCTTTCCTTAGTGCCATTGGTGTCAGCAGGATCAAAGGTGTGTGTGCGTGTCTGTGTCTGCACAGGCCTGGCAGGAGGTGAGATGGATGAAACAGGAAGAGGGCAGAAAAAATGGGCAACTGAAGAAGGAATGAAAGATGAGTGTGCATGAGAGCCCTGATTTGAGGTTATGTGGCTCATGGAAGATGAATCATTCTATAATATAGTTCAAAGAGGGGACCAGCACACATATCTCCTTCAAAGGCATTCTGACCCCAGTGAGTCATATTCTCTGAGTTTATTGAAGGAACCCAGAATCCCATTTATTGTGAGCAAGACTGATCCCAGGTATAGAAAATGGAGGCATTGGGTAGATGCAAAGATAGGACTTCAAGCTAGCTGTAAGAAGCAGTAATCAGAGCAGGGGAATCTTACTCACTTTTGTGATGGCATCCCTTTGGTATCAGCTATGTGCCAGGCAGTGTGATAAGTGCTAGGGATATAAGATGAGTAACAAGGTATAGGTCAGGATATACAACTATTCCCTTTATAATAGAATGGGATGTGACTTACAAAAGGTTGAAGAACACATAGCTAAGAGAGAGAGCATAAAGGAGCAGCACTCAGTTTAACCTGGAGAAAAGGGATACTTTCCGGACAAAGAGCATAATAAGCCTTTTGAAAGGACATTTGAAGGAGATGCGGAAGCAGAAGTTAACCAGGCTGACAAAGACAGGGGGGTTTTAAGAAGAGGGGATAATCCATATGATCTCTCTGATATGAGGAATTTGAGAGGCAGGGCGGGGAGTTGTGGGGGGAAAAGGAGGGAACAAAATGAAACAAGATGGGACTGGGGAGGGAGACAAACCATAAGAGACTCTTAATCTCAGGAAACAAACTGAGGGTTGCTGCGGGGTTGAGGGAAGAAGGATGGGGTGGCTGGCTTACGGGGAGGGCATGTGCAATGGTGAGTGCTCTGAATTGTGTAAGACTGATGATATGCAGACCTGTACCCCTGAAGCAAATAATACATTATATGTTAATAAAATTAAAAATAAATAAATAAATAAAAGCATTTGCAAATTTGGTAGGTAAAAAAAAAAAAAAGAAGAAGAAGAAGAAGAGGGGATAATCATAGCTAACACATATACAGTCTCTACCGAGAACTGACCTACCACTTTACGTGTATTAACTCACTTAACTGTACAACCATATCAGAGACACCAAATCATTATCCACATTCCTGTTTTGCAGATAAAGAAAGTGGGGCAGGAAGACAGTAATAATCTGATCAAGATAAAATAGCAAATAATGAGCAGAACCAGGATTTTAATCCAGGATGTCTGTGTTTGGAGTTCATGCTCTTAACTACTCCTTGAGAAGAGGGATATCAACTGTTTTGTTCACTATTATATTCCCAGAGCCTAAAATAGTGTCTGGGACAGAGTAGATGCCCATAACCTGTGTAATGAACAAATGAATATGCTTTCCTTTGTTGAAACAATAAGGAGAAGCCTGCAGTTCATTCACTCATTCAGCAAATGACTACTATTTGCAGATACTGTTCTAATTGCTTAGAGTACATCCATGAACAACAACAAAAAATTACAGTTCCCACCCTCTTGGAGTTCATATTTTATTAGGGGAGACAGATATTAAACACTGAACCAGAATTATGAGTTTACTGTAGAGTATGTTTCCGTGCAGGATCAGGCTGAAATCAGCCCCTCCGGGACTTGGCTTGAAACGGAATCCCTGCCTCAGGTCTTCTCCTTATTTTTCCTGCTCCCCACCCTCTTCTTGGTTTCTTCTGAAAGCACTTTCTTAATAAGTTGCTTGCAGACATACCTTCCTGAAAATTTGTTTCTCAAGGTTTGCTTCTGAGGAACCTGGCCTAAGATAAGAGTTGTGCTAGAAATTAAACTCACTTATAGAAAAAATACAATCTTTACTTCTTGCATCCCTGAATTTATAGCCTGAGACTATATCTGCTGAAACCATGATGCAGTAAGTACTACAATCAAATTCACACAAAGAAGTGGCACAAGGTTCCTTGTGGAGGAATCAGAAAGAAGTCCCTGGAGGATGAACAGAAATTAGCTGGGTGGAAAGAGGTGAAAGCCATGTTAAGAAGAAAGGATAGTAAAGAAAAAGGTGCAGAAGTCACAATGTGTGGGAGCCTGCACCTAGCTCAGTAGGTCTTTAGCAAAAGCTGTAGCATGTGGCCACAAATAGGTATATTTGGAAGGTGCTTGGACCACAGGGTATATGCAGGGAAGAGGATGGGAGAGGGGAGAGCAGCTTAAGATGATACAAAGTTGGCAAACAGACCATCATAAGAGTCGTCCAGGCTAAGGATCTGAACTTTTAAAGGTATTCAGGGCCATGGAAGAGTTTTGTTTCGATTTGTAATTAGGTCATATAGTCACATGGTACAAAATCTAAAAGTACAAAACACTTTTAATTTAAAAAGAGAGTCTCTCTCCTGCCTTTCCCCTGCCATGAGAACTACTGATATAACTTTCCTGAGTATTCCTCAAGAAATATGCTTTGCATATATAGACAATATGTATATATAACCCCATTTTGTTCACCTGACCCTATATCATGATGATCCTTGCATATTATTGCAGAGTTTGAGGTAGAGAAGGGATATGATCAGACTAGCATTATAAGATTAGCATCTTATAAATATTATAAATATTACTATAACCGTAGTGTGCAGCATAGACAGGGAGGGGAACAGGGCAAGAAACAACAGTATCTTGACTTAAGATAGTAACAATATAATGGAAAGAAAAAGACCTTAGAACTAGCCTTTTTCATCAAATAATAACCTCCAATATTCATTTCATTTCTTAATATTGCTTTTCTTACAAAGAGCTCAGAGCATCTTCATCCAGTCTCCAAACTATATTGTGGCCAGCTGAGAAAAGACACTGAGCTTACAGTTTGAAGATTGAAGACACAAGATACATAGACAAGTAAGTTCAGGACACCCAAATTCCGAGTCTAATAATCTCTCCCTTGAATATCCTAATTCTAGGCTGTTGGTGGTCCCAGATCACTGGCACAATGCAGAGTAACCTTCACCAAGAACCATGAGAGTCATTTGCTACACCAGCAAAGTAAAGTAATGATTTAAAAGTTCTTAGAAAATGGAGGAGGATTTTTTATCCTAATGCATAAAAATCCTTTAAGGACTCTGGGGTAATAGAAAGTATTATTAAGCAACCAAAATTCCAAATAATTATTTTTAGAAGCAAAGGAATTAGACATTGGTCAGGGTCTCCCTTTAAGAGTTCTCTGGACAACTAACTTGATTATATTTAATATCATCTAAACCTAGTGCTCAGAGTACATTCAATACCCATGATGGATTCTCTTCTTAAGAGGTAGACATGAAAGGTTTTGTTAGGCAGACTTCTGCGATGGCCTCCAATGACCCATCTCATGGTGTTCATGTCCTGTGGAATTCCCTGCTCATGAGGGCAGACAGAAACTAGTGACTTGTTTTCTAATAAATAGATTAAGGTGAAAGAGATAGGATGTCACTCCTGTGATTAGATTATGAAAGGCTGTGACTTCCATCTTGCTGGCAGATTCTCTTAGTCATCTTCTAGGCTTGCATGCTTTGGTAAAGCAAGCTGCCATGCTGCAGAGTCCTACACAAGGAACTAAGGATGTCCTTCAACTAATAGCCAGCAAGGAACTGAAGCCTTCAGTTCAATACCATGAAAGGAATGGAATCCCACCACCAGCCACATAAGGGAGCAGATCCTTCCTCAGTTCAGCCTTCAGAAGAGAATGTAGCCCCTGGGCTCACATGCAACCTTTATAAGAGATACTGAAGCAGTTGATGCAGCTCAGCTGTATCTGGAATCCTGAACCATAAAGACCTAGATAATAAATGTCTACTGTTTTAAGCTTCTAAATTTTGGCATAATTTGTTACACAGCAATATATAAGTAATATAAAGGCCTTGCCACATATTCAAAAATGGAATCACTTTGATTTATTTACATAGACTGACACTATTCTGTTAAACATTATATGTTTATGTATGTATATGTTCTCATGAACGCAACAGTATAATTAGTGACCCAGATACTAACCAGAGTGCATACTTGATTGAGACTTAGATATCAATGGGTCTAAAATTTCAGTCCTGTCTTCACTATCGCTGCTTCCTGTGATGCTCCCTTAGCTGAGTTTTCAAGACAGGCCCCTTGACTCAAGATCCTTTGAGGAGGGTTCTGGGGAAGCTGGTGTTCCCTCTATGACACAAACAGGGAAGAAAAGATACTAGACTGCATATCTATAGGTGTATTATGCAAAGGCAAAGCTGTCAGTAACTCCAGCATCACTGGATTAAACATGAGGGCTCACAAGAAGCTTAGTTCCACAAAAGTGTGAAATCAGAACAATAATATTGGAATTGGGGAATAGGTACAGTCATTTCCAACAGATAATGTCTTAAAAGGATCCTAATCTATTTGGAAGGTAAGATGAGATGAGATACTGTAGACGCAGAGATTTTTCTCTTCCTCTTCTTCCAGATGTTTTCAATCTGTCTTCACTTGAAACGGATAAACCTCTATTTAAAAAGCATTCACCTAGGGCTAGAGAGGATGACAAAAAAGTAAAAATCAAAGTTTCTGCTTTTGATGGCATTATAATGGTGAAAGCAGGACACATATAAGGAAAATCTATAAATATGAAGTAGGGAATCCTAATTTCACAGAAGTAGTTGTTCATCATTTACATGCATTCAGTGAGACTCTCAGTTCACTAACTCAGTTCTCCAAGAAATAACCAATTAAAACTTTTCCTTAAGAATAAATCCATTTGTGCTCTCTCTTCTACCTGGGTAGTGGGAAATCTGATAACAGCCATTATTTGAGGCCCTTCTATTTTAAGGATTGCTATGGAATTCCACCCAAAAGGAGGACAACAGGCCTCTAAACTTGAATGCAGTGCAGCTGTTGCTGATTCCTTACTTTCTAAGCCTGCATGTTCCCTTGAACATAAAGAGTGTGGGTAGGAATCTCAAGGTACCTCAACTAAGGACCAGAAGACGGGAATCTAGACCTTCTCTGTCCATCACTTACAGCGTTCCTTGAAAAAACTCACTCATCCTTTTAAAGGCTCTATTTCTCTTTCTATAAAACTGAGGGAAAATATATTTGTATTCTAACTGCTTCATCAGGAGTCACACAGGCGCTTTCTCTCATTTCCATACTTTTCAAAATAAGTTCTTATGTACTCCGTCTGGGAGGTCGGCTAGCCAGGAATTCCTGTGCTCCTGTGACAGATGAGGCGATTGGGAGATTGCCATAAGCGATTCAGGCAAGCTCGATACAGCAGGCCTTAGCCAAGTCAGGGTTGGAATTAAGAGTTTATGATACTTAATCCAGTGTTCTTTATATTGCACTGACTTTATATGGTACTTATAATAGTCATTCATTGTTATACCCCCAAATAGGTTTAAAACGTGCCTATAGAAATAACACTGACTTCAGATGGATCATCTCTAGCTGGAGAAAGGCTAAATATGTCTAGCTAAGGAATTGGGGCTAACAAGGCAACAGAGAGCAGAGGTAGGCTTTTGTGTTTGGTCGATGGGGATGATTTTTACTGTACCTTTGTTTTTAATATCGGATCTTTCTCTGCAAATGTATGGATACAGCACAGAGACATCTATTACCTGTTTCTGAAACATCATCAAAAGCCCCATGGGCAGCAGAATATAATGCAATGTGCCAACATGACAAGTGTGAAGTGTGTCAAGTCAGGGAACACCATAAATCCTCTATTCAATTCTCAAAGAATATGATACACAAATGTCCATTCATCTTGCTCTCTCACACTTCCACCATTTTCGAAGAAGGTGTCTGATAGGCTAGTGAGGGTTCCCTCTGTGCTGAGATCCGGAGGGCAAGACTCATTAGCCATGTGGCCATCTCTAAAATTATTACATCCAAACACTCAGGGAAAATAAGAACCTGAGGTAGCACACCATGCCTTGCTGCTATCATTTGTCAAAAACTGGCACCAGTTAGAAATGACACAGGATAACAAGTCCAGAAGCATCTAGAACAAACAAGAATGATTCATCACTGAAGACAGGGCAAAAACACACTCCCGTCCATCCACATATCAATTATACCAGCTATGAAAATAAATACTGGTTCACATTCCCAAGGCCTGAAAAAAAAATCAGGTGGGCCATAAGGAAATTATATAATAGTTAAAATATAAAACAGAGCTAAGAAAAAATTAAATGTGTTGTATTCTTCTCTATGTTTGCTCATCACTAGGCTTGGCTTATCAAGAAAAAAAAAGTTTGTGAAGGGAAGATCAGTATTTGAGCGCAGAAAAATATATGCATTCCCTACCCCTAGCTCGGCAACATCTGAAGAGGTAAAGAGAAATGGCAAGGGCATTCAAGAGAGAGGAAGGAGCCAGCTCAGCAAAAGCAGGAAAGATGACCAAGAGGAAGAGGGACTCTAAGATCTGAGAATGGGAAAACTTTGAACAATAACAGCAAACTTTATGAAGTGCTAGGCCTCGCTAAACTTTTCCCATGTAGTATCTCAATTTAAACTCACCAGAACAATATATGGATGGTACTATTATTGTCACATTCATTGATGAGGAAACTGAGGCACGGGAAGGATATGTGACTTGAAGGTTAAATATTTAAATTCAGGCCATCTGCCCCAGAGTTCATACTGTTAACAACTAAGCCAATAGCATTCAAACTTACTCTTGCACCAGAAATCCCTGGACACCTTGTTTAAACCCAGGTTGCTGGTCCCAGCCCCAGAGTTCCTGAATTAATAGGCGAGATCTGAGAATCTCCTTTCAAGTAAGTTCCCAGATACTGCTGATGCTCTTGACCCAGGGACCACACTTTGAGAACCACTGCACTAAGCTATGTTACCCTTTTAACAGGTGAGATTCTAGTTTGAGGAAAATTATAACACATTTAAATGAGTAGATTAAAGAAAAGAGATCAAGGTGGGATACAATGAAGAAACATACTGTAGCTCTAGCAATCTACTTTTCCAAAAATGTTGCAGTCGAAACTTAGAAACATTGTAGTGAATGCTGCAGGATATAGACAGAAATGCTGGCCTTTATATACTTAAAAAATAAAACTTTGGGGGCCTACAAATGAGGTAAGAGCATACAAACTTTTATAGGTAAAGCAAGGCAGACGGCTGTACCAGTAAAATCTTTTGGCATGTATTTAACTCTAAGTATGCTTATGTCAAAAGGGAAAAAATGAAAAGAACACTGTGATGCATGTGTGGCCATAAAACAATACACTGTATCTATTTCTCAGCCAGCTTGCTAAAACAAAAACAAAACAAAACAAAAAAATGATGAAGCAACATGGATAATCTTCTCCAACTCCAGGTCAAAATCTGAGAATTTCATTTAAGTTTAGAGATCCAGTGAAACCCGTTGCCTTTGAAATGCATTACAAAAGTCAACTGGGACCCTCAAGAAAACTCATTCTTGGACCTCAAGAGTCATATTTAAACTGAGATGTTTCTCTTAAATCTATATATTAACATGTATCTTCTATATCAGATATATAAAAGTAAAAAATTTTTTACTCTCCACATGTGTGCACACACACATACACACACACAAACACAACATATAGAGCAAAAGTTTTTTCGTAATGCCAAGTATTTCCTATAGTAATCAAAATATCTCCCAAGTCTGGGTAACTGTTTTTATTTGCCTCTACTGGTAGTTTTCACATACAAAAACATACGCAAAATAAAATCGGCCACACACTCATTATTTGGATGCTTTCCATGACAAAGTTCAGAGGACACAAAGGGATTGGGCCTTACGATTGTATGAGGTTTACAGCCTAACTGGAGAGACTTTATGCTTTTACTTACATGTATGACTATGTCTCTATCTCCCAGAGTGTCTTTGTTTTAGACAATCATAAATATGCACTGAATCCAGAGGTTGGTGCCAAGCATTTCCTTATTCTTCCCATGGAACCCAAGGTAAAGCCTACTACAGTAAGGCAGTTTGTGTCTCTTACCCCTGGAATAGTTGAAGTGAGGTGAGAGATATCAAGGGAGGGAGAAGAAAAGTATACATGCAAGGTCAAATATGGTTGATACCCTAAGTACATACGAGAGATATCACTGGGAAACTTAGTAAACCTTCTGAGAGGCTATGGGATTCAGATTTGAGGAAAGTTGAGAGATAAATGCGGGGAGGGAACATGCCAGCAGGGGGGTGCTTCTGAACAGGGCTTAGCAGGAACATTATTGATCTAGTATGTGCCTTTATGAAGAGGGTATTAACTACAGTAATGTGATGGGCAGCAAAGATGGAAGCAGGAAAAACATGGAGGGCAAGCTATAGAGAAGTATTCGTGAGCAGATCAGAAAAGGATGGGTTGTCATGTCACACCAAGGGTGACTTTGACTTTATAGGCATTAAAGAATCTGAGAGGAAAGACATAAACAAAGTAATGGTGTAAGAAGACAAGATGGCAGGGTATATTTGAGGAGAGAATATCATCTGGGAAACTACTGTAACAGACCCGATGAGAAGTAACAAGGACTCAAACAAAAATCAGGCCAGCAGGAATCTAAAGGAAGGGATGCCTGTGAGCAGGGAAACTAAGGAAAAAGCCCTGTTTTGGCTATGACTGTACCTGAAGGAGAAGGAATAGCCAAATAAAGATGTCAAGCTTTTCAATTTCAGTGTCTGGCCAGAAACAGCAACGGAGGCCCAGATGGGTTAAATCACTCATGTTTAATCAATGGCAGGGTAACACTTAACTATTTGAAATCTCAGCTCAGCCTTTCTTCTAGTACATCATGCTACTTCATGCATGTTTCATACAAAGTGTTTTGAGTCTTCGCATTATTCCATATCATAATAACTCTAAAACCATGTGGCACATCTTATAACAATAGCAAAAATAAAGCAGATTTTTTCTAGCTCTCAAGTTTGAATTGAAACGAGTAGCTTTTTAAATTTTTATTTTTCAAATCCTAGTATGATTATTCATAATGTCATAATTATGGATTTTTTTTTCTCAACAGAAACTGTGTGGTGCCTCATTCCCCGGACAGAGTAATCTCTTCTAAGTTCCTATTCTTCATTGAATCTAAAGGTTCTTTAGAGCAGGGTTCCTCAACCTTGCCATTATTGACACTTTGAGCCAGATAATTCTTTGTTGTATGTCTTCACCTATATACTGTAGAACATGTAGCAACATCCCTGACCTCTACCCACTGATGCTGATAGCAGTCCCCACTCTAGTTATTACAATAAAAAATGTTTCCAAAGTCATTCCTAGTCAAGAACCACTGCCTTTGAGATATTTTTTTAAAGACTTGTATTAATGAAGATATTTCCATTTAACAATCCTTCTATTGAGAAAACCAAGTTTTGCTCCAGTAAGGTGGTGTTCTTACATCTGGAGAGACGTGCGGAAAGTCGGGAAGATAAGACTCAATCACCAGCTATCAAGTCCACCTCTGAGTTCCCTTTAATGGGATGTCACTACATCAGGAATGAAATGAAAGGTTATTTGCTTACAGATAGGACCCAAAGGCCTTCTGTGGTCTTTAAGAAACATATGACAACAAACTGCTTTCCATGAACTCACTTTTCACTTAAAATCAACTGTCTTTTTAGCTGTTTAGAAAGGATCTTGTCTCTTGGAACAACGACAACAAAAATTGCAACCACCTCCAGCTAATTTCAATGTCTGAGTCATAAGTCTCCCAAAGGTGACTCATAGTGGAGGACAGAGCTGAGCTCCCTGTCACTAAGGTCCCTGAGTATATAAAGCAAGACCAGGGAAATGGCCCTTTACTCAAGAAGGATGTGGCTATTACTACTACATACCGATCTACCCCGAACAGGCAGGCTTGGGAGAGAGTAAAATAACCAATAAGAGATAATGTGCCATCAACATCAAACTCTATAACTTCATCTTTCAGATTCATCAGGAACTGAGTAAAGAAAAAGGGACCTGTTACATTTAATCCTAAACTGACAAGACATTTGTATTTATGTGGCGAGAAGTTACATGTGCCAAACAGGCTCCTGTCTTTCTTAAGTAAAAGCTTTGTGTCAGCTCTTCTGTTGACTCGCTCGCAGGCTGCTTTCTGGTCTCACTTGCTTTCCTATATATTTATATTGAAAGAATACATTCTCAACAGCTTTTAGGCCCTTAAATGCATTTCAAGAGGAGACCAAGCCCAATCACTGTTACTTAATTAACACAATTGTGAAGACTTCAATCTAGCTACACAATAGCTTTCCTGACCTTGCAGAAGGAGGCACGACTTCATTATTGAGTATATTGTTTCCTATAAACATATAAAACCCCTACAATAACAATCCCATCAGCCGAAATGAAGTTATCTGAGAACAGAATTAAACTCTAAATGACCTTTTGCTCTACTCCGTAGCCCCCTATTAATAATTTCTAATCTAATCAGTGTGGATAAATGTACTAAGGCTGGTCATGCCAGGCACTGGGCCAGCCCGGCCAATTGCCGTCCATCTGATTCATTCCAGTCCAGAGCTCGTCTGGAAAAGACGCATCCCTCGCTGAGAGGCCACTGCCTGATTTCCTCTTTTGTTATCTTTTAGCAGCAAAGTCATGTCCTTGTAACTGATAGACACGTTTCTTTGTAAATAACCCTGGAGTGACTGATAGAGCTTTTGCCAGACAAAGGCAGCAAATAGCAAGGCATTACTCATGCCAAGCCAGAGAACACTGTGTCACGGCTGACAAATTTATGGGAGATATGAGCTCACCTTTTGCACAAATATATACTTTCCTGGCAAATTCATCACATGCTTTAATGGCCCCATACTGCATTTGTCAGCTGTCTGTCCCTGTGCCTTGTTGCCTTTGGTTTCCTGTCAAGGATTGTTTGTTGAAATCATCTAGCAGCCCCATTCTTCAGCAGTAAGACCCAAGAAAGATCAATGATGACACCTGTATTGATAATATTTTACATTCAACTATTTCGCTGATAAATCATTTTAACAATGCTGATATGTTTATTGAGTGTCTGCTGGCATCACAATTACATGGAAAGTGATACCAACTTAAATCTTTGCTTTGTTGGTCTGGATTTTCTTTCTCTCTTTTCATTTTCCCATAGTTAAATATGCCATGGAACAGGTTTGACTTCCCCATCTCAATAGAGAGCATGTGAAAACAGAGGAGGTGACCTTGCACTTCCACAAATTGGTTTGTTTTTTTTTTAAAAAGGAAAGAAATGGCAGCCTTATGGCTATCCTTGGTCAAGGGAGTAGTCATTAGAAGGAGAAGCTCTTAGGGCTCTGGTAATGATCTGTTTCTTGACCTCCCTGTTGGGTACAAAAATGCATTAGTTTATGAAAACTCTTTGGGCTTTTTCTCTTCAATATGTTCTTTTTTGGTTACATTGTACTTTACTAGAAAGTTGCACGTATTGCATGGAGCACTGGGTGTTACACGTACACAATGAATCTTGGAACACTACATCAGGAACTAATGATGTACCGTATGGTGACTAAAAAAATAAAATAAAATAAAATAAAAAGTTGCACAAAAAATAGCAAACATACCGCTTATATACATGCACACACATACTATACATATGCAGGCTCAGATTCAGTATTCCCTACCTTGAAACTCTATATCACTTATAATCCCTTCAGTTTCTTCCTATAAATATCATATGTCAAACATGGAAAATATGTCTGACAAGCATTTTAGAAGTGATCATTTCACTACTACCCCTTAACCTCAACAGAATTTCAAAGTAAACCTTAGGGTTCTCAAATTCTTTAGCCTTTACCTTCTCTGTAGGAAACTTTCATCATGAACTCCAGGGTCTTTGTGAGGAAACAGAGACTGAGGCATCAATAAGAAGAGATCAAATTCTTCCTTGATTTCCCATTTGAATTACCTTTGATTCAAATCACATGCTCAATCCATGTCTATGAAACATTCAGATAAAAAACAAACATCCAAACAGAAAGGGGAAAAGTCAACTACTTAAACTGACTAACTTATTATTGGAAACATGTGGATGTATGGGCTTTCCAGAAGTCCTCCACAAGTCACTTTCTTGTCATTGGCCAAAGTTGCATCATATAGCTCCTCCTCCTTCAAGGCAGTCTGGGAAAGAGACTGGTCAGCCTCTTCAGTCTCTACATAAGACGTAAGTAATGAGATGGCATGTGGGAATGAATTCTGAATTGGCCAACTCATAGTTCTAGCTAGACGAGCAAAAGCCGGAGCAAGCTGTAGGTGAAATGAGTAGATAGGGAATGTCCAGGGAAGAATTTTTTAATTAGTGGTTTCAGCTTTGGATGTTCATTGTAATCACCTGGATATCACCCACAGAGATTCTAATTTAATTGGGTTTAGGTGTGCCCCCCTTCCCACACTCTCCCTACAATCAGGATCTTTAAAATTTCCCTTAAGTGATTCCAATGTTCAGCCAAGGTTGAGTGAGAGCTTCTGGCTTATGCAGATAACTATAAAGACCTGTATGTCCAAAGAAAATAGCAAAAGTATTAAATGAATCATCCGCCATTATTTTTGTGGATTTGAAGTTGAAGATTAAACAAAGATTTCAAAAAAGTGCTTATAGCTAGAAAAAGAGTAAGAATCTGGAAAAAAAAAAAAAAACACCCTGATTTTACAAACACTCGAGTGATAAATGGATATTAGAACATGAAGAAGTTTATTTTTGAAAGTGGTATATTAATGAATTAACACTCAATTTAATACTTGGAACTATTAGCATAAAAGGTAGGCAGTCTTATTTCTATGATTAATGGAAAACTCTGTCACTGTTATATATTTACATCTTAGCTCACCACTTCGTAGCTGTGGTCTTGTGCAAACTACAGACTTCTCTGAAAACCTCAGTTTTCCCACTTACAGAATGGGGGAAATGATTGAACCTAACTCAAAAGGCTTGTTTTGAGGAGTTACTGAGATGAACTGAATGAAGCACTTAGTTCATGTCTGGCATATAGTAACAGCTCAATACCATCATTGTTTTGGGGAATCCAATCAGCATGCTCATTTACAAGCATTAGTGTTACCAAGAAAGAATTAGGAGGAATCGGATTTGAAAAACACTGAGGTGACAAATAACTCTTTCATAATGAGATCTGACCACCTACTATTCAACTACCTGGGAGCAAGATATTTTAGAATAGATACAAAATGCTGCTGGAGGGACTTAGGTTAAATATGATGAAAATAGTTAACCATGAAGGTAACAAAACATGACAATGCGTTGCTATAGGACACAACGGCCTCTCCTCCTAAGAAGGTCTGCTGTAGTAGGAGATGTTTTCATCTTTCTAGAATAGTATAGGTCATGAGCACGGTGAGTAAGTTAACTCTCAATATCCTTTTAGCTTTATGACTTTGCTACCCAAAAATATAAACTCAAGGAGATGAAATTCAGATTTTAGAAGTGATGTTATTGAGACCACTGGTTTGTTTGTGAAATGCCACAGCAAAATTTGCATTTCCTTTACAACAAGAAAGGTCTTGGCCTGAGTAGAGACAGAAAACTTACCCTGAAAAGCTGTACCCTCAAGAACTGGTGGGCAGAATGGGTGCCACAGCAGTCAGGTTGTAGGTCCAGGACCCTGGCTCTTCCTTTCCATCAGGTTGCAGTGCAGTTAGGCCCACACCATCCCAGGTGATTTGGGGTTTTGTTCCCTCACTTCAGGTACTCTTTAAATAAGAGAACTTGTCCGTCTCTATTATGTCTGGCAGAGAGTAGATACTCAATAAATATTTGTTGAATGAGCCTGATCATTCTGATGAAAAGAGACTCCTTTGTTCTTTTGGGCCACTGGGTTTACCATTTACTAAATGGTCTGTGGCTTCCTGGTCTGACAAATTTACGGCACCTGTTTATGTCTTTCTCACCCACAGGTTTCAACCGAATACCTGTGGCTATACTTACAAAAGGTGGCCAGGAGGACCCATCCATTTTGGCAAGTACCTCTGGTCTGAAAGGTACAAATCAGAACTTTCACCACATTCCATCTGGCACTCACTGGTCATGCCAACACCTCAGAAGCCATGCTTGGGCCATTTATTACCACGTGGACACACACAGACCACTATGGAAAATGGAATTTTTGAACTACCCTGAATGACCTGCCTATATGTGTAGACAGCGATGGTCACCTTTTCCCCATATATTGGTTGTGCTGACTTCAATGTGGTTCCTATTACGCTGTTATTTTCCTTTAAAAGTAAAATTTCTTTTGGAAGGCTGGAAATTTCTGAAATGATTTCACATCTACTCTTTGCCCTCACCTTCCACAGAGCTGCTCATAATGTGAATATTAATCAGTACATAGCAAAAGGAAAAAAATCCTTATTATTATTGTTATTACTATTCATTTCCTTAGAATCCCAAGGAATTCCTCACACAATCTAGAGTAAACCATTAGGATGAAATAATTATTTTCAATGTGATTGTTCCTGTGAAGGTATGGATTGAGAGATCTTGCTCTGTCTTTCCTGGAAATGGGTGCTAGACTCTAAGAACAGTGACTTTTCCTCCAACCACAGAAATTACCACTTTTATGTAATCAGCAGTGGGAGTAAATCTGTTAAACTTTTGTCATTTCTCTCTACTACATTTTTGTAGGTCTTCACCAGCAAAGTTGGGATTTCTTCGTCATTTTCAGCAGATTTTTTTTTTCTAGCATTAATGAGGAAAAATTGAGGAGTTTTCTGATGGTATTCCCAAGTGACAAAAATATATACCCAAGACCTCACACTACAGAAGGAAGAAACAGAAAATAATTATTTCATTATAACTCCTGCCTCAAAAATACCAGGTACTTAACATAACATTACAAACATTACACCCCATGTTAGTTATCTTTCTTACGTGTGAATCTTATCTCCTCATATAATAAGCTCCCTGAGGAGAAAGAGACCACCATTTATTGAGAACAAGCCACAGCCCACTATGTACTGTATTCTACATATTACCAACAGCACTGTGAGGTCATTAGAGATGAGGAAAGTGTGGGAGGTTTGAGTCATTCTTCCAAATGCACACAGTGACCAAGTAATGTTTCCCACCCTCTGCCCCCAACCCTGTGCTTGAGATTGTCCAGGCACTCTGAAGTTTTACTAAGCAACACAGACCAGCATTGATAATTTTCATCAAGAGATTACTACTCTGAGCCTAGTATTACCAGAATGTCTGTTACTGCAGCACTCCTGAGAACTCTGCAGTCACCTTTGACCTTGCAAACTGCTTTAGCTTTAAATATCAACATTGGCTCAGGTTTCCATCCCATTTATTTTGAGAAAACTAGTGTCCTCCACACCATCCCAATATTCATTAGTCATTTTAGCCCAAAGTTTATTGAATGTCTCTGGGTGCCCAGCATTCTACCTCTCTGAGAGACAGTGCCAAACAAGCCAGAGTAAGTCCCTTCCCCCATCAAGCTTACATGCCACTGGAGCTGTTAGTTACCAATTGTGGTGTAAGAAATTACCCCCATTACCCCCAAACTTAGTAACTCTGAACAACACTCATGTATCAGCTCATAGTTTCTAAGGGTTAGCTGGGGGCCTGACTCAGGGTATGGATTAGCTGGGGGCCTCTGACTCAGGGTCATAAAGCTACAAAGCGTCAACTGGAGCTTGTAGCCTTCTCAAGGCCCAGCTGGAAGACAATGTGGTTCCAGGCTCATTCATGTGGCAGTTTATAGGTCTAGGTCCTTGCTGGCTGCCGACAGACAGTGAAGGAGAGAGAGGGTAAGAGAAGGCACAATGGAAGTCACAGTCCTTTTGGAACCTAATCCCATCACTTTTGCTGAATTATAGTCATTAGAAAGAAATTACTAGGTCCAGCTCCAGCTGAAAGTCAAGATAGTAGGAATTTGCATAAGAGCATAAACCAGAAGACAGGGATCATTGAGGCTGCCAAGCACAGAGAGGCAGATAAGAAGTATACAAATAAATAAAAACTGAAGGCGATGAAAAGTGCGATGAAGAAAAATGAAGCAGGAAAAGGAAGTCAGGGGTTGAGGAAGAAGCATGGTCAAAGGATCATACATGGGTGACATAAAAGCTAAGATCTTGAAGATATTTGGGAACCAGCTATGCCAGAATCTGGACAAAGAGCATAGCAGGCAGAGGGGACATAACAATGTATATAACCCTGAGATAGTATGGGCCTTCACATGTTGGACAAGTGACAAGGAGGCCAGTGTGGGCAAATCAGGAGGGAGGTGGAGGGTATAAGAGACAAGGCCAGAGGGGCAGCCATGAGCCAGGGCACATGGGGTCATTTTGACCAAAGCAGAGAATTTGGACTTTATTCTAAAAAGAATGGGAAATCATCATGATCTGAGTTATAGTACTTCACCAGCTTTATTGAGGTATGATTGACAAATGAAAATCTTGTATATGTTTTTGATATATGTATACATTGTGAATTTATTATTGTGATTGGCTAACTCACATATCCATCACCTCACCTGACACAGCTACAATTTATTTCTGTCTGTGTTAGGGAACTTGAGCTCTACTCTCTTAGTAAATTTCAAGTATATAATAGATTATTATTAACTATACTTACCATGATTTATACTAGGTTTACATCACATATTCCTCTTATAATGGGAAGTTTGTATATTTTTATCAGCATCTCCCCATGTCTCCCAGCTCCCAGCCCTGCAATACCATCATTCTACTCTCTGTTACTCTAAGTTCAACATTTTTAGATTTCACATATAATTGAGAACATGTAGTATTTGTCTTTTTGTGGCCAGTTTACTTAGCATAATCCCCTCAAGGTCCATCCACATCATCTCAAATGGCAATATTTCCTTCTTTTTTAAGGCTGAATACTATTCCATTGTGTAATATACACCACGTTTTCTTTGTCCATTCATCCTTAGACAGACATTCAGATTGTTTCCATATCTTGGCTACTGCTAGTAATGCTTTAATCAACAGGGGCATGCAGATACCTCCCAGAGATACCAATTTCATTTCTTTTGGATACAAACCCACGAATGAGATTGCTGGACCAAGAGAAGTTCAATTCTTAATTTTTTTAAAGAAACATAGATAGTATTTTCCATAATAGCTGTATCTTTTTACAGTCTCATCAGCAGTGTATAAAGGTTCCCTTTTCTCTGCATCTTTACCAACATTTGTTACCTTTTCACTTTTTGATAGCAGCCAGCCTAATGGGTGTGAGGTGATATCTCACTGCGGTTTTAATTTGTATTTCCCTGATGATTAGCGATGTTGAACACATTTACATACACCTGTTGGTCATCTGAATGTCTTCTTTGCAAAAATATCTAGTCAGGCTTTTTGCTAATTTAAAAAAATTAGGTTATTTATTGGTTTTGCTATTGAGTTATATGAGTTCTATAGTGAGTTTATATTGCACTGTATTTGGGGTATTAATCCCTTGTCAGATACACGGTATGCAAATATTTTCTCCCATTCTGAAGAATTTTTTTCTTTTTTGCATTTTGTTGATGGTTTCCTTTGCTGTGCAGACTTTTTAGTTTGACATAGTCCCACTTCTTTATTTTTGCTTTCATTTCCTGTGCTTTCAGTGTCAAATGCCAAAAAAAAAAAAAAAAAAAAATTAAAAAAAACATAAATCACTGCCAAGATGCTTGTTGTCAAGTACTGGTAAGGAAATTTTCCCTCTGTTTTCTTCCAGGAGTTTTATAGTTTCAGGTCTTACCTTTAATTCTTTAATTCATTTTGAGTTGATTTTTTTCTTTATGGTGTAAGATAAGGGTCCAGTTTCATTCTTTTGCATGTGGATATCCATTTTTTGGCACCATTTATTAGAGACTATCCTTTGCCCATTGCATATTCTTAGTGCTTTTGTTGAAGATTAGTTGAGCAAGATTGCTCCAGCTATTCAGGATCTTTTGTAGTTTCATATGAATTCCAGGATTGTTTGTTTGTTTGTTTTCTATTTCAGAGAAAACATCACTGGAATTTTGATAGAGATTGCTTTGGGTAGATCTTCACAATATTAACTTCACCACAATATTAACTCTTCTGATCCATGAACACGGGATATCTGTCTATTTATTTGTGGGCTTTTTTTCCTGTTTCTTTCCTCAACATTTTATAGTTTCCAGTGTACAGATCTTTCACTTCCTTGATTAAATTATTCCTAAGTATTTTATTTTTTTGATGCTATTATAAAAGGAATTGTTTTCTTAATTCTTTTTTGGGTAGTCTGTTGTTGGTGTACAGAAATGCCACTGACTTTTATGTGTTGTTTTTGTATCCTGCAACTTTTCTGAATTCATTCATTAGTTCTAATAGTTTTTTGGGTGAAGTCCTTAGGGTTTTCTGCAAAGAGAAAATTTTACTTCATTTTCAATTTGGATATCTTTTATTTTATTTTTCTCCCTTAACTAATTGCTGTGGTTGGTCTTCCAGTACCATGTGGAGTAGAGGTGGTAAGAGTGGGTCACTCTTAATAATGTTGAATATTTTATTTTATTTATTTTTTTAAATTTTTTATTTTTTATAAACATGTATTTTTATCCCCAGGGGTACAGGTCTGTGAATCAGCACTCACCAAAGCATATACCCTCCCCAATGTCCATAACCCCACCCCCCCTTCTCCCAACCCCCCTCCCCCCAGCAACCCTCAGTTTGTTTTGTGAGATTAAGAGTCACTTATGGTTTGTCTCCCTCCCAATCCCATCTTGTTTCATTATTTGGAGGCTAGGGATCAAAAAGAATTCCCTCAACTACATTTCAAGTATAGTTTGATTTGGTGATATTACTAACAAGTATCTATCTATTCAAATAATTAAATATGACACTTTTATTAGATAAATAAATACAGATCTTCTCTGAAAAGAATACACAGAAACCGTTTAATCTTAAAATTCCCTATCTGTTCAACTTAACAGGCTATCAAGTAAAAAGGGTTTTATTACTAATGTTAAAAAAAAAAAAAAAGAGTGGGTCACTCTTCTGAGTTGAGTGTTACCTTGTTCTTGATCTTAGAGGTAAAGCCTTCAGCTTTTCACCGTTGATTATGATGCCAGGAGTGAGCCTGTTGTATATTTTATTATGTTGAGGACATTGCTTTTATATGTATTTTTTAAAGATTTTATTTATTTATTTTACAGACAGAGATCACAAGTAGGCAGAGAGGCAGGCAGAGAGAGAGGAAGGGAAGCAGGATCCCTGCTGAGCAAAGAGCCCGATGCGGGACTCGATCCCAGGACCCTGAGATCACAACCTGTGCGGAAGGCAGCGGCTTAACCCACTGAACCACGCAGGCACCCATTGCTTTTATATTTAAATCATTGAGAGTAGTTATCATGAAAGAATACCGCATTGTGACAAATGCTTTCTCTGTACTTGTTGAGATAACTACATGGTTTCTTCATTCTATTAATATGGTGTACTACATTTATCAATGTGCATATGTTGAACCATCTTTATATCCCAAGGATAAGTCCCAGTTGATCATGGTATATAATCCATTTACTGTGATGCTGAAAATTACATTTTTAAAAGTTCCCCCAATTGCTGGTATTTTGTTGAGGATTTTTGTAACTATATTCATTAGTGATAGTGGCCTATAGTTCATTTGTTTCTTTGTTTTTATAGTGTCCATACCTTCTGTTCTGTCTTTGAAGGGAAATTCCCAAGACTTATATGTCTTCTTTCAATCCTGCAAAGCCATTCTTGTACTAAGACCCTCCCAAGGGAAGTTTCCTGAATTGTTCAAGTTTTTGTGTCTTCTCCCAATCCTGCAGAGTTGGATTTCTGTATGTGCTCATGAACGATCTATAAAGACTTGCACTTACTGTTTGCAGGGTTGCACTTGAGGAAACAACCTTGCGAGGTGGGTGAATCATGCAGAGAATAAGGGGTGACTGTGAACCAGTTGAGAGAGGTCCACAGGAGCTGAGTCCCAAGCAGCTGTGAGGAACTTCCCAATGGCATCCACAAAGCAGGTTAGTAATATCTGTAACCCTTTGATGAGTTCTGAGTCCTGGGTGCTTTGTTCCCTGTGTCTCCCTACCTTTAGAAGTGCCCATCACTTAAGTATTCTGAGTGGGGCAAGAAAAAAGTGGGTCTCTTGAGCAGACTCTTGCCTGGCTGGGGAATATGGGCATTCATTTACTGTGCTCTGACTTTCCTCTGTGGGAGAAATCAGAGGCTGTGGGAGTTTCTGTTGGCACGAAACTGTGGTGCTTTGGGGAAGGGGCAGCATGGATAAAGTAAAACTTTATCTTTTCCATTATATTTTCTTCTTACCATCCTCAATGCATCTATTCTTGGATTTTTTTTTCTCTAGTTCCTCCTCTAGACTACTGGACTCCCACAATAGTACTCTCATCTGTAGGTGGTTGTCAAAATGAATGTTTTAGAAAACTCTTATTTCACCACCTGCTAATTTACATTTTTAAAAGTTCCCCCAATTGCTGTTATAGAGCATAGACTGTAACAGGGCAAGAGGGAGAACAGCAACACCAGCTGAGAGATTATTTTAGTGGGGCCTATGAGATACATGGCAGCTCTGACATGAGTAGAGAAGTCTCAGGGGCTTAGCTGTCTCTTAATTTCCTCCTCCTCTAGATTCTGCTTCACCTGAATACTGACTCTCTACCAAGAGAGTCCATCTCCTATGACAATCTTTTCATGAGCCTAGGTGGATCCTGATGTGGAATGCAGCCCCATATCCTTCTAATTCTTTTACCAAGCAATCACCAACATAAGGAGCTATGTGTGGCTGACTCTACTTAAGTCCAGTGGTACCTCATGGGGCTTATGTTCTAGCACTGGACAGTGCAGCAAAATTTAAAATGTAATATCAAATTGCTGTTCTGAAAAGCCCTACCCATTAACCCCTACCAGCCCCAATATCCAACATGTTGTCTTACCACTCTCTCTTCTTTGATCTCCTTGAAGTTCAATGCTTCCAGATTTTGTGTCCCTCATTTCCTCTTTCAGGCCACTCACACTAACATTCCACATCTTTTTACCGAAGAGCAATTTGGCAACTCCTTTATTTTGCTTCCTTCCTTTAGATCCTGATTTGAGGCTTAACTTTTCACAGCCCAAATACCTCTATTAAGGTGTTTTGCCAAACAATATCAATAGCCACTGTATTTTCTGAAGCAGGAGACTTGGATGTTTTTACACTTCTCTGACACTTAGTTGGAAAGTTAGTAAACAAAGGGGAGATGGCCTGGAAAGGACTTCAGAAGCGGATTCAGAGCATGAACTACCCCTTAAAGATGAAAAAGGTGATGAAAGAAGCTATATGCAAAACAGCTAAAGCAATAATGTTTCCTTGCCAATATGTATTTTCAGTTTTTAATGTTATTACCCAGGGAACACAAATGCCCCTATGGATGTAAAAGTCATTATAATTCCACCTCTCCCATCCCCCAACCTCCATACCCTTTGGCAGCCTTATACATTCTAGTCACTGTAAACTCAATTTTCTAGAAAATTTCAAGAAAACTAGTTTACTACCCTCTTCAACCATTTATATTCATTTTGGCTTATTGTATTAAGAGTCTAGGTACCTTTGAGTGTTCAGACTCTGTTAACAATGTCACAGTTCAGAAATGTAAGAATGATTGTGGAAAAATTAATTTCTGATTCATGTAGCAATAGAGTGAGGCATGTTGACTCGAGTATTAGTTTTTCCAAGAACTTTTGCTGCCAGATTGTATTTACAGAATGTCATCATTTTCCAAAACATTATCGTTTCTTTTTTCAGATCATGCCTTCTGACTAGAGCAGGTTATTTGGGGAGGGCTTATACATAATGATAGCCTGAATCCCTTCACTTATAAAATTGCATAGTGCTTGGCTCATTAATGGCTGTTGAAAATGCTAGTCTAGTAAAACCATGAAAAGAGTTTTTATCTGGGGTATTTAATTGCTGAAACCAAACTGGACCTGTTCCCCAACATTATTTGAGATAAGCAATCAATCCTGGTGCTAGGTGTTCCTCAAGGCAGATGTTGGGAAGGCACTATTCTAACTGGACATAATTTGGTATTACAACATTAACATCTTAGGGTTCTGCTTCACTCCCTGAACT
The DNA here is from genome assembly GCF_022355385.1 of Mustela nigripes. NCBI lineage: Eukaryota > Metazoa > Chordata > Mammalia > Carnivora > Mustelidae > Mustela > Mustela nigripes. The sequence continues at coordinate 55,341,793 of NC_081563.1, read as the reverse complement.
TGGAGAAGCCATCAACTTGTTTATTCAACTCCATTTGGGCAATGGATAAATTCCATTGAGGGCACAGACTCAATTCCAAATGACAATAACAAGTACATAATATAATCCTAATATAAAGGATTTAAGCATCTGTTAATGCCCCAGTTAGGACACGGGACTTTCAAGGTTAAGTATTTGGCAAAGTTGCGAGCTGGAAATAAAAGACTAAATGAATGCCAGGGAAACACCTCTTCATAATTACAAATCTTACAGCTATCTGTGTTGTTTTGTTCTCCGACCTAGGTCCTGGTTTGAGACCTCGTGGAAGAAATACGCGTAGAAGAACACAGACGTAAAGCTGCTGATTTACCTAAGATCTATTCCTATAGTCTGAGGTTGAGCAGAGTCAGGTTTCAGGGGATATTAGAGTGTTGTGGTCCAGACTGGACTTCAATTTCCCCTTGATAATTATGCATTCATGTGTGTGTGTGTGCATGCGTACATGTGTTTGAAGACTTCACAAATTATATCCAATAACGAGGCTGATTATCAGAATCACTTAAGGAGCTTTTAAAAATACAGATGCCCAAACTTACCCACCCTGAGACCCAGGAATCTGTACTTGTAAAACAGGTGTTCATCCAAGTGACTGATTATTAATTCTGGTTAGAACCACTGTTCTAATATCCATTCCTCACCCCACTCTCACCACTTCTCTGCTGGCTCTCTTTTAGGTGCTCCTCTTTCCATGGGCAATCATTATTCTTCTAGCTTCTGAAATTTTGCAATAACCAGATAGGTGTATAGCCAGGTAAACTAATGTTCTATAGTTCCTGGGGAATCCTCAACTGCAAACTGGTCAAGCACTGTCCAATGATCCAATTAAAGGATTACAAATCTTTATTGGAACGGATTCTTTTTTTTTTTTTTTAAAGAAGATTTATTTATTTATTTGAGAGAGAGGGAGAGCAGTGGGAGGGGCAGAAGGAGAGGAAGAGAGAATCCTCAAGCAGACTTTCTGGTGAGTGTGGAGCCCAACATGGGGCTCAGGCTCACGATCCTGAGATCATGGCTTGAGCCAAATCAAGAACTGGATGCTCAACCAACGGAGCCACCTAGGTACCCTTTTGTGAACTGATTCTGAGGCAAATACAGAGGCAGAGTTTGGGGCAATGTCCTAAATGCTGTTAGTGGTTCCAGCATCTTGAAACAAACCAATTTTTGATTTTTGAGGTAAAGTCTGACAAAGAATTGTTTCCTTGTTTAAAGAAGACAAAGGACTTAAAATGCATTACAAACACTTTACATGTTCTTACAAAGCTTCATGAGCTAACTCTAAATGTTAGCTATAAATGAATCAGAAACATATGGTTGCAACTTTTCTCTACATACAAAATAGACTAAAAATTCAGGGGAAAGGAGCTAGAGACAAACGTGGAGTTAATTTTCCAAAGGCCTAGCTGCTGGGCAGTGGTTTAGAACACTTTCTGAAAACTCTAAGTTACCAGGTTTTATCAACTCTTTTTAGCTTAGCTATCAGAATTTACAGATATCTAAGAAGAATCAGAGTCAAATGAAAGTCTCAAACAAATTCTAACCAGAAGTAGTTTTCAAACTACAATCTAATTATTAAAAACTTGCTGAGGACAGAATGTAAAAAAGATGGAGACATACTCAAAAAAATGCAAAGCTGGGCATCCATTAACTTTCAAGCATTTTTTAATAAAAAGAGAGTACTACAAATTGAATGATAGTTGAACAAATCAATTGTTGCTGAAGAATTTTTCCCTAATTAAGTCCTGATGGCTTTACAATGCAGTAAAGAATGTATTGGGCTTTTGACAACTCTTTCCATTCCCAGTGAAAGGGGAAGACAGCCCAGAAAATCACTTAGGAAGACCCGGACAACAGATGGTACAGCAGAATTGAACAATGATCTCAATAAGTGAGGCCTCAGAGACAAAATGATGCATTCTGCAGCTGGATATCATAAAACTTAGGTACCAGTGGTGCACTGCTATGAACACTAAACCTATATTCTTTTAAAGCCACAAGCCAGTGTGTATGACCAGTCAAAGCCCTATCACTTGCCGGACAAAACTGTGGGAAACTTCTGGGGTTTGCAAGGAAACAAAGCTCCCTAGGTTTTCTACAGTATGACTATTACCTTAAGCAAGTCAAAATCCCTCTGTCTCAATTCCCTATGTAGGGGTGGCAACACCATCTATTCCATGTATCTCATACAAAGATCCAAAATGAAAAAAGAAATTGCTTTTAAGTGTAAAAATGCTATAGTCAAATAAGCTCGTATTCTGTAAAAAAGAATGGACACATTTTAGCGCTTACATTTTTAACCCAGTGTGCTGCATTAAAGATGCTGCAAATTCTTTGACCCTCCTCCAATTGAGAAGAAGCTTCTGTAGCTTTTCCTCTTGGAACTGGACAGACTCTGTGACTGCCTGACTGATAGAAAATGGTGGAAGTAACACGGCTCGTTTCCAGGTCCAAGATGTTAGGGATGGATTCTAATTTCTGTCACTTGAAATACTCTTAGAACCCAGTCTCCATACAGTTAGGAAACTCAAGCAGCGCCACAATGAAACCTATACGGAGAGAAGCATGGGCCTCTAGCTAGCAGCCTAGCTAAATGCTAACACAGCTTGATAGCCATGTGACTGAGCCATCTAGAAGAGAATCTTCCAATTTCTAATTGAGATGTCCCAACCGATACCACTGACCTCTACCCAAATTGCTGACTCATGAGTAAAATAAATGGTGTTAGTTTTTTTTTAAAGTCACTAAATTTTAAAGTGATTGTTATTCAATAATAGATAACCAGAATATCCACTATATTGTATAATAATAACACATTATAATATTATTTATGTATAATGATTATATAATTTTTATATAATAACTATTATCAACAAAAAGAATACTTTCACTTACTGGACATTAACTATGTTCCAGGGACTATTTTATGTGCTTTACCCACATACTTTTAATAATTTTAACTATGTATTTGTTTATTTATCTATTCCTTGTCTATCTTACCCAATAGACTATTAGAAGTGATTATGTCAAATAAAAAAAAAAAAAGAAGTGATTATGTCTTATTCACCAGACTATAACAAGAGTCTATCACAATGTATAGCATATTAATAGACATGTTATAGTATCCTGCTATTAGGTTGCTTTTCTTTACTAAAATTTCATCAGTTTTTTTTTTTTTTTTTCCCCATCACAGAGGAATAATAAAAACCTTGAAAAGTTCGGGGCCAAAAAGGAATTAGAATTAAGAGGAGTGCAGGCTCAATCCAACCACTTGGATGAACAAGATAATATTTACAAAGTTTTTGGAAAACAGAGCTATTGAGGCTGTGTCTAGGTAGGAACCAGTTGGTCAAATCCACCTTCATAGTTTGCTATCCAGTTTTTAATGACTGATCAGAACAGTCTAACCACTAACGCACATGGGTGGTATTGCTGGGGAGCTTACATTTCTGGCTACCAAATTCCGTAGCACTTCAAATAGAACACACCAGTCAAGTGATACTGTCTGGTCCTTCACCTGCATGCAGGTCCCAAAGGGAGAGCCAAGGGATGGGTATGATTTGTGCTAGACTCAAGGATAGGATGAGATTTGTCAGACAGGGGCCTGGCACTCATTATCACATTATTATTTCAGAAATTGATCAGAATGACTGGAGGTAGCAGTCTTCTCAAAAGTGTTACCACCACCTAGAGTGATTTAAATACCCTGGAAGGGACCACAGCTACACATTATTAATCAGCTTACCAGGCAGTTGGATGGGATAAAAAGTATGGAACAGCCAACACTGTCGAAAAGACCTGAAGTTGCTGGTGCCTGGGCTAGCACAGGGGCTAGGGGTGAAGCTGATATGGAAATAGATAGTTTAAACCATATAGGTTGAATAATGAATAAACAGAACTACACCTCAAATGGTGGATATTCAGGCTATACTGATAGTGGTCATATTGCATGCAAACCCATGTACCTTTAGGCCTTGGGAAATCAGAAGTCTAGGAGGACAAAGGAAGCAGTACACAGAGTCTGTTTTTGGAAGAAAGCATAACACATGTTGAAGCTGCTATCCCCTCACTCAAGTCACCAACTGACACGGTCATGATCATGTGTCCACAGCTCCATCTGGCATATGTAAAGTGCCAAGAGTGTGCAGTACCAGTGACATGCAGGGATCCCACCCAATCCACGCCCTTCCAAAGGTCCCTAAAGGGCAACACTCGGAGCCTTGCTGCTCTCAGTATTTTGCCAAAAGAAGCATTCAGACGTTAATGCTGTTGGGGAACATGAATGAGCAAAGCCAAACACATAAAGGCAGCCTGCAGTAGAGGAAAGCCATAAGACTAGACTAGAAAAATCACTGTTCTGTCCATCACGTAGGAGGCGGCAATAAATGCTGTACTGAGGACTAGGTTACAACAGGAAGAATATAGTAACTAGTTAAGGTCGGAGGCTTATTTTCCTAGGTGACCTCCAGAGAACTGTTGAAAAAGGCAGCTAAAGATAGGCTGTGTATATAGTATATGTCAATTTTCATTATTTTGATAAATCCACATTGTGCAGCTGGTAGATCATAAATCTCTGGTTACACTGGGCTATTATTTAATTAGGCTAACCCTTAATGACTCATGGTATTTTGTCATTTTAATGATTCTTTATTTTTCTCACATCTAATTGGTAAATTACTGCTTATCAGAGTTTATAGGCTCCTTTTTTATTGTAGCATCTTCTAGCCGCTGTCCAAGGTGATGTGAACCCCAGGATATTGACTTTCCTAAGTCCTCAATGGAGGTTGTCATGGAAAATTGAGTTTTTGACAAATCAACAGCCCAAGTGCAATGCCTCTTCCAGGGTGTAACTTTAAGGAATTTGGGAACTGTCTTTAGTTTTGGCCTGAAATCACACTGCAGCTTGAGATCCTGTCATTTACTTTAAGCTCAAAAATATACATCTTAATACACTGCAGTATTTCTTGGACTTTGATGGTATCTGTGAGCATGGTGAAAAGGGTTTTCACCACCAGATTTGAAATGTTTGGCTTTTTTTTTTTTTTTTTTAAAGTCACAGACTTCTTTTGTCTAAAACAAGTTCAGGCAGTAGGAAGGAGTAAAAAAGGTTTAGATTTACTCACATGGTATTTTCTCAGAAGAGTCTCTTTTTAAAGAAGTAATTATTAAGCCATCTACATTGGACCCATGCAAATGAAAAGATCAGAGTTAATTAATCTTGTCCTGAATAAGAGAAGTGATGAATAGCAATGAAATATTTTGTGTTCCTCAAGGAATTTGCTTGCTTACTTATTTCTCAAGGGAGAGAGTTACTCTAAGAATATGGAAAATGCTTGGTGGGGGCTAAGAGGGCTAAGACTAGTGAATCATATATCTTGATTATCTTTCTTCAGCATGGTACAGGAAAAATAATGGGAGTTTTTGGAGTCACACAGACCTAGCTTCTAATTTCAGTTCTACCATACACTACCTTCGGATAATTTATATAAACTCCTCGTGTGTAAAGCAGAGCTAATGGGGCCAATCTTTCCCACAACAATGGTAAGGTAGTCACCTGTTTCTCTGTGGGCCAGAGCTAATATGAAAAGAAGGTTCCTTTGAGAGTACAACTTGAACCCAAAGGGGTTTATTCAAGAACAATAGAAAACAAGTAGTATTTCTAATATAACCCTGTCTTTCACTTTATTTTATAAAGTACTTAGAGACTATGTCTGTATTCCAGACTGTTTTAATTTATTCAGATAAACAAAGCTAGATCAAATGATAATAATACAAAAATAATGATAATAATAACAATGGATATTATTCTGATGGAGGAGATTAGGAAAAAAATACTCTTTTGGTTAAATGATTTGAAGTTATTGGCTGGTTTCCTTTCTCACTATTCAGTTGATCTTTAAGGCATAATTAGACTTAACAACTAATGTTTTTGTCAAGCAAAACAATCAACAAGTATATTAATTAGGCACTGCTTACACTTTTACTGCAAATCTAATGATTTGTTGATTTTAAGTTAGATGTCTGTCTTCACTAAAGTCATTAATATTCTAAGTGAATGTGGGCTTGAAATTCCATAAGTATTTAGGAATTACACATATTTTGTTTTTTACTGTAAGACCTCTAGGCTATGAACATTTTCCTATTGCAGACCTCCAAAGCTACAAATAGAGCTCTTTAGGCATTTGTTAATAAATGACTTGCCTTCACAATTGAAAATGGAAATGAAACAAACACAGAAGTGCAAGGGATGGAACCATCAAGAACACCCTTTACATATCAACTTCTTTTTGCTGTTGGTACAGGCAATGTCCTCTGCAGCTGGCCACAAATTAGCATAGCCAGTATCTAAGGTATGATTGACATTCACTACTCAGTTTTCACTGGATACCAGAAGCTGCAGGAACCATCCCTTCCCAGGCTTCACCATTCAATGAGTACTACCATATTACCTTTATAACAATAGCACATATCTTAAGCCTCTGAGCCCTATGCAGAATCTCCCTTCCAAATGATTTTTTCTAGGAGTCCTGGTGGTGGTATAATGGTGACAAACACAGCTTTATTTGGATGCCCACTGCTTTTGTGATCTTTGGCTCTGTGGACCCCGGATGAACCCAGGACCACTGGCTGTAAATCTAGTGTTCTTCCCTTGGGCTTCTGACCTCTTGACACTTTCAACCACTGTACTGACAGGCAAGCTCCTTTAGCTCCTTCTGATCAGCTTTTTCATAGGACTTTCTCATAGTAGAATTGCCCAGATGTTATGAGGAGGGGGAAAGGGAATTGAGAGTGACAGGAGCTGATGAGGTGCACCTTCATTCCATACCTAGGACCCATGCTCTCTCTTCAGCTGTTTATGTTCATCACCTAGCCCTTGAAGCACCTGATGCTTCCTCTGGTAGAGAGAGTGCATCGCTGTTTTATCTCCTAAGCAGACTTCCTTAGCAACTACTAGAGCATTGGACAAGTCTGTGAACCCAATTAAAATACCTTCTAACAGGTACCACATGCAAGTCAAGGGTATACCAAGACATAAATATCATTGCTTCATAATATTTCTTGAAAGGACAGAAATTCCCAGAACATCTAGAGGACAGTAGGTCCTAAGTCTGACAGAGTTAGCATACAGCCTAACAGCCTGGATCTACCTCAACATGTTTAGTTCCTACGGGTTCCTGTCACCAATTTTATATTCCAGAAGATGGAACCAGCACAATATATCATACATACCTTCCAAGACCTGCCATAGTCAGGTCACACCTCACTTACCTATTCTGATCATCTTTTCTTGAGCAACTCACCACAGAGCACCCCTGTAACACCGGGATAGTCTTTCTACTTAGAATCTTTTCCTTCTCTACCAATTATTATATGACTCCTCTCTTTCTTTAAGTACTGATTTAAAATCCACTTTCTCTGTGAAACATTCTTAATTTGTCCAGCCCACATTCATCTTTCTCTTCTCTGTCCATGTATTTGGCATCAAAATCATAGAAACTCATTGTTCTAGAACCTCACATGCATTAGTGTTGGCTTTAGTTTTCTAGCAAAATTTTAAATCCACCAAGGGGAAGTTCCATGTCCTTCCTAAATATGCATTCTCATATCCACACAGTATTTGGCATGATATACTCTAGTGGTCCCGGAGGCACAACAGGAAGTCAGATTAAATGAAAAAAATATATATATTATCTGCCTGGTTGGCTCATTTGCTGGTATGTCTAAAGCTATAGTAGGTAGTACAGGTTATACAAAAGTGAAATATGATATGGTCCCTGCCCTCAAAGAGCTCCCAATCTCATTGAGAAGTCAATAAACATGACATGAAATAATTTGACTATAGGGAGATGCTAAAATGCTTGGTACAGGTAGGTGTTGCTTTGACATCCAAGAAGGGGATAATAAAAGATTAACTGAAATTAACTGGGAATATATGATAGGGTTTGTGATTAGCCTAAAAAAGTAAAAAAGTTGAAGAGGCTGGGAAGATACTATCATAGTTATATTCATACAAAAACCTGTACACAAATGTTCACATAAGCTTTTTTCATAACAGCCCGAAGCTGGAAACAGTCCAGGTGTCCTTCAATGAGTGAACATTTAAATAAACTGTGTACGTGAAAAGCATGGAATAGTAGTCAGCAATAGAAATGAAAGAGCTATTGATACATATGACAACTTGGATGAATCTCCAGGGAATCATACATAATAAAAAGAAGCCAATCCTATTAGATTATATACTGTATGATTTCATTTACATAACACTTTCTAAATGGCAAAAACTTAGAAGTTGAGAACATAGTAGTAGTTACCAAGAGTTCAGAGAGGGAACAAGAGAGAGATGGGTATGGTTATAAGAGGGAAACTCAAGAATCCTTGTGGTAATGGAACAGTTCAGTATCTTGACTGTGGTGGGAGATACACAAACCTACAGAGGAGATAAAATTATATTGTATTAAATACACACACATGCACACAAATGAGTATAAGTAAAACTGGGGAAATTTGAATAAGATCTGTGGATTTTTATCCATGTCAGTATCCTGCTTGTGATACTGTACTACAGTTTTACAAAATGTTACCATTGGGGGTAACGAGATAAAGGGTACAAAGGATCTCTCTGTATTGTTTCTTACAAATGCATGTGAATCTACTATCTCTGATTTATAAGCTTCAATAGAAAATTTTTATTAAAAAAAGCAACTTATCATTTCAGATGATGGGGTACAGATGATGGTACAATCCAAGCAATGAAAACTTAGATCAGGTCCAAGACCAAATTTCAGAAGTCCTGATTCCACAAATATTTCTTGACTTGCTAAGCTACTTTGCCTCAATTTACAAGTCAAAAAATTATTAATAGAAAGTAGTATAATGTGATCAGGAAAAATTAAGACATTTAAACACTCAAAGAGGATGATTTTATCAACTTACACTGATTTGACTTGAGAAGATCATTGTCATTTCACTGAAAGGGTCAGAGGTTGAGATGCTGTCTTGCAACAAAAACAAACATACCCTAGCCCTCAAACTAAAGGTTCTGTCCCCATGACCAACTAGTCTAAGGGTTCCTAAGCAAAGATACAGATAAGACTCATCTCAAGATGTGAAAAATCCAGATTCCTACAACCATACCTAGAGATCACATCGAGTAGAATTGCAGAGGGTTCTAGAATTTCCATGTCTGAAAAACAACTCAGGTGATTCTGATCTACCTGGAATCGGAAATCAAAATTAACTGGAGTACTTATTAAAAATGCAAATTCTTAGAGACCCACTGCTTTGTTGCACTAATCTATTTTAATTTTACTCTGATGATTCAGTGGAATTTATAGGAGGTTTGGGTACTTAAAGTTCCGGGTAATGCTCCGATATGGTTGGGGGTGGAGAGAGAGGAGGAAACTGTCAAAGGAAAAACCTTCCCTGCCCTCCTCTTCCAATCACAATTCATCAAGAGAGCATTTTGCACAGGGAGATCAAAGGCCCTTGCCGAGAAGAAGTTGAAAGACTTTGCTGTTGTAATTCTGGGGCAGAGGTGCTTGGATATAAATGATTCCTAACTGTGGGTTTGGGGGATCCTGCTACGTAGAAATGTAAACACAGATGTCAAGCCTTTCATCTTCACTATACAAACATACCAGCTGCCAGGGGAAGAAGGAGAAACCCTTTGGAATTAGCTGCATTTTTTTGCCATCTAGAGCATAAAAATTGGCTTCACGCTTGAATTTCCACCAGCAACGTAAAAGCACTGTTCACCAGAGAAGGACTGAACAATGAACTAGACATCCACTTGCTGATTGCTTCTTTTCTCAAGGAGACATTCAACTCTTCCCATTCCCCAACATGGGAGTGGCTACCCTAGATGAGAACAATGAGAAAAGGTGGTAACACTCCATCACAAAATTGCCAGACTCATGGAAGAGGTTCTTAAACAATATGTGGCCACTTTGCTTCAAGGGTTGTATAAGCCAAGAATCTGACTGAAATTTATATTCCCGATCAACCCAACTTTAGGGAAAAAGGAAGAAGCAGGTCTTGTGAATTTTTGTGAGAAAAACAGAATGGCTTCCAGTAAAAGAGGGTGTGATTATTCCAATACATTAATATTCAAAGGGCCACTACTGGTTTAGCCACACCCAAACCACAACAGACCTCTTCTCAAACTATTAAATATTTTTTTAAAAAGGAAACCATGAAAGAAACCATTTCTTAAAAAAAAAAAAAACTTAAATGTGCAAAAGAGTATAATGGGAAATGTATTTCTAAACAAAACACTTCAATCCATGGAGAAATGTGTCTTCAATTACATCTGGAGCTAGCGTGCCAGCTTGCATATGCGTACAAGTCTTGTGTTTTCTACAGAGCCTCAGTTCTGAAAGACCTGAAGGACTATAGGGAAAGCATATAGGTCTTTTCACTGGACAGGGAATTTTTGTTTTTTTTTTCTGGAAACATGACAGTCAACAGATCTTCTGACATTGGATAAATTAGCTGTTAACCATACCTAAGAGTTCAAGGTGAAAAAATAAATCTGAAATTATCAAGCAGCCCACATTGTGATCTTATTGGGCAGAGGCCATTGTGGTTTAGGACACATTAGTTCTAGCAAAATTTATCCCTTTACAAATGGTCCATCAGAGTATTGTAAAAGGATTATCACAGTGAGCTTTCTAAACAATTCCGTTGCTTAGAATGGCTAGTCAACCTGGCTGTGTGTGGTACAAGAGCCAATCAATTCAGGATAAACACCTTATAGACATTAACTAGAAATTATGTCCTGCTGAGGCTTAGTTTATAAGATATTATTTTCCATAGTCATTATTTATTCTGTGAATAAAATTTATTTATTTCTTTATTTATGGACTACACCTAAATAAAAATCTGTGTAGTCAATATCTTCTACTTACAAATAGGTTAATTCAGGAAGGTTGTTCATAAATTCTCTTGTTTTTAAGTTCAGTAGATCACAAACAATCCATTTGTACACCTTTCTGCTTTTATAAGAGGGTTCTTGATGTTGACCGCATTGTTTCTCTTCTTGCATATTTAAAAAGTTCACATATATGGGTATGTGACACATATATAAAATTCACATATATGTGTATGTGACATAAATATACTTGTGTGTACATATGTGTGGTTGTATATATGAATGAATATATGGTATCTATTTATGTGTGTGTGTGTGTGCATCAATGATAGTACTTCAACCATTAGCACACACACCAGAACATCCTGAAAATTCAGACTTAACATGGCTATGCATGACAGCCAGTGTCCCTTGTGAATGTAGACAGAGTTGAAGTTCCTTTATCAGGAGCATTACGTTTGTTAAATTGAATAAATAATATAGCTTATATAATTCTTTTTTGTGGGGTGGTTAGGGGAGTCAGGTCATTTTTATAACAAAGGTAGGAGAAATGGCATTGGAAGAAGAAAGGAGACAGCTGGGTAGGGATTTTCCTACTGGGCCTACTATCCACAGGCCTCAGCAGCCCTGCCATGCATCTACCTGATTCTTACATATCCAGAAGCGGAACGTGCAAGCCATTTCCATGTTGTAGATATGCTGGCAGGTTTCACAGCTTTCCCTTTGTCGTCTGTGACAAGTCATTTTATAGTACCACTGTCGCTTAATGTCCTCAGTAAGCCCATCCACAGTGTGGATTCTGTTGATGTATATAGCTCTTGTCTATTCATGGCTACATCATATTCTATTGTGTGAATGGACTGTTATTTATTGAACCATTTTCCCCAGGTTTCGGCTCTTAAAAACATTTCTATTATAAACATTTTCGAATGAGTTTCCTGGTAGACCTGTCCAAGAGACCATTCCTGGGTATGAATTTCTTGATTCATAGAGAATGGATATATTCAACTTTACTGGCCATGACTGAACAATCCCCCGCCCCCCAGGTGGTTTTACCACATTTATTTCCATCAGTAATGAATGTGAAATTCCTATGGTTTCATATTCTTGATAGCACTTCCTATTGTTAACAGCTTAAAAATTTTTGCTTCACAAGTCTGTGGAATATGATATTTTATTGAAGTTTTATTTTATAATCTTATTATTGTTAATGATATTAAACATAGTTTTATATGTTTACAGGCCAGTCACATTTTCTGTGAAATACCTGTTCACATCTTTTGCTTCTTTTTCTATAGAATTGTTGGCCATTTTCTAATGGATTTGGTTTTGTTTTGTTATTTCTTTAAATAATTTTATTTTATTTATCAGCGTTCCAAGATTCATTATTTATGTACCACACCCAGTGCTCCATGTAATATGTGCCCTCTTTAATACCCACACCAGTTGTTTTTTTGTTTTTGTTTTTTAAGATTTTATATATTTATTTGACAGAGAGAGACACAGTGAAAAAGGGAACACAAGCAGGGCGAGTAGGAGAGGGAAAAGCAGGCTTCTCACCTAGCAGGGAGCCTAATGAGGGGCTTGATCCCAATACCCTGGGATCAGGACTTGAGCCGAAGGCAGACACTTAACTGACTGAGCTACCCAGGCACCCCTAGAGATTTTATTTTTAAGTAATCTCTACACCTAGTGAGGAGTCACATGTTTGATTGACTGAACCGCCCAGGTACCCTTTTCTATTGATTTGTAAAAATTATCTGTATTATCTACATATTAATCTTTTTTTACAGTTAATGTACTCCAAGTATCTTCCGTAAGTGTGGGCCTTGTCTTTTCTCTCTCTATGAGATTTCTGCATGCATTTCTTCATTTTAATGCAGCTGAATTTATCAAATTTTGTCCTAGTTAGTGCATTTTTTTTGCTTTTACTTACAAAAAAATACCTACCAAAAAACCAAAATAACAGTTTCCTAAATTATTTATTTTTGTCATTCTCATTTCAGCCATTGCTCTACCTGAAACTGATTTCTGTGTATGATATTGTGTAGGTATCTACACAATATATAAAAATATTTCATTTTTCCATAGGGAAAGTGGATGTCCTAGCACTATTTACTGAATAATCCATAATTACTTCATTTATTTATAGTGCCCACAAAGCTCCACATAAGTGGATCTGTTTCTACTCTGTTCTCTTTCTTTTATCTCTTTGTCTATTCCTAGGTCAAAACTATAAGGCACGTTCTTTGTGTTTATATGTGTCTTAAGATTTGTCTCTCCTTACTTCACATCTTGTTCATCTCCAAAAATGTCTTGACTATCCTTGGGCTTTGCTCTTCCACATAATATTCAAAATTAGTTTATTAAATTCCACCAAAAAAGCCACAGGGATTTTTGACATGATTGCACTGAATTTATAGTTTAAGGACAACTGATAACATTATTGTACTTATACTTCATATCCAAAACCAAGATTCAACTCAATTTTGTTAATCATTCTTTAGCATTTTAACAAATTTTATATTTTTTTCACAAGTTGAGGTTAGTTACTTTTCCCCAGTCAGAATCTGTTCAGAAACATGGTTTTCAACTATTAGGTTTATTGCCATTTTCTGTCTCTTCTGTGACAACTTCCTGTTCACCTTCACCTTTAAGCCTCTAGCTCCCTCCTTAGTCCCCTGAGTAAAAGGGTTTGTTAGTAATGTTTCACCCATCCATATCATTAATCCTCTGGCAAATGCTGTTTTCAGAGGATTAAAGACCAGAATGCTCTGATTAAACACTTCATTAGACATAATAAAAAATATTGCCAGTTTTAAATAATTGATTCAGTCATTAGTCTAATATACTAATGACAGAGCTTTGAGAAAAGGAAATGGAATAAAATTTACCCTCTGAGAAAATGGATTGAAATTAGATTTTTTAAGCTAAAATTTTTCAGAGTAAATTACCAGCTTGGATGGATGAGAGCTGTCTAACTAGTATTTTATTTCATTGCGTAGACCTCTAATGGATAAACTTTTTGCAAATGAGAACACTCAGGACTGGCCTTTCAATTATTTACTATTAAAGAAACTGTTGTAGACCATGAGATACAATGGAAAAGAGCCCTGACTCAGAGCCAAATGGTCTGTGTTCAAATTACATCTGTCACTTCCCTATTGTGCCTTGGAAAGGTTTCCAGTCTCTTTGAGCCTTTGCTTGACCTTCTGTTAAGATGAAGACTATAATTGGGGTGCCTGGGTGGCTCAGTGGGTTAAGCCTCTACCTTCAGCTCAGGTCATGATCTCAGATTCCTGGGATGGAGCTCTCTCCATCTCTAATCGGGCTCTCTGCTCAGCAGGGAGACTGCTTCTCCCCCTCTCTCTGCCTACCTCTCTGCCTACCTGTGATCTCTGTCTGTCAAATAAATAAATAAAATCTTTTAAAAAATCTTTTCTAAAAAAAAGATGAAGACTATGATTATGTCCTAGACAACTCTTTCTTTCACGGTGCCTACTGAATGTTAGACACTTACTATTATACTTACTAAATTAATAGAACAAGATTAGATTAGGTGATATTTTAAGTACATTTCAACATACTTAAGTACTTTAAGTACACTTCAATGTTAAAATTTCATGGTTCTCTATAATATTTACCTTTTGTGCTTTTATCCTAAATTTCTTTTTTTTTTTTTTTTAAAGATTTTATTTATTTATCAGAGAGAGAGAGAGCGAGCACAGGCAGACAGAATGGCAGGCAGAGGCAGAGGGAGAAGCAGACTCCCTGACAAGCAAGGAGCCCGATGTGGGACTCGATCCCAGGACGCTGGGATCATGACCTGAGCCGAAGGCAGCTGCTTAACCAACTGAGCCACCCAGGAGTCCCAACTTTTATCCTAAATTTCTTGGCAAAATTACTTTAGAGGCCTGTGCAAACCTACGATGGATAGACAAATATAAAATTGAATTTAGCACTGAAAGTGCTTATATGAAATAATTTCTTGTTTCCATTGACTTTCATCATCTGGAATACATAGTATGAGAAAATTTTAGGAGAACCTACTTACATTGCAGGTTTTATTATTTTCCATTATCCAGCATGAGAAATGTAAGAAAAGGAGGAACAACCAAATGGCAAGACAGAGAGGACTATGTTAGATGTCTGTTAATGTGTATTGTCATGGTGAACAAAATATTGTTACATAAATACAGCAGACTGCAGAGAATAGTCCGTTATATAATCTTAATTTTATAAGAAATAGAAATAATTATAAACATACATACATATCCCATGTGTGTTTCGGGGAGTATAAATTTGAATAAGCTTAGAAAAAAGGTATAGTTGACTACCCAACAAATTTTAACTTCTGTTTCCATGGACAGGGTGATGGACAAATGTTTAAAGTGGGGAGAATGAAAGGGAGTTATAAAAGGGAGGAAATTTGGGGGGCACATGGGTGGCTCAGTCAGTTAAGCAACCAAATCTTGATTTTGGTTCAGGTCATAATCTTGGGGTTGTGAGATCAAGCCCCACATCTGACTCTGAGCTGGGCACAGAGGCCTACTTAAGATTCTCTTTCTCCCTCTTCCTCTTTTTTTAAATAAATAAATTAGGAAGGAGATTTTGTCTTTTTTTGGTCACTTTTGTTTTGTTTTGCCTGTTTTATAAGCAATTACAAAATACACTGAATTCCCTTTCCAAACTAAAAAGTGTGTGAAAAATGGTTGATAACCCCAATTTAACTTGTTCTGGAAGGATCCTTCATGCCATTCAGATTTCTGTTCAAGTGTCATCTTCTTGAACACTATATATCATGTTACTCCTCCTTAGTACTTTCTAGACTGCTTTATTCTACTTTCTTTTTCTCCTGAGCACTTATTGCTACCTGAGAAATGACAGATTTACTTGTTTAGTTGCTTACTGTCTGATCTTCTCACACTAGAATATTTCAACCAGTGTCCAACATACATCTGGTAGTCAATCAATATAGTTAATAAATACGAAGGTAAATAAAGCAAACATAGCTCATCCCCATGGAGCAATCTAGTGCCATTTGGGGCATGCATACTGATCTGTACAGCTGACATGGTTTTTTTCCAAAGATGGAACAGAAATGGTAAGGCTAAACTCAGCTTTTCTTCTCTCCTAGCCCCCAACACCTAATGATTTCACACAGGTTACTGCGCAGATCTTTAAGTATTACCTCTACCTTTTCACTTGGCACTCTTCAGAATTTCCTAGGTTCCCCAGACAGGATTAGACTCGGCAAAATTATGCTTTAGGTTTGTCTAATCACATGACATGTTTATTTGATGTCTCCAACTAACCTTGCCTGAATATATCTGATAGGGGGCCAATTCAAGAGGCAAAGTGAGCAGTATATTCTTACCCCAGGATCTTCATCAAAATATTATATCTCCATCATTTCTATGTCAATGGGTAAGAAAGTTCCATTTGTACTAAGATGCTCCTAGTTACAAATAAGATAAAACACATTTCATTTGGATTAAATAATAATCAAGACTTACTGACCCTTAGAATAAATATAGCCTAAAGGAAAGGCATAGTCATGGTTAACTAGTCTAGCATAATAGTCATATTCCCAAAGACCAAATATCTTTTCATATTTCTGCTCAACAATCCTCAATCTGAGCCCCATTTTAATACCCACTCTCCTGTGGTAGCAGGATAACTGCTTAACAAAGTCAGAGATACAGTTGTCTTTGTTCAAGTCCAGTAGGAGAGACTCCTTTTACCCCTGTATTACAACAGTGCTGAGAAATATACTGGATGAACTCACATGGGGGAATGTTCTCCCCAAAACCAACAGCCCAAACCGAAGGAACAGAATGTACTGAGTGGGTTAAACCAATCTGAGCTCAACCCTAGAGCAGGAAGTGAGGTCAGCTGACTCTAAAATCCATTGGTAGGATGGAGGAGAGAAAGGAATATATCAACAAAAGTTATTCTTAGGACAAATGTCCACTACAGTTAGCACCAGGAGGGAGATGCAAAGAACTGCTTACGCCATCTTTCTGTGGGCTCCAGAAAGTGAAGGTTCGAGAAACCCATAGCCACAGCTGTTTGATTCGGATTCCCAACGTCCTTTGCCTCTCTAAAGTATATTTATTGTTTGGAAATCACATGGAATCCAGAAGAATTCGGTCTGAGTCTAAATGCTGGGACTGGTCAGCGAATAGGAGTCCTTTTCATCAGGAATTTGCCTTTTTAAAAAGGCCAAAAGGACTGACTGATACAAACAGCAATGCCAGAAAAATTAAGGTTCTCTTTTCCTCCTGATCAGCTTCTTTGTTTCCCCTTCCAATCCCAGTTTAGAAACTGAGGGGATAGGAGAGGAATCCATTAGTACAGTACAAATTTAAAAAATGAAAAAATATTTTTGTTAAGAATGCTTTCCCCTCTTTAGTCTTAACAACACCTTCTACCCAAAGGGCAACAATATCTATATCCTATTCTTTTAGGGATACTCTAACCTGTCACTTGAAAAAGTACTGAGAAAGCTCCAAGAATCAAAAACATTGCTCAATGCAAATTGATGGCTTTAAAAAATATGTTCTTATTGTGGTGAATTTCAAACACAGAATAGTACAATGAACTACTGTGTATCCATCACTCAGGTTCAACAATAAACTCATAGCCAATCCTGATTTCAGCTATTCTCCCTTCCCATGTTATTTTGAAGCAACTTATACATCATATCATTTCATCTGCAAATATTTCAGTAAGTAATGCATGTACCACCAAAAGATAATGAATCTTTAAGAAATCATAATACCATTATCACAGCTCTTAAAATTAGCAATATTTTCTAAATAATTTTCAAATATCTAGTCAATGTTCACATCTACAACTGTCTTGTAATTGTCACAATTTTAAAATTTGTATGCCTGTACTAGGAGGCAAATGAAATCCACATATTGCAATTTATTTGTAAATATTTAATATCCTTTGATTTATGGGTTCCATCTAATTTCTCTTTTGTCGTTCATGTAATATGTTTGCTAAAAAAAAATCAAGTAATAATCCCTAAAGATTTTTCCATAGTCCAATGTAGCTTATTGCATCCCCATGGTACTGTTTAACACTTTCCTCTCTCCCCTCCTGTAAACTGGTATTTGGAGCGAAAAGCTTCATCAGATTCAGGTGTGGATGGCATTGTGAACCATTAGTCAAGGATATATATTCATGTATCTTATAATGTCTTAGATATAAGGTGCCTAGGAAATTCCAGGCTGCAGTAAGGTGCCATTCACTTACAGCAAATAAATAACTTAAACAGAGAGAGTTCACATGGCAGGATGTTATTCTAAAACTCACACAAGCTAACATTTCCAAGTCAAAGGAAAAGAAACTGCATGAATTTGGGGCTGCAAGCACAGGTACTGTTGACTCATTTGTAAGGATGTAAACACATTTCTTGGTGATTCATTGATCAACCTACATCATAGCACACTCCTGAAAGCCCCGCATGAACAAAGCAGGCTAAAAATGTAGTTCTCCCTCCAAGGTGTCTGTTTTCTCCCCTGCTCGCCTTCTAATACCCTCATCTTTCCCATCTTTGTCATATTTGACTAGCTCCCTGGCAGCAAAGTCAACTACAAATGATTTTGAAAGAAACATCCCTGGAACAAAAGTTGATGTAAATCAATATATATTACAAAATGCAGATGCTGGGTAGATATTCTTTGATTCTCTGACTCTGACAAATAGGAGTTCTGTACAGCCATCTGGGCTGAATCCACAAAAGTTATACTTTCAACCAACACCGTGCCGTCAAATTTCAGGCAATGGAGAGCTGAAATGGAGTGTAAAGACAAAATATGAAGGCTTGCTTAGAAACTATTTAGTCTGTTCCTCTTGTTTCTCAAAAGCTCAGAGAATCTAGACTTCCAGTTAAAAGACATGGTGAGTCTAGAACCCAGTACTCCTGAGTTCTAATCAGTGGCTTTCTGCACCGCATCCCCTCCGTTCTGCTAAAAGGCTAAAGATATCTCAGCTCACAAGTCCAAAGTCTGTATAACCCTAAGCCTTCCCATTATTGTCCTTGAGCTGAAGCCTAAGGAAAGATCTCTCTGGAATGAGGGAATGAATGATCTTCTATCTACCCACTCTCTATATTAACTGGGATTATACTATTTCACTGTTCACCTTTCCTACCTTGGGATAGAAAAAAGCAAATTCTTTCTTTTCTCCCAAGGCTTCAATATCATCAACAATGTCAATTTCTTCCTCTATTGCTACTTATACATACCAGGTTGCAAGTCTAAGCAGTTCTGTGTGTCATTCATCTCTCGCCATTCGTCTCTCATGCACCTGCTCAGATCCAGGTTACTCGATCCATGAGTTATGGCAATCTCTTCTCCCTGCTCACTTTCTGTTCCCACTAAAACAGACATGAACACGGTGCTGCATGGCTGGGATACTCCAGTTATTCAAAATCTTCTAAGGACAGTTGTCATCCATGTAGCCCAAATGCAAGCTCCTGACCCGGATTTTCAGTGCTGTTTCACCAGTCAGTTGTCCCATACTTAATCTCTCTCACTTTTTGTGCTGCTGGCTTAACCCTCTGATTTCATGTTTCCATCCTCTCATAGAATCTTCTCCAACCCTCTCAAAACACTTTGCCAAACCTATAGATTTCATGCAGAGAACATTTTAAAAAATAGGCCAACTGCTCTTTCTTCTGAGACATCTCCACTTTGTACAAATCCCAACGTCCTTGACGTCTCATTCATGATATTTTCCACCATAAGTACATACTGTGTTATCTCCACATACAAACTCCTCTGGCTAAATTAACACCACTTATAGGAACATTCTGACTGTGAACACATTCTCCAACTTCTCCATACAATTGCAATCTACTGATAAATATTTTTTGAGTATTTATTAAATACTACATAATACTACATAGGAGGCACTAATCTAAATAGTATGGTGTTTACCCCAATGTACAAAGACCCTTATATTCTAGCTGGACCAACAAAATATGCACATTTGAAAAGATTGCTAATAACCAAAGCAGATAATCTTAAATGAACAATCAGTAGTAGCCTAATAATGGCTGCTATGGGGAATTCAGAAGGGAGGTCCTGGAAGAAGAAAGAATTTAGACTGGCTTTATTTGAGATTTTAGTGGGTGGGGAGAGGGTCAGAATTAGCTAGGGCATGGTGAACACATAGTGCAGGTAATTAGCAGATATGGACCATTTTTAATCTTTAGTGTACTTCTTAAAAAAGCACAACTGCTGACTATATACAGGACAATCATAATGTTAACAATGATGCTAACGATGGAGTTGTGAAGGAGGTAAGGATCCTGACAGCACTAACAAATGACAATGATGATTCTAGTGAAATAGGCCTTACAAGAGAAGCCATTTTCTTTCTGCCAGTCTGGACTTGATTTGTATCAGTTAGTGTGAAATAGTCTCTCATTTCAATCTGCCATCCCAATCTAATTTTGATAGCAATGCTGCAATGGGCTATTTTTTTCTTGCTTTATATCAATGGCTTAATGAATTTGTTTTTTTTTTTCAATGGAATAGGAGAAAAGTTTGTGGGCTGATGCTAATTTATCTGGAGAGGGTCTTGTTAATATACTTAGATTTGGTGAAGTATGGTCCATGGAGTGCTCAGGAAAAGCACAAATAATTGACAGCTTTCCCCAGAGTTTGCTTTCCTTTAGATGTTGCCTCAATTTCATCCCACTGACTTGGCTTCGAAACTGAGGATAATACAAGCCAATAACCTTACCTCCAACTGAAAAAACAGTGTCCATGTATATAACCAACGTTAAGATTCTCTTGTTAATGCATTTATACGTCTGAACTCACAAGAACACACACACGCATACAGAGGCACACACAGGCGCTCCATTTTACGTGAAAGATCTTGCCATTTTACTCTTAAGCTTGGGAAAATTGAAGGCGTGAAGGCAAGCATGTTCTCAGTTCCACTCTGTAGAGGCTGGAGCTAAAAGGACGCCTGGAAAGCAAATGCGGTGACCTTTAAAGGAATCAAGAAGAAGCTATTTCCAGCACATTACTAAATGCTATATTTTAAAGGTTCTAACCTTATTTGCGACAAGTGTATAATATCAAGAAACCCTTGTGAGGGAAGGGTCTGCATTCATCACATGGCATAAGTCACTTACAGAAGAGATGAGAAAGTTATTACTTTCTAACTTGCGGACACCAAAGTTCAACCCAGCTCCTTTTGTGGTTGGCTGCATTAAATAAGGTTCAGGGATCACTTGGAGAATTACAGGTTTCTTGACCTAACAAAAATAGAAAGTTTTCTGCAAATAACAATGGCTAGATCATCATGCAGAGCAGTTTATGACACATACACATATCCACACTCCACTTTTCACAGTTGCTGCCAGCTGGCAATCTGACCCTTCATCTGTGTATGGTATCACATTTACTCTTCCAGTTGATGAATAAGTACGGATCTATAAGACCCACTATCAAAATAAAGAATGAGTAAACAGAAGAAAATTACTCATTAAAAAAATCCTTACAAACAGTATTTGAAACTGAAGTTGGACTGCACTATGAAGGTCTGGAGAACTATTTGCAAAAAAGTAAAATATAGAGTCATAAAATTAAATATCTTAATATTTAATAGTAGACAGATCTTAATAATGCTCACAATATCTCCTTAAATTTGTATACTTTTTAATAATACAAAACACTAGTATTTGGCCATACTTTTATATTCATAACCTCATTATATTTTATAGATTAAAAGTAAAGATTTCCCGCAGGTCAGCTTCAGTGGATCTTTTTCCCACCCTGATTGCATAATCCACATCTGTGAAGCAGTGAGTTGCCAATTATCTCATGGATATAGGATTTATAAATTGGCCAAGCCAATAAAACATCATGGGGGGGGGGGCTATGTGGTCAGAATTGCCTCCAGTTCACCTTTATGCTAAGTGGAGATGTCAAAACATTAGTAAATAACCCTGATCACCTAACAATTTGCTGGCCTCTGTGTTCTGGTCTGACTGATTTCTGATTTTTAACAGTGGGCTGGAAATCCATTTCAACCTAGTTAGCATAAAAATCATTGTTCTTGTTTATTGGTTTTCCATACTAAGAATTCAAAGAATGAGCCCAGAAACACAAACCAACTACACGAGGCCTATGACATGGCTTTTCAGGCAAGAGGGAGTTCTTTTAGGATTCTATCCTGGTCAGAAAACAATTATGTGAGTTTGAAATCTCTTATTTAACTGAAGCCCCAGGCAAAAGAAACTAATGAGGGCATTGCTTTCACAAGCAGCAACAGGCAAAGTCAAAGAAGAAAAGAAAACCAAATAGTTAAAGGTAGTATGCAAACTATACTCAGAGCAGTTTCACAATTGAGGGTGGGAAAAGCCTAGAATCTGAGCAAGGAGCTATTAAATCAAGGAGCCACTTAGACCTAACAGTCTTGCCAATGGTTCCTTTGTGACTTGCCTCATCACAGTTCCAAAGCTCCCTTAGCTGAGTTACTGAAAATCTAAGGTCTATGGCAGCTGCTGACTTAACGGCACAATGAGTATTCTAAAGTGTTTTGGGCTACTATTGTTGAGACTCCCTAAAATGAAACAAAATACACATTGACTTTCATTACAGAGATCCCAGTATTATCGTAAGTCAAAAAGTGTTTCTGCAAGATAATTCCTTATATCCTAAGATGTAATAAACTCAGCGAAGTTTAGGCCTGTGAAGTCCCTCACGCTAGCCCATCCTGAATCAGTTTGGATTGCTCAGTCTGGGCATTTTTTTTGCTGCCCCCCCCACCATTGCCTGTAGGAGAAACTTCGCGCATAGATGGTTTTATTCAATTCAAACTCAATAAAGGTAATCAAAAGTGACAGTACTGGACACAATATATTGGAGACAAGTGTCAGGGCTCCCCTCATATTCCCTGTTGGCAAAATTAGTCATGGGTTTGCCAAGGGAGACTGGAATGATCTGTTTTCAGTTGAACTTCAGGTTCATATGACTTCAGTGGAAGGACATATTCATTTATCTACTTATAAACATGCTGGATATTGGCATGTAGCCAATAAGCCATTTCTAGGTTCCAGATGGATATCATGCCTTCTTGGTCTCCATCTCTTTGCTCTATTATCCTCTATAACAATAATGGCTAACT
Source organism: Mustela nigripes (assembly GCF_022355385.1). Lineage (NCBI taxonomy): Eukaryota > Metazoa > Chordata > Mammalia > Carnivora > Mustelidae > Mustela > Mustela nigripes. The sequence goes on along the minus strand of NC_081563.1, from coordinate 55,318,728 downwards.
TTCACTGAGTGCCTGTAATATGCCAGGCTCTGTTCTAAATACTTGCTATGAGAGTACTCATTTTATCTTCTGAATAATCCTGGCAGTGGGTGCTATGATCATTCCCATTTTCCTATAAAGGAAACTGAAGAATAAAGAGGCTAAAGGACTTGTCAAGGTCACACAGCCAGTGGCAGAGCTGAAATTTGAAACTAGTTCATTGATTTTGGATATTTGCTACCTTACAAAGTTTTATGAGGATTCAAACATTTCTAACACCTAGTACATAAATTGACTTATTTTTATTATTTAGACATATCCTATTATTATTTAATTTTGTTAACTAGGTTTTTAGAACCATCTTAAAGACTTTGACTTACATGTAAATTATACTCTTTCCTGGGCTTATCTTCTCAAAATATAGTAGAATTTTACAGGATGCAAATATACAATATTTAATCTTACTAGTTAACAAGGAAACCACCATGATCGTTAGTTTTATGCCTCAACTTGGCTTGGCTACAGTGCCTAGATATTTGGTGGAACATTATTCTGGATGTTACTATGTTTTTTGGGTGAACTTGACATTTAAGTGGACTTTGAGTAAAGCAGATTACCCTCCACAATACAGATGGGTCTTATTTAGTCAAAGGCCTTAACAGAACAAAGACTGACTTCCCTGAAAAAGAAATAATTCTGCTGGTAGAGGTCTTTGGACTTAACTCCAACATTAGCTCTTCCCGGGATCCCCAGCCTGAGCTACAGGTAGGTCCCCTACCCTGAAGATTTTGGACTTATTAGTCTCCATAATCACATGAACCAATTCCTTGAAGTTTCGCTCCCCACCCCACCCACCGTGTGTGTATAGACAGACAGACAGACAGACACACAGACACACACACACAAGCACATCTTATTAGTCCTGTTTCTCTGGAGAACCGTGACTAATATACCTACAACCTAAAATGTTAAAAACGAACCTGACTCCTGGGCATTTTTCACCAGCCTACACAATTCATCATTTCTCCCCATCCTTCCTGGAACCATGAGAGTTATAAAATCCCCACATTTCTCCCAGAGGGGTGGACCTTCACAGTCTCATTTGTTTGTTCTCACTCCTTTTTGGTTCCATTGCCTAGAAAGAAGAACTCTAGGCTATATGATAAACAAACAGAAATGTCAGCAGAGTGAGCAGATTGCTTGAGGCTGTGACTTGTTCCTGGATACCCGGTCATCCTGAGAACAAGCCCACACAGCTCGTGAGGAGGGCCGCTTGGCCAGGTCTCCTCTGCTTCATCCGCCTTTCCCACACCTGACCACAGTCCTTGCATTGGCTGAAAACTAAGATGTGATTGATTAAATTTTATGCCTAATTATTTAAATTCCCTACAGCTTATCTTTAAGAACACAGTGAAAAAATATGATCAATAGCTTGCAGAAGATAAATATCACACCATCAAAAGCAAGTGTAGCATTTCACCTTGTTAATCCCTCAGTATGGCCTTCCTTTTCATATGTTAAAGACTTCTTATAGGATGGAATGATGTGTTATGTTATAAACAGCTACTAGGTGGTTTAAGGCAGTCACAGGTGGGTGGTCCCCCCGCCCCCTTCTTTTTTCTCACTATTGTCACTTTAAAAATAAAAAAGCTATCTTCTCTAGAAAGCACAAGATACAAAACCAATATGTTTGCTTTTCGATTAAATACCTCAGGCTCTCAGCTTGAGTGCAACACCCCAACATCAATGAGAAGATATTTCTAAGAACTGTGAAATGCAGGACTGTGGCTGCCAGTGTTTCCGTGCAGGAATCCTGCTAATGAGCTTTAATGTCCTTGACAGCTCAGATTGCTCTGGGCTGAAGCATGGTCTACACATTGTCACCTTGGGTGTGTCTTTATTCCTGAACTTAATCTATTAAGTCATATTTGAGGTTTAACAATCAAAATGTTCACATGGATTAAAATGTTCCTTTTTTTTTTTTTTTTTTTAAGTTCTGGCCAATGGAACTATGAAAATGACATCACAGGTATAGTCCAAATTTCTCCCTTCCCTCTTTTTATTTTTAACAGACTTTTTTTTTTTTTAAAGAGCAGTTTTAGGTTCATGACAAAATTGAGCAGAAGGCTACAGAGATTTCCAATACATCCTCTGCCCCTACAGAGACACACACTCTCCATATATCAATATCACCCACCAGAGCAGATACATTCATGACAGTGGATGAACCTACATTTACACATCATTATCACCCAAAGCCCACAGTCTACATTAGGGTTCACTCTTTTTTTTTTTTTAAAGATTTTATTTATTTATTTGACAGAGAGAGATTACAAGTAGGCAGAGAGGCAGGCAGAGAGAGAAGGAAGCAGGCTCCTTGCTGAGCAGAGAGCCCGATGCGGGACTCGATCCCAGGACCCTGAGATCATGACCTGAGCCGAAGGCAGCGGCTTAACCCACTGAGCCACCCAGGCGCCCTAGGGTTCACTCTTGGTGTTGGACATTGTATGGATATGGGCAAACATGTAATGACATATACCCACCATTCAGTACCATACAGAGTAGTTTCACTCCCCTAAAAATCCTGTGATCTACCTATTTATCTCTCCTCACCTTCTAACCCCTGGCAAGCACTCCATAGGGGAGTGGTCTCCATAGTTTTGCCTTTTCCAGAATGTCAGATAGTTGGAAGTGATGTGGGAAATAAAGGCAGAAGAGAAATTACTGAATATCCTTACTACCTACAACCCATTGACAAGTCTTTAAAACAGGCAGAGTGACATTCCTCTAGGGGCTCAACTACCTAGTTAGTACTTTGCTAAGGGCAAAAGGCAATCTTAGCCAGACCCCCAGGATCCTATTAACATAAAAAAATTCCTTTAGAAATCTCCTTTATCTCTAACCCCCCCAAAATACCTGTTGGCAATCATCCCCCAAGCATATGGCCCACCAATATAACCTGAAGGGTCTCATGACTAAGGTTTTATTAGACAGTAATAAATGACCTCTTCCCAACAATAGCTAGCCCCCTCAAGGCCCCAGAAACCTTGCTTCCAAAATTCCTTAGAGATTTACACTAGCCCTAACCTTCTCCCAAGTTGGAAGTATATAAGGTGTCACTCCTCATGACCCCATCGCAGCTTTTTCTGCCCATCGTCTTCCCTGTGCTTAAATAAAACCAACTGTTTGAACAAAAGACGTCTCAAGAATTCTTTCTTAGCTATTAGCTTCAAACCCTGATGTTCTTTCTTACATCAGAAATATACAGATTGCTCTAGGTAGCACAAACATTTTCACAATGTTTGTTCCAATCCATGAGCATGGAACGTTTTTCCATTTCTTTGTGTCTTCCTCAATTTCTTTCATGAGTGTTCTATAGTTTTCTGAGTACAGATTCTTTGCCTTTTTGGTTAGATTTATTCCTAAGTATCTTATGGTTTGGGGTGAAACTGTAAATGGGATTGACTCCTTGATCTCTCTTTTTTCTGTCTTGTTGTTTGTGTATAGACATGCAACTGATTTCTATGCATTGATTTTATATCCTAAAACTTTACCGAATTTCTATATGAGCTCTAGCAGTTTTGGAATGGACTCTTTTGTTTTTTCCACATAAAGTATCATCATATCATCTGCAAAGAGTGAGAGTTTGACTTCTTCTTTGCTGATTCAGATGCCTTTTATTTCTTTTTGTTGTCTGATGCTGAGGTTAGGACTTCTCGTACTGTGTTGAACAGCAGTGGTGATAGTGGACATCCCTGCCATGTTCCTGACCTTATGGGAAAAGCTCTCAGTTTTTCCCCACTGTGGATTTTTCAAAGATGGCTTTTATGATATTGATATTGATATATGTACCCTCAATCCCTACACTGTGAAGAGTTTTGATCAAGAAAGAATGCTGTACTTTATCAAATGCTTTTTCAGCATCTATTGAGAGTATCACATGGTTCTTGTTCTTTCTTTTACTAATGTACTGTTTCACATTGATTGATTTGCAGATGTTGAACCAACCTAGCAGCCCAGGAATAAATCCCACTTGGTCGTGGTGAATCAGGTTTAAATTCTACCTACATTATATCCTCCCCAATGACACACAGAGACACTGATAAGAAAATTAACTAGCTGCCTAACTGGTTGTTTGTATCACATAATTCAAATTATTTTTTTATCAAACCAACCCATTGTTTCTGACTGTTTATGCATCTCCATGATAAAGTAAGCTGAAGGCATCCAAAGTTTCCTGGTTTAGTTCTTGGATCATGGTCGCCAGTGATTATTTACTGAATGAATGCCCATTTATTTACTTGTTTTATTTTTTTCTTCCAAATTTGTATTTAAATTCCAGTTAGTTAACATACGGTGTAATATTAGCTTCAGGTGTATGATTTAGTGATTCATCACTTACATACAACATCCAGTTCTCATCACAGCAAATGCTCTCCTTAATCCCCATCACCTATTTAACCCATCCTTCTACCCCCACCCCTTACTCCTGTCTACCTCCCTTCCAGCAACTCTGTTTGTTCTCTATAGTTAAAAGTCTATTTTGCCTCTCTTCCCCCTCCAAGTTTATTTGTTTTTTTCTTAAATTCCACATATAAGTGAAATCATATGGTATTTGTCTTTCTCTGACTGACTTATTTTACTTAGCATAATACTCTCTAGCTCCATCGACATCATTGCAAATTCAAGATTTCATTCTTTTTTTATGGCTGAGTAATATTCCTGAGTGTGTGTGTGTGTGTGTGTGTGTGTCTGTGTGTATGCCCCACATCTTTTCTTCCCCATTCATCAGTTGTTGGATATTTGGGCTCTTTCCATAATTGAGCTATTGTTGATAATTCTGCTATAAACATAGGGGTGCATATATCCCTTTGAATCAGTATTTTTGTATCCTTTGAGTAAATACCTAGTAGTTCAATGGCTGGGTCATAGGATAGTTCCATTTTTAACTTTTTGAGGAATTTCCAGAGTGGCTGCACAAGTTTGCATTCCCTCCAACAGTATAAGAGGATTCCCCTTTATTGACATCCTCACCAACATCTGTTGTTTTGTTCATTTTAGCCATTCTGACAGGTATGAGGTAATATCTCATTGTAGTTTTGATTTGCATTTCCCCAATGATGAGTGATGTTGAGTATATTTTCATATGTTTGTTAGCCATCTGTATGTCTTTTTAAAAAAATTTCTATTCATGTCTACTGTCCATTTTTTAACTGTATTATTTGTTTTTGGAGTGTTGAGTTTTTCAGTTTTTTATATATTTTGTATACTAACACTTATCCAATATGTCACTTGCAAATATCTTCTCCCATTCCAAAAGTTGTCTTTTAGTTTTGTTGACTGTTTCTTTCACTGTGCAGAAGCTTTTTATCTTCATGAAATCTCAATAGTTTATTTTTGCTTTTGTTTCCTTTGCCTCAGGAGACATATCTAGTAAGAAACTGCTTGGGCTAATGTCAAAGAGATTACTGTCCATGTTCTCTAGGATTTTAATGGTTTCCTGTCTCACATTCATCCACTTTGAATTCATTTTTCTGTATGGTGTAAGAAAGTGGTCTAGTTTCATTCCTCCACATGTTGCTGTCCAGTTTTACCAGTACTGTTTGTGGAAGAGACTGGACCACTGGACCTATCCAATGGATAGTCTTTCCTTCTTTGTCAAATGGACCCATGGTTGTGGGTCCATTTCTGAGTTTTCTATTCTTTTCCAGTGAACCGTTTGTCTGTTTTTGTGCCAGTACCATACTGTTCTGATCACTACAACTTTGTAATATAACTTGAAGTCTGGAATTGTGTCCTCTTCAGCTTTGCTTTCCTTTTTCAAGACTCCTTTGGCTACCCTAGATCTTTTGTAGTCCCATAAAAATTTTATGATAGTTTGTTCTACCTCTGTGATGAATGCTGGTGGTATTTTGATAGGGATTACATTAAGTATGTAGATTGCTTTGGGTCATATAGACATTTTAACAAAATTTGTTCTTCTAATTAGTGAACATGGAATGTTTTTGCATTCTTTTGTGTCCTCTTCAATTTCCTTTAGAAGTGTTGTATAGTTTTCAGAGTACAGATATTTTACCCCTTTGGTTAGGGTTATTTTATCCCTTTTTGTTGCTTCATTATTGGTTTATAGAAATGCAACAGATTGCTATACATTGATTTTTTTAATCCTACAACTTTACCAAATTCATATGTCAGTTTTAGCAATTTTTTTGGTCGAGTCTTTTGGGTTTACAGTATCATGTCATCTGCAAATAGTGAAAGTTGGACTTCTTCCTTGCCAATTTGGATGGCTTTTATTTCTTTTTGTTGTCTGACTGCTGAGGCTAGGACTTTTAGTACTATGTTGAATAAAAGTGGTAAGAGGGGACCTCCATATCTTGTCGCCCTTGCTCTTAATCACTATACTATAACAAGAGGATTATAAAGAAATTATGAAAGCAAATAAAAAATGTAAAGAGTTACTTACAAAGGCTGAATTTCCTACATGGTTTTAACTGTAAATCAAGGAAAAGTAATTACCCACATAATCTAAAGTAGATTTGGTGGCAGGAATCAGTATTAAAAACAATAACAGAAACCTAAGTCTCCATTTTTTCTTAATGTTTGTTTGTGCTAATATTATTATGTTGATTTAGAAGGAACATGCTGGGAACCTATTGAAGAATAATTCTGGGCCATTGTGAGGTACTCCCGGGGTTGGATCACTTCAAATAAGGTGAAGGGAGACCCAAGTCCTACTTCGAAATATAGGTGGGAAAAGTACACTGATGACTTGAATCCCCATATCTGATCTTTACTCTAAAACTATTACTTTTACACACCCTAGAGGGCAGCACCCGAGAGGTGCTACAGCATCATGGTTAAGATATGGAGCTCTGGAGCCCCATCTAGGTGTGAACTGAGTATGAATTCTCAGAAAGAACTGAGTGTGAATTCTGACTCTCCTGCAAGAGTCCTCTTGCCAAGTTTCTCAGTCACACCAGCTCTGGCTCCTGATCTGAGCAACGGGGAGAAAAATAGCACTTACCTAATGGGTTATTCTGAGGGTTAAGTGAGATGACACTTTTAAAGGTAACACTTAACCTTGGAACGTAGTAACACCTCAAAAAACTTTGTTAGTATTCTGTAATCCCACTCCATACTGGTCAATAGTGTCTCTCAACTAGTTGTATGCCTAAAAGGTGGGTTTCTAAGATTTTTGCTTTTCTGTATCTACCTTTCTGCTCAGTATTTACAATGCTCAATAAATACATATTGATAGATTGATTGGCAAGAAGAGCAAAAGTTCTCCACATATAAAATTCTGAAACAAACAAACAAAAAAAATTAAAAAAAATAAAAAGACAGCAAGTGAGTGGATTGCCATTTGGTCTTTTGATCATTCTATTTGTATTTGTATGATCAGAATCCTTCTCTTTTTATAAATCAGAGGAATAACTTCAGGAAGCCTCAGACATCTTCATGTAACATTAAATATTGAAATCAGAGCTGTGCATGAGCCTTGAAAATAGCCAGACAAACACATACTGAAAACATTTTACAAAGCCCTCTGCAGTACAATGAGCCAAGGGTGGCCGATGTGTCCGTGCAGCTGTGCACTCAGGGAACACGCACCCATTTGTCAGGGGCTGTCCATCTTGAGCACAGCTTATAGGCCTCTTCTCAAGAATGAGGTCACCCCACAGCCCAGATGGGCAGACAGACTGTAGAATGAGATATGTCTGGGTGCAGATGTGGGAAGAATTGGGACTAACAACCATAATGGAAACAGGAAATGAAAGTTAGGTCACCCCAACTGCACAGTTGTTGAAAAAGCAAAACTTAGCCATGTGGAATAATTTTCATGCTCCATAATGTTTACCACCAATCAGCCAATTTTACCAATAGGTTAGGCCATCACTATGAAACAACAACAACAACAACAACAAAACTCTCAAGGGTATGCATTAAATTCCTTCCCCATCAGTCTTCTTAGATTCTTCCTGCACTTCAACATATTGCTAGATCTATAAGGTCATCTTATTCAAATATTTTAATAGCAAAACCATATTTCTCCCTACTGTTTAGAGCCACTACAAAGAACTTTGCAAGACCTTTGAAAACTAGAGGGACTTACCTCTTTTATTATCACTAAATGCCCATTATTTTTTCTTGTTTTATGTACCAGTAAATCCTTCCTTCCCTTACAGTATACATAGATATGGATGTTTACTGTATAACAGATCCACATGCCCACCCATACGCACACAGAGCACAGACACACACACTTAGTGCTTTTGACCTTTATATGAGAAGTTATTTTGGAAAAAAGATGTAGCTGGGTCTCTGGGCTAGGAGAGCAGTGAGTCATTAATCTCTCAAGATGGTTAGCTTATGCTTGCTGCTGTGATGTTACTGACCTCACCCTCCAAAAGCACATCCAAGGCTGTGTGCTGACCTGAAAACTATGTTTGAACAGTCTCTGACACTCTGCTCTTGACCTCACATGGACACTGATGTCTTTTTGGATGAAGATAAAAGTCATGCACAACTAACACATACAGTCTGACAAAATTACCAGCTCCAAACCCTGCTAATTTTTCTTAAACTATGTATGACACTCTACTATTTCTAAAAGTCCATGATTTTACTCTTTAATATATACCAGCATTTTTTTAAAGTTGGGAAGCATCTACACAAAATATTTTCTAATTCTGCAAACTCTCTGTGATTATTCCATTTTCTGAAAACCTTAGAGTCTATGCGCCATGTCACCTAATTGTAAAACATCTTACACAATTCTCCTATTGTTTCACTTCTATTAGGCCTGCTTTCCCAAATGAAGTGGGCCCAGAAAGAGGCAAATCTTAGGGAAAATGCTTAGGAAAAAAGTAACTTTCTTTATTTGCTATTTTAAAGCAAGAGCAGGGAAGAACATAGGGATTGCTCAGTTGATTAGCTGGCAATCCATTTATGTATATCAGAATTAAGTAGAATTCCCCAGATTTTATCTTATCTACCAAAAAGAAAAAAAAAAAAGATTTAGACTAGAAAGGAGAGTATGGACAAACTTAGATGAAACTAGAGCCTAATTCAAGAGTCAAATATAAAACTAGCAAGCTGAAGAGAATGAATTTAAATTCTGAAGAGAATGAATTTAAATTCCACGTCTCAGAAGAAATGCACTCAAGATAAAATTACTAAACTCTTTAGAAAACCACAATGCAGAGAGGAGATCTTAGGAAAAAAGAAGACTAAAGAGTTTATCGGGCTACAAACTCAGTATAGTTCATTCATTCAATAGTTTATTCATTGACAAATATGTGTCAGGAACATTCTAGTCTCAGGGACTACCCAGTATGTGCCTGGAATTATTTTAGGCACCTTTAATGCAAAAAACAAGACAGATGAAGGTTCTGCTCTGATGGAGTTGACTTTCTAGTGGTAGATATAGAAATTACACAAATGATTAAACGAACATGTAATGGCAACTGGAGATAAGTGCCAGGAAGAAAAATAATCAGAGGAAGGAAATAGAATGTGACTGTGAGTAGATATAAGGGTTCTATTTTATTTTATTTTAAGATTTATTTATTTGACAGAGAGAAAGAGAGAGATCACAGATAGGCAAGGAGCCCTAGGTGGGGCTCAATCCCAGAACCCTGGGATCATGACCTGAGCTGAAAGCAGAGGCTTAACCCAGTGAACCACCCAGGCACCCCTAAGGGTTCTGTTTTAGACAGAGTAGTAAAATACAGACTTTCTGAGTAATTGATATTTAAGCAGAAATGAACTAAGGGAACAAATAGTAAATACAATGATCTAGGGACAAGAACAATATAGGTATAGGGCACAGCATCTGCAAGAGTCTGGAGTAAGGAAGGAGCTTAGTGTGTACAAGAAACAGAAAGATCAAAAAGAATTGCCCAAATGGATAAAGCAGAGGGAGATGAAGAGTAGGGTGGGACAGGTAGGCAGATCATGCAGGATCTTCTTGGCCCAGTAAAGAAGACTAGATTTTGTGTGAGTGTGAGCTGGAGGATCCCGAAGAGCTCTGAGTAGGGAAGTATCATAAGGCCATTTATAATTTAAGAAGATCACTCTGTCTGCCATGTGAAGAATACATTAAATAGGATCCCAGAGAGGAAACCCCAAGACCATTTAAGAGGCTCTTTCATCAGCACAGAGGAGAGATGGTGACTGGAGTGGTAGTGGTACAGGGATTGCAGGTGGAACACAGCAATGGGTTGAGGAGAAGGAGTCAAGAATGATAATTGGGTGTTACCTAGAGCTAATAGAGTGATTTGTGGGGCTGTCTACTGAGATGAGGAAGATCGGCAGAAGAGTGGAATTGGGAGCAGGGTAGAGATCAAAAGTTGCATGGGAAGCAATATTATTAACTATTCACCACAACTGCTTAAAATAACTAATAGGAACTTTGGCTATATTGTTGCAAATTTCGTATCCAGATCAAATGACACAATACATCCTCTCTACTGTTTGCTGTCTATACAACATCATAACCACTCTGTTCAGTACTAGACTTTACATGTTAAGGGGGATAGTGACAAAAGCCTACATTTAGAGGATGGAGTCTAGGAAAGAGAAGGGGCTTACATGAAAAGAGCTTGAGGAAACTGGGGAGGGGGGAAGTCAGAAATCCAGGCATCACCAGTTGGTTCTCTCTGAGGGCGATGTGGAGGATATGCTCCATGCCTGTCCTTAGCTTCTGGTGGTCTCAAGTGTTCCTCGGCATTCTCCCTGTGTCTTCACCTCTGCCTCCCTATGTAAGCATCCATCTCTTCACATATCACTTTTGATATAAGGACACCAGTCATACTGGAGTAGGGGCTTACCCTACTCCAGTATGACTTAATCATAATTAATTAACTATAACTGGACCAGGAGAGCCACCACTGAGAAAAGTGAATACAGCACACAGTGGTTGTTTCTCAACTATTAAAAGAAACTGAACTTATTCTGTGACTACAAAAGGCACTTAAGAAGAGGTGGGTGGAAGATACCAGGAGACAGACTTAAAAAAAGGAAGGGCTTTCTATCAGTTAGGAAACTATTCCAAAACAGACTAGCCAAGAATTCATCAGGAAGGCATATCAAACAGGAAACTGGACCATATGATATCCAAGACCCTTCCATCATGAGGGTTCTGTTACTGTAGATGTAAACTCTTCCTGGTTAGAAACCATCATAACCTTATTTTTAAAGTCTCCAATACGGGCACCTGGGTGGCTCAGTGGGTTAAAGCCTCTGCCTTCCGCTCAGGTCATGATCCCAGGGTCCTGGGATCGAGCCCCTCACCAAGACCTGCATTGAGCCCCTCATCAAGCCCCGCATCGAGCATCGGGCTCTCTGCTCAGCAGGGAGCCTGCTTCCCCTCCTCTCTCTCTGCCTGCCTCTCTGCCTACTTGTGATCTCTGTCTGTCAAATAAATAAATAAATAATCTTAAAAAAAAAGTCTCCAATAGGCTACATAGCAGAGGGTCAAAATATACTTAAAAATCCAACTTTTTTGACTTGACATTCAAACCTAGCCAATAAAACTTTAAAAAATATTTGTTAGTATTTTTTATTATTTATTTTTTGTGGAAGAGTGCTGATGAGGTATTTTTTTCTCTGCAACAGAAAGCCTGGGTCAATTCCTTCAATTAATAACAAACTAAACCGGGGCGCCTGGGTGGCTCAGTGGGTTAAGCTGCTGCCTTCGGCTCAGGTCATGATCTCAGGGTCCTGGGATCGAGTCCCGCATCGGGCTCTCTGCTCAGCGGAGAGCCTGCTTCCCTCTCTCTCTCTCTGCCTGCCTCTCCATCTACTTGTGATTTCTCTCTGTCAAATAAATAAATAAAATCTTAAAAAAAAAAAAATAACAAACTAAACCTCATAGTAAACAAGGAAAACACAGAACCCTACAAAATAACTTGGTAAATTGCTCCTGCCCATAAAAAGACCAGATAGAGAGAAAGCCAAAGTGAGTGATAACAGGAAATCATTCCAGTGAGACACATCTGCCAATGATCTTGAACAACTCTATTTCAAATGATTGTTGTAAGAAAAAAATGAGATTGCCCCTGTATAAGGCACTTAGCAAGTGCCTGCACCTCAACAAATGGTTACTGTTTTATCACTATAATTATTCACAAATATTAAAACATGTCTATATGTTGTGCTATATGATCTTCGGTTTAAGAATTTCCAGGGAGATGGAGTGAGGCCTTTTCAGGACCCTCCATTCACAGTGTTTAGAGCATAGTACTGAGCTTCCTTAATGAATCATCCATAAATTGACGGGGTATGATGACCTTTAGATCCTCACTGCTCTCACAGCCAAAGTTTCTATGAGATTTACCACCATGGAGAATATTCCCCCAAATGTGCTAAGACTTCCAAATTGGAATTAATAAGAAATTTTAGTAAAAGTGGCTGAATATTATATGACCATGTGGAAATAACTTTTCTTCATTTTAGTTAGAAAATATCATGAAAAAATGACATTTATAAAATCAAAAATCCATAAAATCCTTAAGACAATACTTAGCAAGACATGCATGAGACCTATGTAAAGAAAATGTCAGAGTTCCTGAAAAATATAAGCTAATTATTTAATAATTGGAGACATAATGTTCTCAGATGGCAAAACTAAATGTTCTAATCATGTTAATTATTGACAAATCGAGTTGTTTATTTAAAGCATATCCAATAAAAACCCTAACAGCATTTTTCTCTCATTTAGCATGCTTGACAAAAAAGTTTCAAAAGTTCGTATGAAAGAATGTGTTTGTGTAAGAATGGCTTAAACATATTTCAAAAAGAAAAAAAATGAGAAAAGACTGGGTACAATACTGTTGACTTTATATTTCAGTACAGAACAAACTAAGTTCTGAATATACTCTAAAGCTAAATACAAAGTCCAAGCCTTCAAAATAAGGCGGGAAACCCAAATGGGTGAATATCTATCATCTCTCTAGTAGGGAAAGTCTTGAAAACAAGAGAACTAGCAGGAAGGAAGGAACGAACGAATGAACGAAGAAAGGAAGGTAAGAACCCATGGGATTGTTGATTATTTAAACATAAAGGTTTACATTATTTGTCAATTAAAATAGCATTAGCTAAATTAAAATGTATATAAACCAAAAGAATATTTGCAAGAATATGACAGAGGTTTACTACTCAGAGTATAAAAAACTCATATGAAGTTTATCTTAGTCCAGATGTCCAAGATGTGGACTATAAGACAGGATTAAAAGTTGGAGGATTTCAGGGGCGCCTGGGTGGCTCAGTGGGTTAAGCCGCTGCCTTCGGCTCAGGTCGTGATCTCGGGGTCCTGGGATCGAGTCCCACGTCCGGCTCTCTGCTCAGCAGGGAGCCTGCTTCCCTCTCTTTCTCTCTCTGCCTGCCTCTCCATCTACTTGTGATTTCTCTCTGTCAAATAAATAAATAAAATTAAAAAAAAAAAGTTGGAGGATTTTAAAGATACAAATGTAGTGATCTGAAGGGGCACGTGCACCCCAATGTTTATAGCAGCAATGTCCACAATAGCCAAACTATGGAAAGAACCTGGATGTCCATCAAAAGATGAATGGATAAAGAAGATGTAATGTATGTATGTGCATGTGTGTATGCACACACACATGTACTGGAATATTATGCAGCCATCAAAAAACTGGAATATACATACACTGGAATATTATGCAGCCATCAAAAAACTCCAAAATCTTGCCATTTGCAACAATGTGGATGGCACTAGAGGGTATTATGCTAAGCAAAATAAGTCAATCAGAGGAAGACAATTATCATATGATCTCACTGGTATTAGGAATTTGAGAAACAAGATAGAATTATAGGGGAAGGGAAGGAAAAATGAAACAAAACCAAACCAGAGAGGGAGACAAACTATAAGAGACCGTTAATCTCAGGAAACATAAAGACAGTTGCTGGAGTGGAGGAGGGTGTGAGGGATGGGGTGACTGGGTGATGGAATTGGGGAGGGTATGTGCTGTGTATTGTGTAAGACCGATGAATCATAGACCTGTACCTCTGAACAAATAATACATTACATGTTAATTTTTAAAAAGTGGGAGGATTTTATTAGGTGTATTAGTTTCCTGGGGCTTCCATAACAAAATACCATAAACTTGTGGTCTAAATGGAAATTTACTGTCTCACAGATCTGGAAAGTAGACATCAGAAATTCAGGTGTCCACAGGGTCAGTTCTTTCTGCAGGCTATTGGGGAGGATCTGCTCCGTGCTTGTCCCCTAGCTTCTGGTGGTCTCAGGTGTTCCTTGGCTTATGGATAGCATTCTCCCTCTGTCCCCACTTCATCCTCTCTCTTTAAGTATCTATCTCTTCATATGGTGTTCTTTATATAAGGACACCATTCATATTGGATTAAGGGACCCTCCTACTCCAGTATGATATCATATTAACAAGTTACATCTGCAATAACCCTATTTCTGAATAAGTTCACGTTTTGAGGTACTAAAGGGCAGGACTTCAACACATGAATTTGAGGGGAGATAACTCAACTTATAACACTAGGAGAACTGCCTATGTGAAAGGAAATAAGGAGGAAGCTAGGCACGTTGGGAGAGCCATAAGAGATGGGGAGAGATGTAAGCCTGCCTGATAGTCTAAAGAAAGGACAGGAAGCCACAGGAAAGTCCTTGAGACAAAATCAGCCAACGAAAAAGTTCTGTGTCTCCTAAGAATGGGTCTGCTTTGGCATCCCCCCACATTCAGTCATTGGTAAGGAGTAGCCCATCAGTGGTGTGGCCCCAGTGTAAATAGAACAATGGATTACAAAGTGCTGCAGTTGGGGCCCTCAGTCAATAATGCTTCTGTAGTAGGGGCTCTGGGAGGCACATTCTCATGGCTGCCACAATACCATCATAGGTAAATAGACAAAGAAAACATAAATAGTTCAGCTTCACTGGCAATCGTGAAAGTACAATGTAAGACAGCACCATTTTTTTCTTTATAAAATTATGAAAGTCAGGTTCTTTTTTAAAATAAAGATATTTAGTGCTGGTGAGGGTGAGCTGTTACTAATGTTACTGATAGGCTGTTATGAATGTAAACCAGAATACGATTTGGTAAAAATGCATCTTTTAAAATTACCATGTGCTTTCACCTAGTCATCCCTCACTTAGAAATTTATCCTGCTCAAAAATGCATGTAAAGATGTATGCACAAAAATGATTACTATAGTATTTATAGTCATAAAAAATAGATGCAATCAAAAAGAAAGTTTTAATCACAAGAAAATCTAAAGAAAATGTTGATGCATTTACTTAATGGGATAACATAAAAGCTACCAAAATTACACTTTTGAAGAGATTGTAATGCTACAGGAAAACCCTTATGATAAAATGTTAAGTTAATGAAGATCATTTGTATTTTCATATGTAATTTGAACTCAACTATGTAAAAAATATGGGCATAGAAAAAATAACTGGAAGGAAACATGTCACATTTTAACAGTGATTATTCCTGGGTATAGGAAGATTTTTGCATGATTGTACTCTTTGCATTCATCTTTTTTCTTCTATTTTGCAAAATGAACATTTAAACCAACCATTTATTTATGTTAAAATGTCAGCTCTACCACAGGAGAAAAGGAGATAAGAATTAGCCAAAGGCAGGAGGTTTTGGTGACAATGGCAGAATTGAGAGAATTAGAATCTCTTATTTTCTCATGACATGGCAGTGAAAGTGGAAGAGAAAATAAAGTAGATAATAAAATGCACCTTTGAGATTTGCTACTATCCATGCTCCATGAAATCCTTATTCACCATGGGCAAAGAGGACCAGTTTAGGTAAAACAACTGGCTTGACTCCATTCTCTATAACCACCTCCCACTTTACATCTAAACCAAAAAGAAGTGGCAATCCACTTTCAATAAATCACTCTAGATCCTAGAAAACAAGTGTCCTCTCACTAGAGAATAAAGCCTAAATGTACTGTGAGAGACCCCATGGCATCATTTCCTTTCCGTCACCTGGGGCTTACAAACTTATGTGATACCCACTGCTTTCTCACTTCCCTTCTGCAGAGCAGGAGATGGAAACACTAGGGCAAGCTGTTGTTTAGATGTCTCCTCCTTCGCCACTCCTTCTCTTCTGCCCTGCATCCACCCTCAGACAAAGCTGCATCTCTCCTCCTTCAGAGGAAATCACACCACCAGTTATATCTCAGTGGAGAAAGAGCACACCTACTTCATGTGGCGAACTTACTTTTCAGTGGTCGGTAAGTTATTGCCACAGTACGAATAAACTAGCTTGCCAGAGTCAACAGTTCAAGGAAGATGCTGTATTTTGCAAATCAGACAAATAGACAGCAAAAACATTTTTCTTTCTTTCTTTTCCCCTAACCAAGAAGAGAATCATTAGAAACAGAACTTCCTTGCAAAATGTCCAGTCTAATTTTTAACACAAATTGTTCAGAGGACTTTTCATCCTTTTGACATGGAAGAAACTAATTTATGTTCAATTTTAGAGAAGAGGGAGTGGAAAGAAAAGGGGAAATTCACCATCCCATGAACAATAGCTTGTGAACAAGCTTTAAAAGTCTTGTACTGTTATGGTGGCTTGCCTCTGAAACTCCATTTCCAAATGTCTCCTGACCACATTACTCACATGATTTCCTACCACATCCTTCCAGCCATTCTAGTTTGTCAAGACTTCTTTTAAGCTCTCCCCTCTCCCTGGAGTGTCATTTCATTGTTCCTTGGATTTGACAATAGTGCCTTAGTTTGTCCCATCAACCTTTTTCCCTGGGAGGCAGTCGGCACATTTTAGCAGACTTTACAGCATTAAAGAAAAAAGGGGTGGGGGAGCCCTTCCTGATGTCTGTTCTGAATTTGTTTGTGTTCTGTTCTATGTGTATCCTTCCTTTGTTCTGTCGTCTGCATCAGATGGAAAGCAATCATCCTGCCTGAAATGTATCTATAGCCAAGGCTCCATGTAAATTACAGAGAGAGATGACAAATTTCATGGCCTGGTTATGGTAAAAATGGCAAATTTCACAGTTTGTCATGGATTAATAGAAAGGGAAAACAAACACAAATGAAGTCATCCCAATTGTTAGAAATAATTCCAGAGTGACTATTTGATGAATTTAAACAATGGGATGGAATGCAGGCCGTTCAACACGTAACCCACGATTTTAAATTTAATAAAGGACCTTGTAGTTTTATACTCAAACATACTCATGCTGAAGTCTGAATTCAAACACACATTTGCACGTCAGCCTGAGCTCATAATGGGCAAGCCCCAAATTCCAAAAACCCGAGTTTACCCTCCTTCACAGAAAATAATAAGCATCCATGAAATGTTTTCATGATGAACCATGGACTGTAAATTTTTAGGGTCATTGGTGACATCATGATAGATGAGGAGATTTATCTGCATGTTTGGAAATGTTACACAGCTCAGTCGATCCACCTGGAAAGTATCTTTAAAAGATTAAGGAACTGAGCCCATCTTCATAGTTCATGCTCTTTAGTTCTAGTTTCAACTTTATTCCCTCTCTTTGCTCATTCTCAGTTACCACTGCGACCTTGTGAAAAACGTGTTGACCAGGCTTCATTCACCATGGGATTCTGAGTAGGGTCTTAGGAAAGAATTGGGTAATCCATCATCATCTCTTTAAACTCAGATTCTGTAGCCTGGGCTTTAGGGCTGGCATTCCTGTGGCTTTGGTAACTGTTTCTCCACATTGTCTAAAACCTCTCAAAAGAATTCCTCATTGTTTCAGAACCTGAGCAGCATTTTTACACTGTACCTCATTTCTGTGTCTGTATTTCGTATATGGGCCATGTATTCCTTGTCTTATCACTATAGCATTCATGTCTAGGGTCTGAAAGAAGCATATTCAGAGATTATAACAGAACTGCAGACAGTTCAAAAAATTCATTAAAGCTAATATTTTCAGGTTGCCTGATACTTGTCAATTCAATCAAATTGACCATAAAAAGTTTAGTCTGAATAAACCTTTTAGCTACTTTGGATTCTTCAACAAAATAAAGAGCTCTAAAAATAATGTAAATTCCAATAATATGTGTACAGGTAAATAAAAATGGGAAAAAATTTAAATGATGACATTTGATGCCTTCAAGCACTAAAGATTTAGAGACTGTCCAAAATTCTAAGGTGGAACAGGCACTGGACATTCTGAAGGGCTTATGTCATACAAGTGCCATTTGAATTTCCTAATAAAGCATCATTCCTTTTTCATCACTGCATCTTGATAGACTACTATATCCAAAGCAACCGCATTTGGTATATTGTCAACTTTGAAAATCATGACTGACTTATCTGAAAATTGGACACAAACAACAAGGAGTAGTGAAATACAAATGCCTCTATTTTTATTTTATTGGGAGTTTTCCAAGAAAATGGAACAGAACACAAAATAACTTTGGCTTCACCTTCAATCCCTTCAGTGCTTACATAAATAGTCTGTCTTACACTTTTTCACCTTGTTTATATATCACCTTGCAATGTTCCCTAGTGTATGTCTTACCTATACAACTAGACTGTAAGTTCCTTTAGGGTAGGGCCTTCCCCTTATTTAACCTATCTAGGGAGCAATAAGTTCAGAGCCATAAGTTCTAGCTGGCTTGAGAGGCACTCCTAAGGACCACATCAAGGCCATCAGCTGCACAGCTTGCCAATTTAACTGTAGTCATTTGCAACAGGTCTTCCTAAATCATTGCTAAGGACGCAAGCCTCCAGAGCTCCATGGAATATCACCACTTAATATTCCCAGCACTGCTATAGAAAACAGTTTCATATGCAAATATAGCCACTCAGCTTTCTGATCATAGAAGCTTCACATTAAGGAAAGGCTGCTAGAACATCTGGTGTCCCATCAAGTTCCAAATATCACCATCAGTAAAGAGTGAGCTTGACTTGGTGAGCGAGGATAAAGGCAGTAGCTTCTGGCTGAGCCCCCATTCCATATTGCTGATGAAATCTGAGGAGTATGGTCATTTGCTCTAAGTCTGTGACAAATGATATAGGTTCTGGCAGATAAGAAAGAACTTAAATCTGAAGCTGTTTTAAGGCCACAGAGTCATATGCTTAGTAGTGCTCTATCGTCTTAATCCTCATTCCTTTCCAAGAAAATTCTGCAATTTTATACAGAGGAGGGTAAGAGTGGAGGTGGTGGGCAACATCACAGAGCCATTCTAGAGGTAGGAATTTACTTTCAAAAATAGAGATTGAACAAAGAGATTGAGAGTTGGGTGCAAAGCTGAAGTCTAAAGAACCCAAAGCAGTCCTCAAAGCAGTAGATAAAGCCATGGGAACTGGAACAAAAAATGAGAAGTAGAAACCCAGAGCTAGAAGCTGTAAAGAATCAAAAGTGATAAATCTAATACCAATGAGCTATAACCTAAACAATGACCATTTTTATTTACTTGTTCTCTTATACAAGTTTAAATCAGATGTTTAGATAAGCCATAAAGTTTGAAGAACAAAGACAAAAATGTACATTGCCTCTTCATGTTTCTTTCATCTCATAGAAAAAAATGAGGGGACTTCCTAAACATACCCAGTGGAAAATTCAGATTCAATTTGAAAATTCTTGAATCAGGAGACTGTCTCCCTTGTCCTTTCTTCTTAGCCCTACCCAATGCATCATTTTCAGGAATTGGCCCTGGTTTTCTTTTACAGCAACCTTGAGATCTCTATTTTGAATTTTGTGGCAACATGAGAGGTAGGGTTTGGTCTTATTAGGCTGGGTGCAGGTACGAGTGGTAAAAATGTAGTTGACTCCCTTCAATGGGAGTTATTAGGGTTGAAATGTGATAAATGCAGCCTGAAGAAACAGCCAGAGCTCTCTCACAAAGCTTGCTCCTCTCCTGCCTGATACCTGTTAGGTGCATCTCATCTCAGAGAGCAATCTGTAGGTCTTCTTAACTGACCTAAAACATCTCCAGGTATCCTGCTTCCAGAGCCATGGCAGCAATCAGATTGCAAGTTAATGGTTAATGGTTAACAAATTACAGGTTTATGGTGGCAATCAGATTGCTGGTTAAATTGACTTAAGTCTAGGAATGCAGACCTGGGTTTGCCACTAGCTCTGAGTCTTTGAGTAAAACTACCTCATTTTTTTTTTTTTAAGACTAAATTCCCCAGTTAACAAAATGTATCTTGCTTTAAGATGCATGTGTATATTAGGTTTGTAAGACCAGCTGTGATGATGATGATGATGATGATGATGAAGAAGAAGATGATGATAATGTTGATGACGATGGTACTTGTTAGCTACTTAATCCCAAAACAGTATTTCCTACTGGTATAGGTTGGCCAGCTCTGCTCAAGGCAAGACTCAGGGATTCAGGCTGTACCTAATAAGTGGTTCTGACTGAAGCCCCCATTAAATCCTCTGTCTATGCCCCAAAAGGGAGGAAAGAAACAAAGAGAATCTCATGCAGATTTCAGAGGCCAAGAAACTGTTTACACCCCAATAACCAAAACTTGTCCCACAGATCCACCTACATTCAGTAAGGCTGGGGAATACACCCAGGAAGGAGGGGAAACACAGACATTGGTGAGCACTGCTATGATCTGTCCTGGCCACTATGGAGGCAGTGTATCGAGTTATTGGCTGTGGATTTGTGAAACTGGGCATGAAGGATCTTGAACACTCAAAATCAAGATATAATCCAAAGAGCCAAGAGCTGTTAAGTGGAGATTTAGAGAGGACATCTTCATAGATAGAGAGCTAACAAGGGATGAATATAACGATTTTAGTGGGCCTGCTCATTGCCCTTCTGCTTCCCTGGATAGTAGAGAATGCTTCTCTCCTTAATCTCATTGTAACTAATTAGACATGAAGCCAGATGTCTTTGTAAAGTCACTGTTTCAGAGGCTGCAGAGATCACTATAAATTGGTACAATCAAGAAAGTCTTCAAGTGAAGAACTTATCTATGTTTTTAAATAGGTGAAGAACTAAACAATGGATAGAAGGGTAAAAAGTTCATATTCTGTTAGCTATATTTTTCCCCTCATCACCAAGCATTACAATGAAAATTAAAGAAAGGGAAGATCACTAAAAGTTTCAGTTATAGGGTGACAATGGTATTAATTAAAAATAGCAACAACCTATGTTCTTCTACTCAAAACAATTAAAAATGGGATAGGCAAATTATTTTTTGAAAGATTTTATTTATTTATCTGACAGACAGAGATCGCAAGTAGGCAGAGAGGTAGGCAGAGAGAGAGGGGGAAGCAGGCTCCCCACTGAGCAGAGAGCCTGATGCGGGGCTCGATCCCAGGACCCTGGGACCATGACCTGAGCTGAAGGCAGAGGCTTTAACCCACTTGAGCCACCCAGTGGCCCCGGCAGATTATTTTTTAAAGATGATAACCTTTCAGTTTAAGTTCGGAATGTGATCATACAGGCCAATCCTTTGTCGGTAAAGAGTCGTGAGGGATATTTTCAAAGAGCGTTCCTGGTCTGCTTATAGAACTGCCTAAGAATCTCATCATACTGGTGCCTTCTGTTTTAACTGAACAAAGAAAGGGGAGGAAAGTAAGTAAGGTAAGAAGGACTGGACTCAGAAAAAAAAGAATATTCAGGAAGTGATCAATAATTCTACATACTGTCTTCTAGGGTACAAGGAAAAGAGTCAAAGGATTTACCACCAAGTTTAGATAAAGTCTCATAGCTTGAGAAGTTTTCATGCCAAAGCATCAATGTTGCATTCCCTAAAAATACTCTATGTGTGTTATAAAAAGGAAATAGAACAACGTTATAGTTCAAGCACCTACAGATCTTCCTCATTCAAGTGACTTCTTCTCAATTATTAGAGGTCTATAGATAGATGAAAATGTAATTCTGTTATGTAGCACCTGATAACAGGAGAAATATGGAGAGGCTGATACATACCTAATACCCAGTTGTAATATTTATTATATTTTATTTCAATTAGCTTTTCTCCTAATGTTAGAACATGATCATAGGTAATGGAATTTAATTAAATTTTACATGTCTATTCTAACAAATAATGTACCCTATTTTTAATGCATTTGTAAGAGCAGAAGCATTTACCTTTCTCTGTGATATACGTTATCCATAAGAAAAACAACGTATTTTCTCTAAAACCGTTTCTTCCTCCTGAAGTTTCTAATTTTTTTTAATGTTTCCTCCCATGCTGCTGATTTATCACTTGCTTCTCAGGCCCACGACCTGCCCTTCTATACTCCACTCTGTATTACTGAGGCTGGAACGCTACAAACTACATTTCCCAGATACCCTTGCCAGCTGACTGGTTATAGTCTGCCTGGTGGAGGAACTCCTGGAAGATCAGAACGTGGGTGGAAAGACAGAAGCAGTGTTTTTCTCTGCCCCTGATTTCAATAGCACAGCGGCTGTTGAGTTTCTGGTGGTAGGGCAGCAGCGCAGGCAGAGGGATTATAACCGCTAGAGAACGGGCAGCCTCTCATACATGATTCTTGTTACAGTTGAGGCAACTCCTCATAGGCAGTTCAACAGCAGCAGATTCTAGGCTCCTGGGCTCCACTCCAAGAGCACCAATAACTCCCTCCGTTTTCCATTAGTCCAAATTTAAAAACTTGAGGTCATTCATGACCATTCTCCCTCTATCTTACAGCTTGTCAATCATCTTTTTCAACACAATAGGTCTCACAGGAATATATTCTTTCTTTTCTGTTCCCTCTCCACTGAGCTGGCCTACTCCCGACCTATTTCTTGGGCCACTGCAATAGTCTCCCAGACACTGAAACTGGCAGAGAGCTGAGGTTTTTTTTTTTTTTTTTTTATGATATTTATTTATTTATTTGATAGAGAGAGATCACAAGTAGGCAGAGAGGCAGGCAGAGAGAGAGGGGGGAAGCAGGCTCCCCGCCGAGCAGAGAGCCCGATGTGGGTCTCGATCACAGGACCCTGGGATCATGACCTGAGCCGAAGGCAGAGGCTTAACCCACTGAGCCACCCAGGCGCCCCGAGAGCTGAGTTTTAATTTTGGTTCTTCCACTTATTTGCTGTGTGGCCTTGGACAAGTTATTTAACTCCTTTAAAATTCAGCTTCCTCAACTGCAATAATGGTAAGCAAAACGCTAACACTTACTGAGCACCCACAATGTACTTTGGGTTCCGCTAAACACTTTATAGGCATTATCTACTTCAATACTGATAATCCCATGAGCTGATGTTATTCTCCTCATTTTTGCAGCTGAAAAGAAACAAGATTTAGGAGGGTTAAGAAATTTGCTTAAGGTCTCACAGCCAGTAAATGGAGGAAGTCAGAGTTAAACTCAGACACTTCTAACTTCAAATCCCATACTTTAAAGCTTATTTATTGATGGACATCTAGGTTCTTTCCATAGTTTGGCTATTGTGGACATTGCTGCTATAAACATTCGGGTGCATGTGTCCCTTTGGATCACTACATTTGTATCTTTAGGGTAAATACCCAATAGTGCAATTGCTGGGTCATAGGGCAGTTCTATTTTCAACATTTTGAGGAACCTCCATGCTGTTTTCCAGAGTGGCTGCACCAGCTTGTATTCCCACCAACAGTGTAGGAGGGTTCCCCTTTCTCCGCATCCTCGCCAGCATCTGTCATTTCCTGACTTGTTGATTTTAGCCATTCTGACTGGTGTGAGGTGATATCTCATTGTGGTTTTGATTTGTATTTCCCTGATGCCGAGTGATATGGAGCACTTTTTCATGTGTCTGTTCGCCATCTGGATGTCTTCTTTGCAGAAATGTCTGTTCATGTCTTCTGCCCATTTCTTGATTGGATTATTTGTTCTTTGTGTGTGGAGTTTGCTAAGTTGCAACAACATGGATGGAACTAGAGCGTATCATGCTTAGCGAAATAAGTCAAGCAGAGAAAGACAACTATCATATGATCTCCCTGATATGAGGAAGTGGTGATGCAACATGGAGGCTTAAGTGGGTAGAAGAAGAATAAATGAAACAAGATGGGATTGGGAGGGAGACAAACCATAAGTGACTCTTAATCTCACAAAACAAACTGAGGGTTGCCGGGGGGAGGGGGTTTGGGAGAAGGGGGTGGGATTATGGACATTGGGGAGGGTATGTGCTTTGGTGAGTGCTGTGAAGTGTGTAAACCTGGTGATTCACAGACCTGTACCCCTGGGGATAAAAATATATGTTTATAAAAAATAAAAAATTAAAAAAAAAAAAAAGCTTATTTAAGCACTGATCATAATATAGATATTGTTAAGGTTATTGTGATGATTAAATGAGACATATACAGCATTGATAAGGTCAACATATAGTAAGCATTCAATGAATACTAGATATTATATCATAAAAGTTATGTAATAGTCTTTATATTTTGTACATTATATGTGTGCATCAATATTTTGTGCCCAAAATATTCTGCTTTGTCATCTTAATGCAGATAATTGGATGTTCATTTCCCACAGAAACATATATGAGATTAATAGGAAAACAGAATTTGCTTATAGTTAGATTTCTTGGAACATGTAAGTTCTGTAGACCCTCACTAGCATTAAACATACCCTCACATTTCCTTATGTATTAATTTGTTCATGCCTAAATATATCCTTTTCTTTTTGTGTAGGCATAGTCTTAGTTGTCACTTAATATAAAAACTAAGACTTGAATCTTTGAGTATTTGACATAACAGTAAGACAAATGGAAAATCCAACTTCTGGGAAGGTGGACATGCCCAGGGAGAAAAGTAGCAGCCCAATTATAGAGAAAAGGGGGGAAAACATAAAGGAACATCCCACACATGCCTAGAGTTAAACACAAATCCAGTGAACTGTGCTTCAAAATACACTCAGGATATCTTTTCAGGTGGTTTAGCTTTGTGCTTTGCTGAACTGCTTGCTTTGTTTGTTCTGATAAGAATATTTTATACCCAAAGGTCAAAAATTAATAGCTAGCAACCCAAAAAAGCTTCTTGATTACTTTCTGTCATCAATTCTTAAAACTCCTGGAGCATCACCTTATCCTCAATGGATTTTGCTCATTTTTAAAGCAACCTGTCTCCTCTTCTCATTAGTGGTTAATTAGAATTAGTTCGTCAGTAGTCATTGCAGTGTAGTAAAAAGAGGAGTGGACAGGTGTCAAGAGACCTGAAGTCGGATGGTGACTCTAATGCTAAATACCTTTGTGAACTTTCTGGGCATTCATTCTCTCATTTATACAATGAGACCTGCAGTTCCATCTTGTGCAGAATTTTTATGATTCTAATTAAGAATGATTTTCCATTCTGATTCATTGCAATGAATTGAAGCACACCCAAAGAATGAATTTGGCTGCATTCCAAAATGCTGCCTCTGGGAACTCTAATCTTAACAATTTCACAGAAAATTCAGTTGGCCAAACACTCTCTGAACAACTACTATGTGCAATTGCTTAATGTTTTGGAGGATACAGGTCCTAGTACAAGCCCCCAGAGATCTTATAGACTAATTGGCAAGGCAAGACACATACACCAAAAAAGAAGATGTTACACACAAGGCAGAACAGGACATGTATCAGTATCAAAAGTGCTAAGAAGACAACATGGCGTAGAATAATAACTGACAAAGAAAAGAGCATGGGCCACTTACAGAAGAGTTCAAAGGCAAGTTTGACGAAAGTGGAAAGGATGGTAGAAGAATGAGATGAGCCAGAAAATAGTCTGGTCAGATAGTGACAATTGAATACCTGTATGAGGAAACTTGACTTCACAGATTACACAATGAGGAACTATTATGAGGTTTTGTGAAGAAAATGATAATTTCCAGAATCATGCTGAATTTCAAAATTATGTTAGTTTTCATTACATACAGATTTTTCACACATCTGGATGTACTGCTAAATCTTTAGAATTTGGTCTTCATCTCATTTAAATTGGATGGGTTGAACAGATTCTTATAATCTGCAAGAACACCATTTCAAACACACAAGTCAAACTTCCACACATTCCCTTAGGTGGCATTTGCTTCAATTAAGATACTTTTAACTTAATGTGAATAAAGATCAAAACCAGAAGCTAGTGGCAAAGTAAAAGCATCAGAATGCCAGTCTCTAAAACCTTCTCTTTCTTCTCATAAATAAAGTATAAATCATTCCATAAGGAGCTATTGAAGATTGGCTTACCTCTCACACCTCTACACATGTGTTGCCTATTCATTCCTGAAGTCTTCCAGTAAAGTTAAAACTGTGTCTTTTTTTTTTTTTAAAGATTTTATTTATTTATTTATTTGAAAGAGAGAGAGAGAAATCACAAGCTGTGAGGAGGGGCAGAGGGATAGGGAGAGCAGACTCCCTGCTGAGCAGGGAGCCCAAGGCAGGACTTGATCCTAAGACCCTGGGATCATAACCTGAGCTGAAGGCAGATGCTTAGCTGACCGAGCCACCCAGGTGTCCCCAAACTGTGTCTTTATCCTAAGAAGGCATTCAATTATATTTTAGAGGGTGACCATCCCAACCACTTTGGTGGCTGACGACATTTCCTGGTTTTGTTGTATTTAAAATAACCAAACCAAAAGCTTCCAGCATTCACCACCAGTAGCTAAAGACAGAAGAAATCTCTATCTATTAACATGAAACTTTGCTGTTTTCTCTACTGAATTAACTCCAATCATTTTCAAGAAAGAACATTTCAATACATTTTTCTGACAGGTAGGAAATTAACTACATACCAGAAGCTATTGAATTCAACTTTAACAGTATCAATAAACATTTCTGATTAAATTATGAAATTGATTTTATAATTTTGACCATTATGTTTTTACATCAATATCATCATATGACAGTAAATGTAGTTACTGCTTCCTTATTGATCTCAGACATAGCACTCTAAAGTACTCATTTGACTATATTACAAAATCAAACTTGATTTCCTGTAGTACTGCAGTAACTTCAGGTCATAATCTAGTCTGAAGAATCAAAATAGATGAATTATTCAGTTATTAAAAGATATATTTTTCCTTGGAGGAAAAGGAACACTTTGGTCAAGCCACCCTTAATGGTTATGATATAGGATATTTCTCCATATGGGATTACTTTGTGTGGGTCTCACATAAATACACTATCGCCTCCTGCTTGTATGTTATCAATCATGTTTCTGGTGAATGATGTAAACACCACTTGAAGAAAAAGAAATCTTTGTCCTTCATACACAGAAATGCAACAAAAATACAATGTTTCCATGACTGAAAAAACCCATGTCTTCGTCTCACTAGCCCATCCCATCAAAATAATATTAATACATTGAGTCATTGTATTTCCCAGGAAAGCTACAGATTTCATGGATCTTTCAATGGATTAATTTTAAAAACAAACCAAAAAATTATGCACTGAGTGTGTGGCAGAGTTAATACAAAGCGTTAAGCGCTCACCTTAGAGGCCCTGCATCCCTAGATAAGCCCAATAAAGATATTTCATGTTTGTCAAAACTTCTTCCCTAAAGAATTGATTTTCAAATTAGAGTATGGGGAGACCACTCAAATTGTCTTGTCTACTACTCCATTAGGTATATAAGGATAGCAAGGCCTATAGTCATTAAGGGAGACAAAGAAGGAGCCATAGCTGGTTTGTAATAGACTAAGACTAGACCCGAGTATCTTATCTCCCAGCCAAAATCCTTTTTTTTATTTTTATTTTTTTTTTTATTCCAGGTGCACCCTGATTATAATGTTAGAAGTAGCCCATGAAGTAAGAGTTTACATACCAAACCCAAGGTAAATCACATCCACCCCAGAACCAAACAAATGAGTCCATACTAGAGATGTTCTTAGGCTAGACTTCTGGGATACTAACTTAGGAGTTCTGTCTGTTTGTTTTTGGCCTTTGGTTTTGGTTTTGGTACATTTCTACTTCCATGAAACTAGGAATTCTTTGTAAGGATACTAGAAAAGAAAGAAAGGAAGAAAATTTTTCCATGCATTTCACAAAGAACCAAGGTATGAATTCAGTGGTTCAAAGTACCAAAAAGATATATACACTTTTTCTATGAGGATCTGTCACCACTTTGAGTTTGGAAGGTCAGATTATATCCCCTCCTCTTTGCATTACCATTTGCTAAACATAACTTCCTTGAAAAGGTTTCTGTTATATGGCCAATGTTTAAAAACAATGGGAATAAAAACATCAAATTATAAGTGTTCAATAAATAAAGTCCTAGGATCTTCAAGTTGGATCCAGTCTTTTTTTTTTTTTTTTTAAGATTTTATTTATTTATTTGACAGACAGAGATCACAAGTAGACAGAGAGGCGGGCAGAGAGAGAGGAGGAAGCAGGCTCCCTGATGCGGGGCTCGATGCAGGGCTCAATGCAGGGCTCCATCCCAGGACCCTGGGATCATGACCTGAGCTGAAGACAGAGGCTTTAACCCACTGAGCCACCCAGGCGCCCCAAGTTGGATCCAGTCATAAAGCTCACTTCACCCAGGCCTGCTCAAAGTAGAAATGTCCTATGTACCATCCCAGAAAATACCCACCTGGTTTTGTCTCACAACTCTGGAGCCAGAGGATTTTCTCTTTTCTAGATAGGTCATTCCCTTTATGAATAATACTGAACACTGGAGGTTTTTCTTAGTAAAATACTAAAATGCAGTCAAATGCTCTATCACTGAGCTATACCCCCAATAAAACACTAAAATATATTAACTGACTGATTTAATGCCTCCAGAAAAAAGGGGGGGTATTAAAACTGTCCCTTTAATAAACCAGGAGTCTGACCCTAGATATTAGTCACCTGTTTTATTATAAGATCATCTTCCTGGTTTAGTTTGAGTTAAGATAAGCATATCTCTGAAAGGAAAGATATTTCCAGGAAGCTTGGAAGAGACAAAACAACAGAAATCTATTTTTTTTTTTTTTAACTGACTCAGACGTTGGATTTCTTCTATAGAGCAGAAGTCTTGGAAAGGACATGGTAGCACCTATGACTTCAAGCTAATCATAGGCACTGCTCTAACCAGGATAATAACCTATTCATTGCTTTAACAAAGACGACTTACGGTATGAATAGGCAACCTCTGAGATAGATCAACAATTGCTTTGTTAGACAATTTTATAGAATGTCTTCTATATGTACAGCTCTTCACAATACTCTCTACAATACTCTTAAGCTCAACCTTCATGAGCTACTGTAAGAAACAGATACATAGATCTGCATAAAGAACACAGAGAATATGTTATTGCAAAGAGAAGGGTCAGTGATCAAAAGGAGAAAGTCCAGTTTCCACCAGGGGTTCCATCTTGTTCTGCTTCTCTTGCCTGGATTCTTGGCCTTCTAACAACCAGTTAAATGTTCCACTCAAATTCATTTTTCACACTGGTTATTTATGACCTTTCTAAAATACTAACCTGATGTAGCTATTCCCTTGCCCCCAAGTAAAAATGCATGTTCCTGGACATGATATATAGTCATTGATGAAAAGTTCCTACTGTTCTCCAGCCATGTCTCCCAGTACCAGCCTCACCTCATACTTTGTCCTCCAGCCACACTGACCCAGATACCCAGAGCTCTCTCAATTCTGGGTCTTTACCCACATGACTCTATTCACTGAGGATAAGAGTTTTTCATTATTTTCTTCATAGAACAAATTCTGAGTGAAGCTTCAGGTCTCAGCCCAAGTATTATCTTGCCAGGAAGTCATCCTTACCCTCCCAGTCAGGGTCTGACTTTCCTCTTCTTGGTTCAAGAGCACCCTATGTTTATCTTGGTTATAGATTTGTAAACTACTGAGAATCTATAGCTATTATGGTCCACACCACTTGGGTTTTGTGATCATCTTACCCAAAGGGAGAGAGAGAAACAAAGAGAGTGATGGAAGATGGATGAAAGAAAGAAAGGGAATTTTTCATAAATTATTATTAAACAGTAGATGATAATCACCTAGATGACAAAGTTTAATAGATGAGTTAGTGAGATGATGTTAGTGGCTTTAAGTGGTGCAAAGGAGTATTTATAGTGTCTATAGATTATATTCCAAGCCCTGTCTGCTCAGACATCCTTTAAGTAACTTAGTAATATGAAAACTCCAATTATGATATAGGTGAAGGACATTCAGCATGGGTTTCTTTATTTTGGGGGGTGGCAAAACTTAGTCATCTCTTTATTTTTTAATTAACATACAATGTATTATTTGTTTCAAGGGTACAGGTCTGTGATTCATCAGTCTTACACAATTCACAGCACTCACCATAGCACCTACCCTCCCCAATGTCCATCATCCAGCCACCCCATCCCCCCTATCCTTCTCTCCTCCAGCAACCTGTTTGTTTCCTGAGATGAAGAGTCTCTTATGGTTTGTCTCTTTCTCTGGTTTTGTCCCATTTCATTTATTCCTCTCTTCCCCTATGATCCTCTGCCTTGTTTCTCAAATTTCACATAACAGCAAGAACATATGATAATTGTCTTTCTCTGATTGACTTATTTCGCTTAGCATAATGACCTCTAGTTCTATCCATGTCGTTGCAAATGGCAAGATTTCGGGGTTTTGATGGCTGCATAATACTCCATCAGACACACACACACACACACACACACACACACACACACGCACACTCACATCCCACATATTCTTTATCCATTTATCTTTTGATGGACATCTAGGCTCTTTCCATAGTTTGGCTGTTGTGGACATTGCTATAAACATTGGAGTGCACTTGCCTTTTTGAATCACTACATTTTTATCTTTGGGGTAAATACCCTGTAGTGCAATTGCTGGATCATAGGGTAGCTCTATATTCAGTTTTTTGAGGAACCTCCATGTTTTCCAGAGTGATTGCACCAGCTTGCATTCCCACCAACAGTGTAGGAGGGTTCCCTTTTCTCTGCATCCTTGCCAACATCTTTGTTTTCTGACTGGTTAATTTTAGCTATTCTGACTGGTATGAGGTGGTATCTCATTGTGACTTTGATTTGTATTTCCTTGTTGCTGAGTGATGCAGAGCACTTTTTCATGTGTCTGTTGGCCATTTGGATGTCTTCTTTGCCAGAATGTCTGTTCATGTCTTCTGCCTATTTCTTGATTGGATTTTTTGTTCTTTGGGTGTCAAGTTTGATTAAGTTCTTTATTGATTTTGGATACTACCCTTTATCTGATATGTCATTTGCAAATATCTTCTCCCATTTTGTCAGTTGTCTTTTGGTTTTGTTGATTATTTCCTTTGTGCAAAAGCTTTTTAACCTGATGGAGTCCCAATAGTTCATTTTTGCCCTTGCTTCCCTTGTCTTTGGTGGTATTTCCAGGAAGAAGTTGCTGCAGCTGAGGTCAAAGAGGTTGCTGCCTGTGTTCTCCTCAAGGATTTTGATGGACCCCTGTCTCACATTAAGGTCTTTCATCCATTTTGAGTCTGTTATTGTGTGTGGTTTAAGGAAATGGTCCAGTTTCATTCTTCTGCATGTGGCTGTCTAATTTCCCCAACACCATTTATTGAGGAGACTTTTTTCCCATGGATATTCTTTCCTGCTTTGTTGAAGATCAGTTGACCACAGTGTTGAGGGTCCATTTATGACTATCTATTCTGTTTCATTGATCTATGTGTCTGTTTTTGTGCCAGTACTGTACTATCTTGATGATGATAGCTTTGTAATAGAGCTTGAAGTCCGGAATTGTGATGCTACCAGCTTTTCTTTTCTTTTTCAACATTCCTCTGGCTATTTGGGGTCTTTTCTAGTTCCATACAAATTTTAGGATTATTTGTTCCATGTCTATGGAAAAATTTGATGGCATTTTGATAGGGATTGTATTAAATGTATAGATCCCTCTAGGTAGCATAGACATTTTCACAATATTTGTTCTTCTAATCCATGAGCATGGAACGTTTTTTCCATTTCTTTGTGTCTTCCTCAATTTCCTTCATGAGTATTTTATAGTTTTCTGAGTACGGATTCTTTGTCTTTTAGTTATATTTATTCCTAGGTATAGTATGGTTTTGGGTGCAATTGTAAATGGGATTGACTCCTTGATTTCTCTTTCTTCTGTCGTGTTGTTGTTGTGTAGAAATGCAACTGATTTCTGTGCATTGATTTTATATCCTGACACTTAGTGAATTTTGTATGAGTTCTAGCAGTTTTGGGGTGGAGTCTTTTGGGTTTTCCACATAAAGTATAGTATCTGCAAAGAGTGAGAATTTGACTTCTTCTTTGCTGATTCACATGC
Source organism: Mustela nigripes (assembly GCF_022355385.1). Taxonomy (NCBI): domain Eukaryota; kingdom Metazoa; phylum Chordata; class Mammalia; order Carnivora; family Mustelidae; genus Mustela; species Mustela nigripes. The sequence continues at coordinate 55,286,614 of NC_081563.1, read as the reverse complement.
CTTTATTTCTTTTTGTTGTCTGATTGCTGAGGCTAGAACTTCTAGTACTATGTTGAATAGCAGTGATGATAGTGGACATCCCTGCTGTGTTCCTGAACTTAGGGGAGAAGCTCTCAGTTTTCCCCACTGAGAATGATATTCACTGTGGGTTTTTCAAAGATGGCTTTTATGATATTGGGGTATGTACCCTCAATCCCTACACTATGAAGAGTTTTGATCAAGAAAGGATGTTGTACTTTGTCAAATGCTATTTCTGCATCTATTGAGAGTAGCATATGGTTCTTGTTCTTTCTTTTAGTAATGTAGTGTATGACATTGATTGATTTGTGGTGTTGAACCAACCTTGCATCAGCAGGAATAAATCCCATTTGGTCATGGTGAATAATCCTTTTAACGTACTGTTGGATCCTACTGGCTAGAACTTTGCTGAGAATTTTTGCACCCACGTACATCAGGGATGTTGGTCTGTAATTCTCCTTTTTGATGGGATCTTTGTCTGGTTTTGGGACAAAGACAATCCTGGTCTCATAAAATGAGTTTGGAAGTTCTCCTTCCATTTCTATTTTTTTGGAATGCTTCAGAAGAATAGGTATTAATTCTTCTTTAAACATTTGGTAGAATTACCCTGGGAAGCCATTTAGCCCTGGACTCTTTTTTGTTGGGAGATTTCTGAGGACTGCTACAATTTCCTCACTGGTTATAGATCTGTTCAGGTTTTCTATTTTTTCCTAGTTTGGTTTTGGTAGTTTATAAGTCTCTAGGAATGCACCCATTTCTTCCAGATTTCCTAATTTGTTGTCATATGGTTGTTTATAGTATGTTCTTATAAAGATTTGTATTTCTTCAGTGTTGGTTGGATCTCTCCTCTTTCATTCATGATTTTATTAATTTGGGTCCTTTCTCTTTTCTTTCTATTAAGTCTGGCCAGGGATTTATCAATCTTATTAATTCTTTTAAGGAACTAGTTCCTTGTCTCATAGATCTCTTCTACTGTTCTTTTGGTTTCTATTTCATTGATTTCTGCTCTGATCTTTATTATTTCTCATCTTTTTCTGGGTTTAGGCTTTATTTGCTGTTCTTTCTCCAGCCCCTTTAAGTGTAGGATTATATTGTGTATTTTAGAACTTTCTTGTTTCTTGAGAAAGGCTTGAATTATTAAAGAATTACCTCTTAGAAGTACCTTTGCTGTATCCCAAAGATTTTGAACAGTTGTGTTCTCATTTTAACTGTTTCCATGAATTTTTTCAGTCTTCTTTAATTTCCTAGTTGACCCATTCATTCTTTAGTAGGATGCTTTTTAGCCAGCATGGGTTCCTTTAGACTGTAAGTAGCTCTACTAATGACAGAAGGAAGGATTGGCTCCTCAAATATCATGGCTAGCACAGCATCATTCTTTGTTTTTTAATATACTGAAGTCCATCCAAAGATAGGGTAAGGTAGACCAGACTTTAGTGGAGCCAGGCTCTACATTAGCAGCATCCACAAACAATCTGAAGATGCTTATATCCTTAATTTTGTTCATAAGAGAAGTTTCATTTTATGAAAAATAATCGCTGGTATTATCCCTAGGACTCAGAGCTTGAATTCAATTTAAGAAGCAACAAGGCTTTTCATTTTCCTTCTGCCTTAGCTGTTTTCTAACTTTTTATGTTTTTAAAGTTTTAAATAAACTTCTCACTTTAACTTCACAACAAAGTTTTCTCCACTACTAAAACTTCAGGTCCAGCTTTATTGATTAAAATAACATAATGGGTCAAATACTCCTTTTATCTGTCTCTATGATGCCACAGGGAGTGGGCAGCAAGCAGTTTGAGTTTGGGGACATTGGAAACTCATTCTGGAAAGTAAGCAAACATTGCTCAGCATAAAATTTCTTTGGGCAAATTTATAAGGTCTAAAATGGACACACGAAGAATCTCCTACTATTTTAAAAAAAGATTTTATTTATTTATTTGACAGAGAGAGATCACAGTAGACAGAGAGGCAGGCAGAGAGAGAGAGAGAGGGAAGCAGGCTCTCTGCCCAGCAGAGAACCCAATGAGGGACTCGATCCCAGGACCCTGAGATCATGACCTGAGCCGAAGGCAGCAGCTTAACCCACTGAGCCACCCAGGTGCCCTCCTACTATTTTTAACCAGTGTTCACACTGTATAGATTCACCAAATTCTTGGATCAGGAATTAGGAAGGCTGTGATCTAGACCAGTGTTTGCCATGTGTTTTTTTAAAGGGTCAGATAATCAGTATTTTAGGCTTTGAAGAGCACGTGATCTCTGTTGCAACCAATCAACTCTGCCAGTATAAACAGAAAACAGTCTCACAGATAACATATGAACAAATGAATGTGATTGTGTTTTCACAAAACTTCATTTATGGGCACTGAAATTTTATTTTCGTGTAGTTTTTACATGTCACAAAATCTTCTTTTGATTTTTTTTTCAATTATTAAAACTATTCTTAGTTCTCTAGCCATACAAAAAAGGCAACCAGCTAGGTTTCTGCTGTGGGACTATACTTTATCCACTCCTACTCTGGAATATACAAGCATACATCTCTGGGCTATTAGGTAGAAGCTAAGCTATGCTGCAGGTAAGGTAATACACAAAGATTAAACTGTTTTTTCCCAAGACTGTGGGTACCTATGGGAAAGCTAACAGGGACTCTGGGTAATACTCTGCCAATTCCCAGAAAAAATTCAAAAAAATGAATTCAAATATTTTTACATGCCTGGTTTATCTTGCACTTTGCATATGTTGCCTTATTGAATCCTTACAATAGCCATATGAAGGCATTTTTTTTTACTTCCCTCCACTTTATGGAAGTATAAACTGAGGCCCAGAAGGGTTGTATATAACTTGGCCAAAGTTACACAGTAGCAAGCAACAGGCATGGGATTTTCACTCAGTCTCTCTGATTGCAGAGTCCATATTCTTTCTACCCTACTACCCATAGCATAATGCTACTCAATCAGCCACTACGTTTGGAATTCATTGTGTATACCAGCAAGTGAATGAATGACATGGGAGTTACTGACACTGACATGCAAATATTTCCTTGACGTCCTCCCATGACATCCATGATTTGATATCAATCTTGATATCCAAATTCTTCTCCCACTGTTTTCTTACATAAATCCTTACATGTTCCTCTTTGAATCCTGAAGATGCCCTGCCTCTGTTTTTGCCTAGGCCACTTCTTTGCCTAGAAATTCCCAACCCTCCGGGCCCAATTCAAATATTACTAGTACTGGGAGCCTTGCCCTGCTTTCTCCCTACCAGAACTTGAAAGTGATCCTTTTATTGTGTGGCTGTTCAAAGCACCTTGTACCTCCCTACTGCCCTTAACATCATACTTATTTATGTTGGGGCTTTTTCACCTGTTGATTATTAGTACTTTGAGGGAAGAAAAAGCATCCCCATGATTCTTTGAATCTTCATATATATATTGCATAGGTTGAGTACTCAATAAATTTGCAATTTGGGTTAAGAATAAGGTTTTCTATGCAAAAAAAAAATCTATTACCATCTTCAGTAAAATACAATGTAGATCCTTTACGATGGGCAATGCAACACGGGCAGGTGACAGGCCACTAATTTTTGTCTCTTATATCTAAATTCAGTCCTCCCTTGACTATCTACCTCAACTATGTTAACGTTAGAGGGTAACCTTAGAAGCTTCTCCCTCTTTAACATTCTATCCCAAGCATGGACACTTAACCTTTTCCTGAAATTCCTGTAGCACAACTGACGTGAGGCAGAAGCAGTTAAACAAGAGTTTACTAGAGGATAGAGGATGACAAAAGGGAAATAAACGTAAAAAGGGAAATTAGATTGTATGAGTTACATACAGTTCACAGCTTTGCAGCTTAGCTTAACCACAGGGAAGCTTGCATGTGGCTAGGGCCTTCTCAACTCCCTACTCCTGAGAGTACATGTAAATGCCTCTGAAGTCTTTGAAATTGAGACTCAAAATACATGGTCCCAAAGAGATGATAGTTTGCCTTTACTTTGGCTCCCAATCTGCCGTCAAAACTTTAATGTCTTTTGTTAGAGAATCTATAGCTTTATAAGAAAAATAAGTTCCAGAATGTCTACTTCCTTTAGGTCATAAATCATCCTTATCCAATGCAAAAATTCAGATTTGGGGAGAGGAGTGAGGTGGGAATCAGAATCTGATAGTAGATAAAAGAAGAGAAGAGTTGTTTGTAAACTGCATTGAGAACAGTATAAGGTTAAAGTGGCTCAGATTCCAGAGGAAAGGACTTGGGTAAATTCTAATAGAAGTTTCCTACTAAAAGGATAGTTTAGCCAGAGAAAGGCTATACAGAGTCAGGATATGGCAACAATGTTCCAACAGAATTGAGGTGAGTCACTCTCAAACTGTCCAAGTCTATGACAGTTTGAAAATAGGGACCAAGAGGCCAGTGTATGGACTAGATGAGGTTTAAATTTCTTTCCAGCTTTAGGTGTCTTTAAACTACACATTATGGAATATGACACTTGAAATGGGAACTCAATTTTTAATATAAAATCACGGGCAACATTTTAATATTAAATTTTAATATGATTGCTTTTTTTTCTTTAATTATAAGAAAATGTACTGAGTGGTGTGAAACACTAAAAAGATGCCTAAACTTTAGTGACTTATTTATAATAGTTTGGAGACAGAAAGACTAGAGAAACTGGTCGTGTGACCATGAGCAAGTCAATTTCTTCTGGGTTTCCTCATCCGTAAAATGGGAAATGTTTCCCAATGCTAAGTTAGGATCAAATGAGAGATAATAGAGGTGAAAGAGCTTTGAAAAGTAGAAGGCACTCTCCCAAATGGAAAGGATTATTATTAGCTAAATGCATTGCAGACCCAGCAGCAGCAGGAAGCCTCAACCTCTGCAAACAGCAGTCCAACAGGTGATTTGAGTAAGGGCTGAGGTTACATTTTGATTAACCCATATGAAGCCCTTACATCATATAATGCAACGTGATACACCCAAATGGAGCCCCCTTAGAGCCAAATTGGGCCTCTAGGTTCATGTTGTTACAATTGTGTTTTTCATTAATTTCAGTGACCCTTGCAGTTCCTCATCTAAGGAATGGGGAGGAGGGGGGATCTGTAAGGAAGACCGCGACAGAAGAGAAAAATTTGGATGCTAAGGGAAAGGGATGTTAACTTTTGCAAAAAAATAAATTAAAAAAAAATAACATAAACAAAACCATTAGGTCAGTTAAACAAGAAGGCCATTGAGACTTGCCAAAGCATGTAATGAAATAGATAAGGACAAGTGTTGGGAGGGTGGTTTTGTTGTTTGGTTTGTCCCCCTAAGGAAATATCTGGCAGGGTTATGCCTTGTTATTAATTTATCCCATGGTTGATATCTTTGCTTGGTTTTATGTATAAATAAAACAAGAGGCTAAATCTAATTTACTTGGTGATATGTAATGAAACTGTTATTAGAAAAGCAAGAGTGGTGAAGTACTCTTTGAATACTGTTTTTATAAGTCCATTATTAGAGATTTTTAAAAAATGAGATGAGACGATTTACAGAAAAAACACTAAACCAAAACCAAAGCAAAGAAAGCCCTGGTTTGGACCTGCTGGGTTTGAAAAGTAGCATTCAGTTCAGCATGACTAGCAAGATAACCAGGCAAATGATTCATCAGGCTCATAACTCAGCAGGTGTATTGCTGTGCGCGCCCGCCAAAGAACCATTCACGGCTCGTTTCAAGCTGTGACTTTCTCTGTGTGGCAAGAACAAGAGAGAAAGATCAGGCACTCTGGTTTCCTCCTATGGGTGCGTCACACATCATTCCCATTCAACTATATTCAGAAAATATTTATCAAACACTCATTCGTTACTACTAAATGACACTGGTTGCTGGTGGGAATGGGAATGGAGGTGAGGAAAGGAGAAAGAGAGAAAGGAGAAACTATCCTTGCACTCAAGGAATTTATGATCTGACTGAAAAACCTGGTTTCCCCCAGGAAAACAATTATTCAAGTACAAAGTAGTGTAAAGAGTGTAAACCTAAAGGCAAGAACACACATGTAGCACTAAAGAAAAGATATACAAAACAAAGTATATACTCTAAACCAAAACTGGATTTAATAATTATGTGGGTATGTATATCCACATGTAAAGATTCACATACATATTAACAGAATAATAATTATAAATTAACATACTGATAGGTTTATACTAGTTACCTCTGCATAGGGGATTATAGCTGGTTTTTTTCTTATTTATATAGTTTTGTATTTTACCTTTCCTTTCAATGAACAAAATTTACTTTTCAAACCAAGAAAAGAAATTTCTAAAAAAATATACTAAAAAATTACTAAAAAAAACATATATATGTGCATGTATATGTACAAATGGAAAAACCAAACACACAAAAACAAATTCCATGAAAGGAATGAGAAATGTCCTCAGGCGTTCTGACTAGAAGGGGCAGAGGCCCCTGGAAGTGGATATCCCTAAAGGAAGCCTGAGAGCAGAGTTTTTCCATCTGAGACCCATGTGAGGGGAGTGGCCAGCCATCTCTGTGAGGCTACATACAAGAAGAGAGGGTGCCAGGGAGAGTTCTGAATTCCTATGAAAAAGCTGGGAGTGCCTAAGGGTGAGCTGTTGGTGAGCCTTGCCATCATCAAACAATTTGTTATTTAACAGGAGCAAATTTTACATAGTTTTGACCAAACTATGAGCCTTCTCTTTACACATCTCTCCTAAAGAAGACTCCTTTGGTGTGAATTCTGGATTGTTAGTGATGCACAGTTTGCCATAAACAGTAGAAAGAGCTATCAATTGGAATGAGTTGAATCAGGGTAGAGTTTTTGGTATTCAGGGAAAAATAAATAAGAATTACTAGTGGAGGGAAGGATTTTTTTTTTATTTTTTAAAAACATATATTTTTATCCCCAGGGGTACCGGTCTGTGAATCGCCAGATTTACACACTTCACAGCACTCACCATAGCACATATGTCCATAACCCCACCCCCCTTCTCCCAACGCTCCTCCCCCCAGCAACCCTCAGTTTGTTTTGTGAGATTAAGAGTCACTTATGGTTTGGCTCCCTCCCAATTCCATCTTGTTTCATTGATTCTTCTCCTACCCCCTTAACCCCCCATGTTGCATCTCCACTTCCTCATATCAGGGAGATCATATGATAGTTGTCTTCCTCTGATTGACTCATTTCGCTAAGTATGATACCCTCTAGTTCCATCCACGTCATCGCAAATGGCAAGATCTCATTTCTTTTTATGGCTGCATAGTATTCCATTGTGTATATAGACCACATCTTCTTTATCCATTCATCTGTTGATGGACATCTAGGTTCTTTCCATAGTTTGGCTATTGTAGACATTGCTGCTATAAACATTTGGGTGCACATGCCCCTTCGGATCACTACATTTGTATCTTAGGGTAGATACCCAGTAGTGCAATTGCTGGGTCATAGGGTAGTTTTATTTTCAACATTTTGAAGAACCTCCATGCTGTTTTCCAGAGTGGTTGTACCAGCTTGCATTCCCACCAACAGTGTAGGAGGGTTCCCCTTTCTCCGCATCCTCGCCAGCATCTGTCATTTCCTGACTTGTTAATTTTAGCCATTCTGACTGGTGTGAGGTGATATTTCATTGTGGTTTTGATTTGTATTTCCCTGATGCCGAGTGATATGGAGCACTTTTTCATGTGTATGTTGGCCATCTGGATGTCTTCTTTGTAGAAATGTCTGTTCATGCCTTCTGCCCATTTCTTGATTGGATTATTTGTTCTTTGGGTGTTGAGTTTGCTAAGTTCTTTATAGATTTTGGATACTAGCCCTTTATCTGATATGTCATTTGCAAATATCTCCTCCCATTCTGTCAGCTGTCTTTTGGTTTTGTTAACTGTTTCCTTTGCTGTGCAAAAGCTTTTGATCTTGATGAAATCCCAATAGTTCATTTTTTGTCCTTGCTTCCCTTGCCTTTGGCGATGTTCCTAGGAAGATGTTGCTGCGGTTGAGGTCGAAGGTTGCTGCCTGTGTTCTCCTCAAGGATTTTGATGGATTCCTTTCTCACATTGAGGTCCTTCATCCATTTTGAGTCTATTTTCATGTGTGGTGTAAGGAAATGGTCCAATTTAATTTTTCTGCATGTGACTGTCCAGTTTTCCCAACACCATTTATTGAAGAGGCTGTCTTTTTTACATTGGACATTCTTTCCTGCTTTGTCGAAGATTAGTTGACAATAGAGTTGAGGGTCTATTTCTGGGCTCTCTGTTCTGTTCCATTGATCTATGTGTCTGTTTTTGTGCCAGTACCATGCTGTCTTGATGATGGAGGGAAGGATTTTATTCAAAAAAAGGTAAGTAAGGATGGAGAAGTTAGGAGCTACCCAGGCTGGATTTCAAAAAGGGATTTTTGATAAGAAGCTGAGAGAAAGAAAAGGATTCTTTTCATTTTTGAGTGATCAGCAGCTATTCCTATGAAGGTGACTACATGTGACAGAAATAGATTTTCCTGTACATTAATTATGTTATCTCCACTTACCTGCCCCCCACACCTTCTAAGATGGGGGTCAGCAAACATTTCTACAAAGGGCCAGATAGTAAATATTTTCAGCATTTAGAATATTACCATATCTGCCACAACCATTCAACTTTGCCACTGTCATTTGAAAACAGCCATAGAGAATACATAAACAAATGTGGCTGTGTTTTGATAAAACTTAATTTTTAAAAAATAATAAAAAAAGAATCATTGATACAGCTGAACAATAAAATGAAATCATCTGAAGATTAAGTTAGATATCAGGAAGATAAAGAAACTCTAACAGAAAAAATAAGAAAAGAAAAAGAAACTCTACCACAGGACAGATTAAAAAAAGACAAGAACAGAAAATATAAGACATTCCAGGAGAATACAGAAACATTAGAGAAGAAATTATCAAAGAAATAATAGAAGATTTGACTCCTCTAAATAACAATACACTACTACTGTGTGGGGTAGAGTATAGGAAAAAGTCTACTATTTAGACCCATTCAAATGATAAGCATTCCAAAGACTAAAAAATTCCAGAGATTAAAAAATACTTATCTACAAAGACAAGACAATGAGATGTACATGAGACTTCTAATCAATAATACTGGATTATAGAAAATAATGGTTGTCCTCAAAGTTCAGGGAAACATACATTTCATGTGAAAATTACATTGTTGATTTTAAATATTGTTTGTTGATTTTCAATTTTTAGTATCAACCAATTGACAGAGTATACTTAATTTTAGCTAGAGAACAGAATGTTATTGTCAGAAACAACATAATTAACAAAATTTGGGTAGTAGATGTGGAGTAAGGAAGAAAGAAAATATTGCAGAAGACCGGACTCTTAAATTTTCAAATAGAGAAGTCAACAACTTTGTAACTTGGCAAACCAAGAAATGGAAGAATATAAGGTATATTTTTAAAAGATATAATTGTAACTACCAGGAAAAATAGAAATGGAGAGTGTTAATTTGCGAATGATTCCTCTGGACAATGGAAGTATAATGCCATAGAGTTTATGATTTTTTACATGCATTATGTTATATACATACACATATATGTATTTATGTCTGTGTATGTATGAGTGATGTCTGAGTGGGATCAAAATGGGGTCAAGAGAGGAATGAACATTGCCTGAAGGCTGTGGTTTTTGAGACAAACCTGCAGCTTTGGTGGCCTCTGGATACAGATGTGATTTTTGGATTGCAACACTGCTGGGAGGTCACAGATGACCTCAAAATTGCATGCACAATGTTTAGATAATATCAGGCAGGGGCATCTCTAGCAATTTAGATATAGGATGTGTGCATGTCAGCCCAGGCCTGGATGGTCCTAGATGTGTCTGTCAATGGGCCTGCTATGACCCTTCCCTATTCAGAACATCACGTTGAAGGATGAAGAAAGCAGCATTAAGGTTGGACTTTGCACAGGGATGGCCAATGACTAGATTACAGTCAATCAATAGCCTACTCATTGGTACATGGTATGACCTGGTAAGTAGAGTTGGAAGAATTCAGTTGAATTCCTTTACTTGGGAATTTGAATTCAGAATGTCGAGAAGGATGTCTAGAAGTTGACAGTGTCAGAGAATTGCTGTGAAAAGGTCTACAAACTGCAACTGTGAAAGCCTAGAGCCACTTGTGTCCATAACTGTCCAAGGTTCCAGTTGTCCAAGGCTTCATTGTACCTCCTGTGTTTGCTTTCCGAAGGAGTCCATCTCCCTGTTCAACTGTATGTGTCCTTCCAGTAACTACTCCTTTTACTTGAGCTAGCTTGAGACAAACTCTTTTGTGTAACCAAAATCACTCTAACTAAAAGAAAAGCCAGAGAACTGTTTCACTTTGCATTCAGAAGGGAAGAGAGGCCCAGGGACTGCTGTCCTGTGGGACAATAGGATGTGCTCGTTCCGCATTAGTGCAAGCCCACCCTGTACCATAAGAACTGGGTGCATGAGACTAAGATTGCTTTTCAAGAAGGGTAGATTTTTTTTAATTGTTTAATTTTTTTCTCTATTAGAGGTTGCTGGTCTATTGTACTGGAGATCTCAAGATATTTCTCAAAGCCTCCAGTCTTCTAAAATAAGCCTAGGAGAGAACTTTAAAGAAATAACCTTAAAATGCTCTTTAATGACAATTTTGCTTTTCAGATCCATAGAAAACAGAACCTAAACTGAATTTGAACCTTCAGAATAGGGAATAATAAAGATATTTTAAAAAGAAACAAAAAACTTTACTAAAAAATAAAAACCAGATTTGAACTAGGAGCCATAGACTCCCAATCTGTGTTCTATGAGATTAGTCAGACTGAAACATCTTTCCCTTATTTTTCCTTTGACATACAGTTCTGTCTTTGAATCTATATTACGCATAGACAGGATCATGTGGTACATTAGTTATATTCAGGTTACAGCCATAAAGAAAGCAAGTTCTTGCACTAGTCACTTCAGAGGGAGTTAGAGCTACAGAACAGAAACATTGACAATCAAAACATTGTAAGGTTTTGTTTGCTATTTTTGTATGTGATTTCCTATAGGGACCAGAAAGGAAAATTTCATGATGACAAAGGGCTTATCTTAGTTGGTTTGGCCTATTATAAGAGAATACTACAGAGTATTGTAAAGATACAAACTTTCAGTCTATAGTATGGACCAAAAGGATAAGAAGCACTGACACCATACTGTAGCTCCTTATTCCAACTTGCACGAAGAACTTCAAGTGGCAGAAAAGGTGGTGACAGATAAAAAGAGGAAATTGAAGTGATCTAAAGAAGAAAACAAGAGAACCTGGAGCAGGCTGGTATGACTTAGCACCAAAAAGTCTACGTAGTTTTTAGAGAGCATCATTCACTCAATCTGTATCTATTAAACACCTCCTATGCGCACAGAACCAAGGCAGCCATGGAGAACAAGGCAATAGGATATGAATTTTGTCCTTGATGAGCTAGTCCCACAGAAAGAAAGAAGAGACCACTATGAGAGGAAGTGGGGGGAAAAAACATCACTCACAGCTGGTGAGCAGTGAGGCTCCAGAGAGAAGTCAATGTTGGGTTTGCTCCTCGACCAGGAAAAGGAGATGTAAAATTGTCTGGCATTGCCCATTTTTGTACTTACAAATATTCCTTAAGCCACTGAACACATGAGAGTCAGGAAGGAAAAACCAGTCTTTGCCCAAAGACAGATTTGCAATTTCAGGGCAAGAAAGGCCTAACTTTCCAGACAACTCATGTTAAGTTTGGATGGGTGTTCTTACCCCTTTACTCACATCTATAGTAGGAAGAAACCATTATTTCCTCTAAGATCAACCCACTAATTAACTGCACAGATGTTTGTCTATACGCTGCTAAAGATCCAGATACTTAGAGGGGTCTAGTTTACTAGCTGACTGACTTGTTCACTTTTCAGCTTCCCATTGGTATTCCTTAAAAACAACCTGAGATGGGATTATTTCTAGACAGGTCAAACCAGGTGTGTTATTTGCTGGTCAACATTGTAATAAAATGCTGTTCCCTATTTAAATAAGAGTATGCCCCTCGGAGATAGACATGGTCATATCTATGCCATTTTTTTCACATGATGGTCCATCCTGCTATCAGGCTTATGGGAAGATCTTTCTATTTGGAATCAGTGATTATGGCAGAGAATACATTGGCTTTTTCTCGGTGGTATGCCTTCAATTGGGAGGTTTCTCTTAGACAGTGGTCATGTTTTGTGCAGCCCAGTGTAAACACTGCTGCTGCACAAAATTCCCAAGAATTGGAACTACTAAAGAATTCTAAAGCTCCTAAAGAAAGGAATGAGTCACAGGAGCCTTCTAATATGTGTCAACCTCATACTTGCTTCATTTAGATGTTGCAGCTTTTAGAGAGATTAGAGAAGAGCAGAACAAAGAACAACTCTGCAATGCATTGACTGGCTAGGTGATGGCTGAAGCCCCATCCCCTCTATGCAGGCAGAAGATGTCCAGGCGGGGTCCAGCCAAGCAGTGAAAGGTTGCTATAGATTTCATAACTTATTGCCTTCTCTATCAATATCCAATTCCATTAACACTTAGAATGAAGGAAATCTTGTGTTACCCTGTTTTCCATATCCTATCAGCAAAAGTATGGTGGCAATCTATAGAACAGAGAAGTTAAGAAGCCATAATTCCCAGGTGACTCAGCACTTCTGATTTTCAGATGTGTGTGCTTTAATCTGGTTCTCCTAAAAGGTACTGGCCCTTGGCATCAAGTTTTTCCAGTCCTCCATGCTCTGCTTCACAGTAAGTATAAACCTCTCAGAGAAGAGAAATGACTTTCAGGAAACCCAGTGAGTTAATTATGGATAGAAGTTGAATTCAAATCCATGGTTATACTCCCCAAGACCTGAGGGCTAATTGGGCCAGAACCTCTTTAATGCTCAGATTGTGAATATCTCATGTATCTCCAGTGTATCTCATGCCTCTGGCCAGCATGTCTTTGAAAAGCAGACAGTGTGGAATGAGATTTTTATAACTTTTGAGTCTTGAGTGGAAAAGGACATCATATCAGCCCCCTCCCTATGTCTTGGATGTCAAGCTCTATTCAGAAGGAAGTCACATTCATTCAGGTATTTTTATATTTCTCTCATCCTCCAGTCTCTCTACTGACCCATTTCCATTAGCTCCCCTCACACTTGGTTTAATTATCATCCTCCATTTCCTTAACTCTTTTGCCAATTCCCGATACCAACCCTTTTCATCTCTTTGAGGATTTCCTCTTCCTTCTCAGTAGTTTCTCTGATTAGTCTTTTCCATTCTTCCAGGAAAGAAGGTTTGGGTTTTTATCCTCCAAAGCTTACTGTCTTGCTAGTAAAGTAATCTCTGTTTTCCCTTCAAGGCCAGCAATGAATCACTACCTAGTGATTCTTTGGCCTTCAGATTGGGTCTTTGGGGCCATACAATTCTGAAATTTTTTTTTAAACTGGGGGTAATATAGTATGCTTCTTGTCTGCTGGTATTCATAAGGCAAATTGTTTCTAGTTCCACCTGACTACCCTACAAAAGCATTCCCATTCTATGGTCTATCTTCTTAAATTCCTACTATGAACTTGGTTGGGCTCTAGAATGGGCTGAATTCCACTTTCACTGGTTGCATGATCTTGAATGAATAGCTTTACTTTATGTGAGCATTGATTTCTTCACCCATAACTTTAATGTTGTAATCTCTGCCCTACCTACATCAGTATTGCTTGGAGAATCAGCAGAAATAATAGATGGGAAAGCATGTCATTCACTCCAAAAGGTGGCATAAATGTTAAAAATTATTATAATGATAATGACAATAATGCTAAACCTCTTTCCTTAAGTAACACATTTATGTTAGTGTTAAACGTGCCCCAAAATGATTAAAACCTGTCATATCTGTTTAATCTGTCAATTGAGCATAGGGAAATATGGCTGAAAAATCAAAAGCAAAAATTAGCCAGTTGCAAAAGAAAAGAGAAAGGAGGTATAGCACTGAGGGGAGAAAGGTTGAGGAAATTTAGAATCATTCTCAGAGAGAGCAAAGCTCTTGTGTAATTTCAGTAATATCTCCCCTGACCTGAGACCGTAGTAAATGGTGCAGCCAGGAGCCTGGTGTCTGCTTGGTGGAGCCATACACAAAATCGTTGCTGAAATGGAAGGATTTCATGTAAGCAGTACAGACCCCTCCTCAGTGACCCAAAGGAAGCTAGAAACCCTGTGAGGACATGCAAGAAACAGTCTTCTATGAAACATCCCAGAGATTTATCCCTCTGCCCCAGAGGGAAGAAGGCAAATAGGAGTAGATGTCAGTAACTGGAGTTCAGCAATCCAGAGCTGAACCAGAGAAATACTGGTTTCTTATAGACGAGTTTATATGAGTGTGCTCTTCTCGTCTTCTAGGCTGGTGGCCAGAAAAACATCTGTTACACATTTTAATATGGGTCTTCTGAACACATGACGCTGTAACCCAAAGGAGGATGTAAATGGTGGGGAAATTTAGAGATCATAGCCGGCCAGAAACCAAACGTGACATTGGCCCTTTAAGGCTTTGTCTTTCTGACCATTCCAGGTTTCTAATCCTCCTGCCAAGTGGGCTAGAGGCCAGAATATTTCTTAACTTTGAATTTATTTCAGGGTGTTAATCTCATAGGCAACCAACTCCTATTTAATAAACTCAAACTCCCCAGCACCCCCCCGCCCCCCGCCTCCAAGAATGGCTATGTCTGTTCTCCTGATGGCTCAGCATACATGCGCCTGCCCCGTCTTTTCCCGTCTGGGGAAGGTGTTGACATTGGAGTGTCAGGGCATCGTGCAGCTGTCATCAGCCCCATGCCACAGATGGTACCTCAATTATGTGTCCCCTTCCCAAGGCACTTGTCCCAGCCACATGAGCAGTCTACCTGCCTCTGGGACTCACTCTGAGTTCCAGAGGGCCAGGAGAGACAGAGTAGCTAAACTCGAGAAGAGTTCAGGAGCCTTTACTCTAGGACTGAGCACAGAAAGAGTGGGCTTTTCTTGCCCCTGCTTCCAGACCTATTTTTAATCACTAATCATGAAGGTAATGAGAAAGTCCTAGAATTACAAAGATTCCCATTTATTACTTCTGGCTGCCCCTCCACAAAGTGTCTCTTTTCCCCTTTGGCAAGAACAGATCACTATTGACACTTTTAGAAGGCCCTGAGCCCCTCTCAATTATTGACCTAATCTCTGCCTGCTCTGAAAGCAGAATTCTTTTCTAACTAGATTTTTTAGAAAGTTAAGAGGCTACTCTTTGCTTTATTCATTGGAATGACTTCGTGAGCTAATGTATTCTCCTGTCAGTGTATTCCATGCAACATCTGCAGGATGTGGAAAGAACAGAAACAAACCAGATGTTTCAAAAAGGTAGCTCCACTAAGCCTTCTTAACATAATTATTACAATATCACATCCGTATTTTATTGTACGTCTTCTATATTTATACTCTGTTAACTTTTCCTGTAGAAATCCAAACCTAATGGATCTGAGTTCCTTCTAAACAGATTTGCAATCTTAAAAAAAAAAAAAAATTGACATATATCCTCCATTAAATCCAAATTTCCTTTATCAAATTTTAGAGGGGAAAAATAGATTAAGGAAATGTAGATATTTATCTCAGCCTTCAACATTTACACTCATTTAGTTAATTAACACTTAATTACACTGTCAAAGGGGAAAATTTTACCACGACGACCAATGCCCACTCCTCAGGCCTTCACTTCTTCAGAGAGGCAGACCTTTGCTCAGAGCCAACTCCTTCCTCCACGAAACATTTGTAATGATTACTTGACTAGGAGTGCAGATACAAAATTGCGAAACTGAGAGCCATCACTCACTATAGCCCCGCTGGAGTTCTCAAACTGGAGCAACAGTGCCCCCCAAAGCAAGCAGCAAGAAACATCCTGTAAGCAGACACGAGGCTGCCCAAACTTCTATTTTCTGCTTCATAAGCCGAGGAGATATTTTAAGAGTTGCTGGCCGAAAAGCAGGCTCTATTACAACCAGACGAGCATTCCAACCAAGCTGGGGAGCCTCGGCTGGAAACAGAGAATGTTTCCACCTATTTTAACTTAGACGCCAGAAATTCTCTAAGGAGAAGAAGGGGGTGGGGAGCAGAAGAGACACAGTAGAAAATTGGAAAACTTCAGAAGTTTGCCAAACTCAAGGGAACAAAGTATAACTAGATTAATGCATTGATCTTATTAAGCAAAATGCAGCTGAATAGAGTCGTTTGTCATCAGAGTTTCTCCATCTTTTAACAAATGGCAATATTTTTTGGTCTCACAGGTTCCCTGCCAAGTGGAAGACCTCATTAAAGCTATTGGAAAATAATAGCATCCTAATTAGTTTAATTACGATATGATGAATTATCAACCCAATTTTTAAAAACAATATGCAATTAGCCTTTTTTTTTTTTTTTTTTTTTAAAGTCAAAGACTCTGTTTTCCAAAACAGGAAATGAGGCATAAAACCCTTAATTTCATTGTTAGGGCAAAATCTTAGACACCCTAATGTAGTGGTATAATGAGCATATAATGAAACCAACAGTCCCCACTCCTCTAGCTACTCCCTTTGTGCATTGACTAGACAACATTTTGGCTCCAAGAATGGAAACTGCATTAAGCTGGAGCCTGACCCAAATTTTCTCTTTCAAGTTCTAAGTCCTGTTTTCTATTTTCCCTTCTATCTTGGAATAGGGTCACCCTATAAAAGATGAAATATCACATTCCTTAAAGACAATGAACTGATGATGTCATATCAGCATGCATGGCTTTTATAATGCTCTTGGGGACATGGGGTATTGCAAGGGGGGGAAATGTGGTATTAGAAATAGAGAATGAAAGCCAGGAAGCCTGAAAACCAAACTTTCAAAATCAAACCATACAATCAACAACATAATCATAAGCACCATACAAGAAACAACCCCTCTCATCCCCACCAGAAAACCACAATGAGACCCTCACCCACTACACTCCTACTAGAATGGCTAAAATTAGAAGGACTGATAATATCAAGTGTTTGTAAGAACAGGAAGAAACTAGAATACTTGGGCATATTTAGTGGAAGTGTAAATTGGTACAACCACTTTGGAAAACTGTTTGATGGCATCTACTAAATACATAAATCCTAAGACCAGAAATTTCCCTCCTGGGTTTATATACAACCTAAATGGGTATATACCAAAAGGCATGTACAAGGATGTTCAGAGCAGCTTTACTCAAATAGCCTGAATTGGAAACATTCCCAAAGTCCATCAATGGTAAAACAAATAAATTTGTAAGATATTCATTCCATAGAATATTACATAGTTATAAGTCCCAGACACAAAAGAGTACATGCTATATGATTTCATTTGTATTTTGTTCAAAAACAGGCAAAACTAATCTGTGGTGATAGAAGTCAGCCTAACAGAGGTGGAAGTAATGACAGGGCAGAGCACAACAAAGAGCCCTCTGGGGTGTGCTGAAATGTTTCTTTATCTTACTATGGATGTAGTTACAAGGGTATGTATGTATATAAAATTCATGCAGCTGGACAGTTAAAGTGTATGCATCCCCCCAAAAGCAAAGGCAAAAGCAAGACAAAGAATAAAAGAAAGAAAAGGGAAAAAACCTCCTGCTGACAGCTAGCAAGCTTGGCTTCAAATATAACTCATATAATGTCGCTTCCCTACATCAAGCCCTTCAGGGCTGCCCACTTCCTCTGACAATGAACTGCAAACTCTTCACGTGGCCTACAAAGGTCATGCATGTTCTGAGCCCAGCCTACCTGATATCTCTCACCACGTCTGTCCCACTTCCTTTTGCTGATCCCCATTCCAGTCACACTGATATTTTTCTCCTGTAAAACACCAACTCATTCTGACCTAGGTCCTTGGCACCTACTGTTCACTCCGCAGGGAACACTCTTCTTCCAGATCCTCCTAAGACCACCCCCAACTCATCAGTCAGATCTCAGCTCAAGAGCTCTATCAGCCTCCCCACACCACTGCCTGTCTCTTGTCTACCACCCTACTTATCCTTTTCGGTTTTATATGTAGCACTCTCATTCTCTAAAATTACTTTGTTTACTTACTTGTTTATTTTCTGGGTCCACCACTAAAATGCATCTCCTTCTCTCTCAAGGTCACTACTGTATCTCCAGGGTCTAGGATGGAACCTAGCATCTAGTAGACACTCAGTGAATATCTGCTTAATGATGAATAAATAATGACTTGGTAAATGAATAAATCATTGCCCTCAAAAGTTAATAGGCATGGTAAAAGTAATAAAGCATAGCATGAAAGTCAAAAGAACACTGGATCAGGAGTCCAAAGACTGAGAAATGTAAGGTAGATGATCACCTGTTTCAACATTTTTTATATTCACCTATCTACATCTAGTTGGGAAACTGGACAGTCTAACATGAGAAGATAACAATCTAAAGTGGCAAAGGTCCAAAAGAGACCTCAAAAGAGAAAGTTATCAAGTCAGTCTGGTGTGGTCCAGGGGACCTTGCAAAGGGAGTGGGGTTTCCACTGGGCTGGAAGTCTGGTTGGAAGCAACGAATAGATGGGGAGGAACAGAAGGTCCTAAATAATGGACTTGGGTCAACAAATATGCAGAAGTGAAAAAGATCAAGTATCACCAAGGGCCAGGAGCAAACGAATATCATTCAAGTGGAGGACTGTTAAAGAAGATTACATCCCCAATAGTGTACAAATAGTGACTTCTTCCTCATTTTTGAACATACCCAGATCTCAGAAGGGGGCTTAACAATTACCAGTGAACCAACCTTCTCCCAAAGAGAAGCAGCTGTATTATATTATGGATTACATGAGCCCCTCTTAAAATTGTGGCCTGAAAGGTGAAATGAATCAAATGTCAGAAATTTGTATAATCATCCCTGGCAGGATAGAAATTTAAAATATGTATACCTTGTGGGAGAGAGGTTTGTACACAAAACAAACAACTTGTGAAGATACATTCTATTAAACATTTGCTTTAATATTTTGGCTGTATAGAGCTAATATTATTGTTTAGTCTTAAGAGTTAAAATGCTATCTTGGCATCTTCATCTGCTATCATTAGGTCAGCCATAAAGCTTTTTAAAAAAAACCAACAACATACAATTAATTTTCAAACTATAAATGTTTCCAAATAAGTGATTTGAGAAAATAGGAATCATTTGATTAGACTGAATATGTTGTCCAGGAATTATGAAACATGTGAGTGTGTGTGTGTGTGTGTGTGTGTAGTCAGAGTGTGACTATGAATAACACTTGCCCACTGATTTATAAGTAAAAAATTATCTAGAACCCACACAAGCTCAAACTACCAGAAGTAGGATGCAAGCAGAGATGAAGAGGAAGTTCACTCTGCCAACTATCTCTCATCTGAACACAGTTTGGAGTTTGATCTGGAAAGAAGAAAGATAGAAGGCTTGATTCAATTGTTACAGAAATGATTCATTTCTTCTTACTGCACAGCTGGAAACACACGGACAGAGGTGAGGGTTTTACTGAGAAAAGTTCAGTTGGAAGTTAATTTGCCATTGAGCTCATAAATTGTGAATTTCAGACCTGCAGTCCTAAAGTTGGGGCCAAAGATTTGCAAAGCCCATCTCCTGGTTACAGAACCAAAGGATTCCAGTGGGTTATTTGCTGTGGATTCTCTCCCTGACTCCATAAGGTCAGCAAAGTTGGGTCTGCTTTCCAGAGGACCCATCTTACAAGTCACCCAATTGGATTAACATTTGGTGTTCTGGAGTCTGGTCCATATTTCAGAAAACTTTCAATGGGTAGAGCTATCACTATCTACAATATCTGTACATTCTGATAATGCTCAAGAAAGTTCCAACCATCACAGACCAGATGACTACCACAGTTAGAAAAATCAGTAGTATATTTAAAGAAGAAGGCAAAGCAGGAAAAAGACGAGGGGGACAAAAAATGTCTTTCATTTATGTGAAGTGGTAGAAAAACCTCCACCAATGAGAAAAATTTCAAATTCTGTGTCCATCATTTGTCTCTGGCTGTGTGTACATGGTTGGCAATGAAACCCTGCTATCCCTAATTTTTACTTAAAATGATTGCTACAGTGCATGTAATATATGGAATCAATTCCACACTTTTAATCAATAGCTCTACAATGATGACATATTGGTCTATCTGAAGGTTGCCACTTAGAGGTTTTGCACTACCATTCAATCATTCTAAGCTGACCAACTCCATTTCTAGCTACCTATTCAAACCAACTCACTTTGGGGTTTATTTATTAATACACCATTGTAGTTTAGTTATCATTCCTTGAAAACCATATGGAAATCCCCACTTCCAGGTCTTTTCTCACACCACTCCTTCTCCACACAGAACTCTCTCTTTCCCTATCAAAGCATACTCTTTTGAGTTTATGTTACTTGCCACAACTTCTTCCTCTGCCTCTGAACTTCTATAACACTTAGTGGTATCATTTAGTTTCTAGCTAACATAATTTTTTAATCATCAGCTCTCTTGCCCTTGATCACTTTTTAATATTCTCATGACTGGTGAGATATGAAATGCATAATGAGTGTCCAACCTAATAATGGCAGCACTGAAAGCAGAAAATTCTGGACTCAGATGAACCTGGATCAAATCCCAGCTCCCCTGCTTTCTAGATTCTTCCTTTCCTGGCCCCCACATCCACATCTGTCATCAGGCCCTGCCAGTAATACTTCCAAAATGCATAATTAATCTAGTTACTTCCTTTCTTCTTACTGTCATTGTGTCTGTTCATACCACCACCATCATCTATTGCCTTAAGCACTAAAATAGGCGTGTGACTTCTCTTCTTGTTTACAATCCTGCACCTTACCTTCCATTCTCCATCTTACAGCAAAATTATCTTCTGTTTAGAGGGTAAACCAGACCATCTCCCTCCCTTGCTGAAACTCTTCAATGTTTTCCCACTGTGCTTAGCATGAACCTCAAATCCCTGATCATGGCTTCAAGATCCTTCATGATTCAACCTCTGCCCCCATACTCTCACCTCTTTACCCCTCTCTCACTATATTTGAGCCACACTTTCCCTCAGTCAGTTTCTAAAAATGGCTGTGTTCATACCCCCTTTCAGGGCCTTTGCTCAGAAGTTATCTCAATCTGGGATCCTCCTCCTGAATCTCAACTGGGCTGGCTTCTTCTCAGCTATCAGGTTTCAGCTCCAATGTCCCCTTGTCACACACAACTTTCTTGGTCACTCTAAGTTTTTCCTGTACACTTTGTCATCTCTATTATACCATCTTATTTGTTTCCTCAATGGCACTTACAACAATCTATAATTATCCTGCTTATTTGTGCCCTTGTCTGTTAACTGCCAACTCAGTGAAATGGACAATCCGAGAAATCAGGGATCTTATCTGTTCTGTCCTCCACTGTATCTGTAACTACTAGAACAGTATGTAATGCATAATAGATGCTTCATGCTCAAAACTTGGAATACTTACTAAACAGTAAATGTTAATTTATGAATGGACTTATGATGCATATATTTCTATTTCTCCCTTCCTGGCTTTTGTGCAATTTTTGTTATATGTTTTACTACTCTATATGTTATAAACCCCATACTGTATAACTATTATTATTAAGCCGGTCCCTTATCTTTTAAAGAGATTTAGCTAATAAGAAAACAAACATATATTTAGCCATGCAGTTAATGTTTCTGATGCTCTTCATTGTGTTGTGTAATCAATATCCCTATCTGGTATCATAGGTTTTCTGCTAAAGTATCATCTTTAACATTTCTTGTAGTACAGTTCTGATGATACAGTGTTCCAGCTTATGTATGTCTGAAACAGTATTTTTGCTTTCATTTTGAGATACATTTCACTTGATATGAATTCTAAGTTCTGTTATTTCAGAATTTTAAAGACATTGCTCCACTATCTTCTTGCTTGCATTATTTCTAATGAAAAGCATGCCATCATCTTTATCTTTGTCCCTCTGTGTGTAATGTCTTTTTCAGTGGCTATTTTTAAGGTTTTCTCTATTACTAGTTTTGAGCAATTTGATTATAATGTGTTTGGTGTAGTATCCTTTATGTCCCTTGTGATTAGAGTTCATTGAGTTTCTTGGATCTGTGGATTTACAGTTTTCATCAAATTTGGAAACCTATTAGCCATCATTTCTTTAAACTCCTTTTTATCTGTCACCATACTAACATTAATACAACATTATTGGCTATGTTCCCTATGCTGTACTTTTCATTCCCATGACTTGTTTTATAACTGAAAGTTTGAATCTCTTAACCCCCGATGTCTATTTCACCCGTCTCCACCCATCTCCTCACCACCTCCCCTCTAGCAACCACCAGTGTGTTCTCTGTATTTAAGTGTCTTTGTTTCTTTTTGTATGCTTGTTGGTTGGTTGGTTCATATGTTTTATTTTTTTTAAGATTTATCAACTTATTTTAGAGAGAGAGAGAGTTGGGGAAGGGAAGGGACAATGGGAGAGGGAGAAAGAGAATCTCAAGCAGACTTCCCACTGAGTGCAGATACTGACACGGGGCTCAATCCTATGACCCTGAGATCATGACCTGAACTGAAATCAAGAGTCAGACACTAACCAACTGAGCCACCCAGGCACCCATCATTTGTTTTATTTTTATATTCCACATATAATTGAAATCATGAGGTATTTGTCTTTCTCTGTCTCACTTACTATACTTACCGTATCACCTTCTAGGCCTATTCATATTGCTACAGTGGTAAGATCTCATTCTCATTCATATATATATATATATATATATATATATATATAT